>NC_142030.1:94400019-94718630 GCF_982192425.1 Myodes glareolus | reverse complement strand
ACTGTGGAGGTCGGAAGAGGGTGTCCCTGGAGCTGGAGTTACAGGTTATTGCAAGCCATTGCATGTAGACGCTGGGAATTGCACTTGGGTTTTCTGCTACCTGCCATGCAATCGCGCCAGCCCCCAAGTCATTGTAGAATTTAATATATGATTTCTTTTGGGGTATATTTAATGTTTAATAATTTTAGCCTCTTGCAAAATTTCTACCAATGTGTTCTGTAAAATGTGAAGTAATTTGTAATTATATTTTTTTCCAGAGTCACTTTAGAAAATTAACTAATTGGTACACAAATTAGTAATGATTTGTGATTCATTATTTCCTGCAACTTTCAAGAAACTTTTAAAGTTAAGTCGCTATTAAAGATGTTTATTCTCCTCTGGGCTACACGGATATTAGTTACTAGGACGGTGATGGTGGGAAGGGACTTAAAGATTATTAGAAAATTAGAAGCTCTATTCCAACAAACTTGCAAAGACTTTTAAGAAAAGATGTCGACAAAAAAACTGCTTTCTTTTAAACACTCTGACTGGATTTAATATTTGAATCTGTATATGTGCAGAACAGATTTTTTTTACCTTTGGAGATACATATTTACTTAACTGTGACAAGATCTCTCTGTCTCCGTGTGGCCCAGGCTGACCTGGAGATCAGTAGGTGTCCTGGGTTGGTCTTGAGCTTTCCTTGATTGGCTAGGAAGTCTGCTAGACATGGTGTTGATATCACTACATCCATAATTGGAATAGATCAAGGTAAATGCTAGTGTTGAGGGTAAGTGTTCTCTGTGGTAAAGACTGGAGATCCGAATATTGCTTTATTGGGGGGGTGCTGATGATAACTCACCTGGTACAGTGTCTGGTGTGGAAGTGTGAGGACCTGAGCTCTGACCCCAGAACCCATGTACTATAAGGCAGGGCAGACATTTACTTGTAAACTCAGAGGTGTTGGTCCCTGGAGATTCCTTAACGCCTCTCCTATGCCACAGGTGAGCTGCAGGCTCAGTGAGAAACTCATCTGAAAACAATAAGGTGGGGATTGATAGAGGAAGATAACCGAATGTCCACACCTGGTTTACACACATACACACACACACACACACACACACACACACACACACACACACACCACATTGTGATAGTACACTGATATATTACACACATGCCTTGTGACACTACATCCACTTTGTCATTTGTATATAGTTACACTACACACAAATACACACACAGCATGATACTACACACATACACTGTCATACTACACACACAAATTAACACACACATACTGTATACACACACACACACACTTCACACACACAGGTATTTTTTCCCTTTCTTTTTAAATACAATATTTAACATTGACTTATTCTCATTACTTTCAAAATGTAGTAATTTATTTCATATATGTTTGTTTTCCATGCGTGTGGTGGTTATTCAGTGAGTTGAAGCATGCAAGCACCTTTTCTTTTTCAGTCAAACATAATGTTACCTTAATTTTTTATAGCAAGGTTTAGACTGTGTCCTTAGACACATTTTCTTTTCGCATATCTGTGTGAAGGTTTCATTTGATGTCTTATAGTGTAGACAGGGATTTCGAAGCAAAAAATACAAGGAGGGTCTGATTGATACTGCCCCATTGTGTCTTTTCTATAGTAGAATAATTCAACAGATCAACCCATCTAACGTTAGGCAACATCACAGGGGTGACTGCCAAAGTAGAATGGTTGCTCATATGCAGACTCAAATCACGAGAGAATTCAGGGAAGAGAAAAGGAAAATAACATAATGCATACTCTTACAAAACTCAAGATGTATATGTGTGACTTGACATTGTGGTACGTCTCTGATTTACTCCCCCACCAATCGTGTGGTCCTTGGTGACTTAACTCAAAACAAGATTGTATGGTTGTCACCCCAAGTAGGATCCTTCCATTCAGCAGGCTTCTGTATGAGAAATCCCATCCCCTTCACCGAGACACAATTGGACTAATTGCCTGAACACGACTTTCTAAAAATTGCCTTGATTCAGTTTCTTTACTCGGTCTCCAGGTCCGATTGAATACCTTGTGTGTAAGGAATTTCTCCAAATCTCCTTAGCCTGTTAGTTGCTGCTACCTCCACAGCTGTCTCCAGGTTGTTCTCTGATGTGCTGCCCAGTCCTTCCCAGGCAATTTTAGCACAGAAGACATGGGAAGCACCCTCCCCCTCCAACAGATGGCAGCACATAGTCACACCACGGTAATCTTGCGACCTTAACTCGTAGATTCGTTCATGCTTATCTGATAAGTTCACCATCATTTTGCATCCTGTTTCATTCCATGTTGGGTGTGCCCTTGGGCCCTGAATGTGAGGCATATCTTCCAGTGAGAAGGAGTTCTATGTGTCTGTCCCTTCTATGAAGGCTTCCTTTTTCATTGGCCAATGGTGGTGGGTTTCTTTTCTCTTCTCTGGGCACACATACATATGCTTTCCTTCTCTCTGAATCCACACGAGCACTATATCTCACTTTGGGAGACTGTTCTCTTTATTTCTCACTCACGGGCGATGTCATTTAACTGTCCCACCACATGGTGACTCCAGGAATCAGGGTGCTGGTGTTTAGCAGCTTCAGCTACTGCCTCCTCTTGAAGTTGCAGTGGTAGCACACAACTTTCATTTTGTAGACCAAGGTCATGCTTTCTTACCCTGCCTAGCCACTAACCTAGCCAGGAAGATGGGTATAATACATTGTCCTGCTAAAGCTAGTGCCCGACTATGTTCTTTTTGATGTTATTAATGATAAAAATGTCAGGGATAGCATGTAGCTGGGATGACTGTCCTTGTATCGGGGAGAGTTTTTGAAGCTTTTCCATTTTCTGCTCATTTTTAAGCTTTTAGCTATTATCACATTTAAAAGTGAAAAGGGAGAGGTGAAAAGAAAAAATCCATGGGCAAATGGAAATATTTAGTTAATTGTGTATTTGAAGAATCATGGAGGTTATTTTTCTTCTCATGGTATGCAATCTCTGAAATTGTATGGTATACAATCTCTGAAAAAATCCTTTCTCCTTTCTTTAAATCCTATAAATAAAGAGGCAAGGAAAGAGTGTTTCAGATGATTTTCAGGTTGGACGGAATCTTCCATAAACAGCTCTGTCTTTTTTATAACAATGAATGCCTGTCACATGCCAGTCAGGGGTTGAGTTAGCCTTTACCTAAGTCTGTTATGGGTATGATCCCCTGGAGATGGGGAGCTTAAAACTAAGCATTGGTGACAATAGAGTGTCCTGTCTGGAAATTATCCAATTCACAGATTATTTTGGTTTATCCCTCTCTTCCTTCTGTCTTCCTAGCCATCGCTCACCTCTCCTAGTAGAAGCTCTTTCATCTTTGATGGGGGGAGGGGTTTGTAACAGGGAAAATATTGAACTGATGTTTGGTTCTAATATACACATGTGAAACAAGTATTTAAGTAAATTCTAAAACTCTCTGTCCTGTGTGTGTGTGTGTGTGTGTGTGTGTGTGTGTGTGTGTGTGTTGGGGTTTGAGAGTATGGGTAGATGCCCTGCATGTGTGGATGTCTGTATATGCTTGTCGAAACCAAGGGACAACCTCAGGTGTTCATCAGGTGCTTTCCACCTTGTTTTTGTTTTGTTTGGTTTGGTTTGGTTCTGAGACAGGATCTCATTTTCTCAGAGCTGGTCAAGTAGACCAGATCGGCCAAGAATGGAGGCCCCAGGGCCAGCCTACCTCTAACGGCCCAGCTTTGGGATTCCAAGTGACACTACACACTCTTCTTGGTTGTGGGTCTGACTATTGAGCTACAGCCCTTACACTTACTCCATGAACTGCCTCCCCAGCCTTAAATCCCTCAGTCTGCTCATCACTTCTTTACATGATGCTGCATCTGTATTTAAAACTTGCAGACCTGGAATCATAGTAGCCCAATTTATATCTCTTGTAGACCCTGCTCTGCCTGCTGTGCTCCAGGTTCCCAAGCAGGTGTGTGGAAGTCACTGCAGGAGCCATCTGGCAGGCACTTTACACTAATGTGTCCCCTTGGATTCCACTTGTAACCTTCTTGGAAATCCTGTCTTTATATCTGTGGTGAAACCCTCAGATAAATTTGCATTAATATTTCCATCTTGTTTGTAGGTTAAGACTTTCTCTTAGCAGTTTTTTAAAGATATTTTATTTTATTATTTATTTATTTATTAAAAATTTCCACCTCCTCCCCTCCTCCCAATACCCTCCCACTTCCCTCACTCCCTTTCCCCCTCCCTCTCCAGTCCTAAGAGCAGTCAGGGTTTCCTGCCTTGTGGGAAGTCCAAGGTCCTCCCTGCTACTTCCAGGTCGTCTAGGAAGGTGAGCATCCAAAGAGACTAGGCTCCCATAAGGCCTGTCCATGCAGTACAATCAAAACTCAGTGCCATTGTTCTTGGCTTCTCAGTCAGCCCTCAATGTCAGCCACATTCAGAGAATCTGGTTTGATCACATGCTCCATCAGTCCCAGTCCAGCTGGCCTTGGTGAGCTCCCATTAGATCTGTCCCATTGTCTCAGTGGGTGGATGCACCCCTCACAGTCCTGGATTTCTTGCTCATGTTCTCCCTCCTTCTGCTCCTCATTTGGACCTTGGGAGCTCAGTTCAGTGCTCCAATGTGAGTTTCTGTCTCTATCTCCATCCATCGCCGGATGAAGGTTCTTTGGTGATATTTAAGATATTCATCAGTGTGGCTATAGGATAAGGCCAGTTCAGGCACCCTCTCCTCAGCTGTCCACAGAACTAGTTGGAGAAATCCCCTGGGAACCCCTCTAGAGCCAAGACTCAAGCCAACCTTAAAATGGCTCCCTTGGTTAGGATAACTTTTTCCCTGCTCCCATATCCACCCTTCCTCCATCTCAATTATCCCATTCCCCCAAGCTCTCCCCAATCCTCCCCTTCTCCCTTCTCTCTACCTGTCTCCCCTTCCCCCAACCCACCCCACCCCCCTGTTCCCAACTTTTGCCCGATGATCTTGTCAACTTCCAATATCCCGGAGGATAAATATATGTTTTTTTTTTTTGTGGAGGGGGGTTCACTTTCTTATTTAGCTTCTCTAGGATCGCAAACTATAGGCTCAATGGCCTTTGTTTATGGCTAGAATTTGCTTATGAGTGAGTACATACCATATTCCTCTTGGGTCTGGGTAAAGCAGTTTTTTTACCTTCTTCTCCCCGGAACTTAATAATGATATAATAATAATACCATAGCCTAGTTTGATGCAGGTCATAACATATTTAATGAACACATGTGATCTATCTTTACTACCAGATTATCACATGTTGACTGTGTGTGTGTGCATGTGTATCTATTAATATGTGCAAAGGTGTGCCTATGTGTGAATACATGTGTATATATGAAGGTCAGAGAACCTCAATTGTCATTTTCCGGTATCATCTTCATTTTCTATTTTTCACACAGGGTCTCTCACTAGCCTAGACTTTGCCAAGTAGTCTCGGCTGGCTGCCAGTGGTCACCAGGGACCTGCTTGTCTCTGCAGCCTTGGTATGTTGGTTTTGGGGGATTGAGTTCAGGTCTTGGTACTTGTGAGATAAGAACTCTAATAGCTGTAGAGCCTCCAGCCATTGACCGGCTTAAAAATCTGAAGTGCAGAAGGCATGGCCCACCTCACAGACCTCCAGTGAATCCCATATCCCCGCTGTCTGCAGAAAAGCTTGTGACTATGGAGATTATCATCACTAGTGGTCCACCACTGCTTCCTTTATCACAGGGGGCAGTCACGCATCCTTGCCCATTTGGATGGGATCTGAATTATTTATGAGTAAAATTACTCATGGGATGTCTCTCCCCATTCCATAGCACCATTAGGAAAATATGGTTATGTTTCTAAGATAAAGTTGATGGAGAGGCTGAGATCCTCAGACACAAATGACAGTGTTCTATTTTTCTTAGCCCCATCCATTATTTCCCCATTTCCTCCAGGGGCCACGAAGAAGCCTGCTGGCCTGTGTTCACTGCTTTCCAGTGATGATGAGCTGAACAAATCAATCATCCACTCCATGGTAGATTATGTTGCCTTTGGAGCTAGGGGTCAGGGAGGTAGATACCAAACTGTGGCTCGGTTAAGAGGATGACTCAGTCAGCAAAGCATGAGGACCTGAGATCGATTCCCAGTATCCATGTAAACAAAACAAAACACACAAAAAAGCATGTTATGCACTTTAAGGGGCAGAGATGAAGGATCTCTGAGGCTCCTCACTGGCCAGCCTGCCTAGCCGAATCAGTGAGTTCCAGGTTTAACAAGAGATTCTGTCTCAAAGAATAAAGTGGAGATCAATGTAGGAAGACACCCAGCATTGACCTCCAGCCTCCCTGTTCACATCTGTAGATATATTTGAACACAAACATCAATAGGCTTTGATCTTGGTACAGATGGACACATCCAGAGACTGGAGACTCAAACAACGTTTAAAGCTGAGTGAGGGGTTCCATTGCTGACTCACTCCTGAGTCAATGGGGACCAAGAGGGTCTTGCAGTGTCCCACTGAACATCACTAACCTGGGAAAGAGTCATACACTAGAGAGATGGCCTTCAAGACCTGAGCCTGTTCCGTAGCAAAAGTTGCTGTAGTTTAGGGAAATGTCTTCTGAGGTTTAGACCCCACTACTGGCAGGCTTTAAGAGACAAAGCCCAGTTAGATGTCTATTGTTAATGGGGTGACCTCAGTGAGCATTGTATGCCCCCACCCTCTTCCACTTTCTCTTTCATTGACTGTCATGAATCTGATGTGGTTTTGCTCTGCTACATGCTACAGCCACAGAATGTTCCTCTTGGTAAGACTAAGAGCCTTGGTACCAAGCAGCTCTGAGCTGGGATTAAGACCTGTGAGCCTAACAAGCCTTTGCTCTTTGCGAGATGATTTGTTTAATGACAGCAGCTGATCAACACCAAAGCTGCCCTCTTCATTTACTATTGTTATCATTATTTCTGCTACATACATACTCTGAGACAGACAGATACACATACACAGAGACAGACAGACAGACAGACAGATGCATGCATGCGTGCGCGCGCGCGCGCACACACACACACACACACAGACAGACACACACACACAGGCACAGAGCCAGTGTATTTTACTATTTATTTATTAGTTTTATTTTTCAAGCTTTATTTTATTTTTAATTATGTGTATGTGTGGGTGGGGGGAGTGATATGTACATGGGAGTGCAGTTGCCAAGCACATCTGGCAGACCCTATGTTTCAGATTCCCTGTATTACAGACAGTTGTGAACTACCAAAATGGGTGTTGGGACCTCAACTTGGATCCTGTACACCAGCAGCAAGCGCTCTTAACCACTGAGCTGTCTCCCTAGCCCTGCATGTAACTACTTCTGGTGATTATGCCCTGAATATTACTTAGCTAAAAATATTAGTATGATTCTAATTATAACATAGTCAACTCTTGTGAGTCATGTTTTTACATCAGGATATGTGATTAGGATTCATGTATCCACGTTCTTCCTGTCCAGTAGCGCTGGGGGGAAAAGCCAGATAACATCATCTTGTTCTTTAGGCAAAAAATGAAAAAGAAAATATAGCATTTCTCTGAGAAGAGAGCAGACAAACTCTTTAAAATTTCTTACTCAGCTATCTCTGAATTCTGTGCTTCATTTTTAGCCCATTTTGCTGGAGATACAAAGTGGCTTTGTCCTAGGAAGCAGAGTTGTCATGACAGTTCTGATGGGGGTCTAAATTGAGATGAGAAGGCAGTCAAGAGCTTTGTATCCGTTAGTTATTGGTCAGCAAAAATAAGCACCAAGGAAGCCCAGAGGCACAGAATATGCCACCTAGAAATCATGAAGGGGAATTTGTGAATTTTTATATCCAATGTGTTTTAAATAAATGAGAACCCTGAAAAGAAAAATAAGATTTATGTTGAACTCATTAACAGGACATACTTCACAGGGTAACAAGGTGGAGATGATGTTGGAATTTAGGTTTCTATTGACCAGTGTATCTGTTTTAATGAGATTCTTCCTGAACACGATTACGAGTTACACATTGTTGTTCCTCCTGTGTCCAAGTTGCCAACCAATGAAGAAGGGACAGGCTGGGCAGAAGACTGTATTGTGGCTGAAAGTGGCTTCTCTTTGATACAAGTTATTCAAGATCCTACTGTAGAACATTATTTATTTATTTATTTATTTATTTGTTTGTTTGTTTGTTTATTTATTTATTTATTGAGACAGGGTTTCTTTGTAGTTTTGGAGCCTGTCCTGGAATTAACTCTTGTAGATCAGGCTGGCCTCGAACTCACAGAGATCTGCCTACCTCTGCCTCCCAAGTGCGGGGATTAAAAAAATGCGCCACAACCCCCAGCCTGCTGTAGAAAATCTGAGATGGCTTTAGCACAAATTCTTTTAGTGAAGGGCTGTCACTGGAGAGAAAGAGAGAGAGAGATAGAGAGAAAGTGTGTTTGTGTGTGTGTGTGTGTGTGTGCATGTGTGTGCCTGTCTGTCTGTCCTAGTAATTATGATAAATTGCCTAACGAATCCAAATCATTTTAATATTTTTGCTTTTCATGAATTATTACATAATCTACATGCTTGCTAACACATTTAGAAGTCACTCTCAAAGAACCTAAAAGTTCTCTTGTTTTGTTCAATTTGTTTACAGGGCATGTGGTTATTATTTTAATGGCTTGAATATGTTCTCTAGGCCAATATGAAAATACTGAACCCATTCCAGTTTTCACCTTGTATATCCGTTGACATTTGGATTCTCCATAGATTGTCACGGATGACATTGAGGAAGAGGGTTAGCTTTCCCCGCCCTGTGTACGTAAAAGCTGCCACTAGTGGGAATAACAAATTTTTAAAAATTACCTGGTATTATTTTTCTAAACAGATTCTTCCAAAGTAAAAGTTTTATGTTATTGTATAACTATAACCTATACAATATTTTTAAATAAAATATACAATAAAAGTGTGAAAAGGATATAACTAAAGATAATGTGTTCATGGGTTTTCATTCATAGATTTTAACTTTCTATTGAGAACAAGATAGTCACATGCAAGGGCTTCCCAGCAGAGACGAAAATATCTTTGTGATAATTCCATAGGAAACAGAAACTTATTTATGGGCCTTACGTGGCCAGTGAAGTCCTTCCAGGTACTGCTTCCAGTTGGCTTTAGAGAACACTGCCAAGCTGTTTTAAAGAACTCTTTTTAGCATCCAGGATGCTTTCTTTTATTAGGGATTCCAGCATTCACCACCCAAGCAACAAGAGACTACAGAAGAAAATCAGTAAGAGAGAATTATTATATATGCTCCTCTGAAACTTTTCTTGTTCAAAATATGGCATTTACGTACAGATGCATGGAGCTGACATGGATCTGGTCTGAATGGAGACACAGTGAAGTTGCCAGGATTTCAGAGCCATTTCAGTGACCTAAACATCTCATTTGTCACAAATTCATCTCTTCTGCCCCCAAACATGAGTGAGCCTAGAGCCTGTAAAGAAGCATTTGTTCATCACTTAGCAACAATAATTCTGAATCCTTGCAAGCCTTTGTTGTTTTCCTGTGAGATTCTCATGGACATTGCCACGGACACTTTGCTTGCCTCTTCCTTAGGCCCTGTCACTCATTTATGTCATCCACATTCTTAGTTTACAAGTTGAAGAGATCTGAGGGACTTGCTTAATAGAAAAATGTGACAAAAATATATACTGCCTACCTATTTCTGATAGGTGACTCAGGATTCTATTTCAGAGTCACATTCCAGAGAATGAGTGAAATTGGATTGTTTATTCAGTTAATCACGCAAATATTGCATATTGGATTACTTATTGATGGCAGTAGGTGCTGGAATAGGAACAAGATCCCTGTAGTCATTGAGTTCACAATGGTGCAATCAGATATTTTTTTAAAAGTCATTACACTGTTCATTTATATTCTCCATTGTGAAATGCGCTCCAAACCTGGTTAACTGGGTTTTATAGAAGTTTTATGGATGGGACAGCATGCAGGTTTAGCAGCTGGAAAAACTCCTTCCTGACAGAGGTGGGGTTTAGCAGAAGTCTGGAGGAAGTAGTGAATGCTGGGCTGCAAAGGTCAAGTGTTTGCAGACTTCCCTTGCAGCGTTTCCCTCAGTTAGCACCCTGGCTGCTCAGCAGCCCCACCGGGGTTTAAGATACCACACATGAACTTTCCCTTTCCTTTTCCTTGTAGTGTTTTGTTCTGGACTCCTGTACTCTATTGTAATTGAGTGCATTTCTGAGTTTTCAAGCATTAGCCTTGAGGAATTCGGGGACTGAACATTGGCCGCTGGTTGTCTGTTGTAATGGTTTGTGTCCTGTAGCAACTTGCCTGGTTTTAATTTGTAAGGACATACTGTAATTGGTTTTCTTGGCTCCTGTTATCTCTCAAATCCAGATATCTGGATTAACTTTTAAACATTGTTTATATTAGCACACAATCCACCTCCCCAAAACATGCCTCCTATCCTCCTTTCAACCTCATGTCATTTTATAAATAACCCAGTAATACTACCCAGGTGCACAGGTGCACATATGTCTGTAGACATCCACCAGGGCATGGACAGCCTATCAGTGGGTATGCCCCCTCCCAAAGAAAAGAGACTCGCCCCACTCTCCAGAAGACATCAGGCCGTCCTCAACTTCTCAGTCCTAACAATCTCCTTGCTGAAACATGTGACCCTCTTGATTACGTGCATGTTTGGTTCTGATAAGCACAGCTGCTGTAAGCTCATGCATGGATTAACTGGTTTTGATGAGTTGTTTTTATTTCTGACATTGAGAAATTTTTAAATTAGGGGTTTTCTTTTTAGTTGTAAGTTGTTTACAGGGTAACAAGTGTCTTTTCCTGCAGTTTCATATATACTTAACATCTCTCAGAGGTAACTAGGAAGATTGTATGAGAGAGATTAAGGGAGAGATAGAGGGAGAGAGAAAAGCAGAGGGACACAGAGGGACAGAGACAGAAAGAGACAAACCATCAGATATATGTCTGACATACACACACACACATATATATACACACACATACATACACATTTATATATATAAATATATATATACAGTTTATACAGTGAGGTCTTCTGAGAATCACTGATTACCTCCCAAGTCACAGTTCAGGAAATTCTGCCGGTGTTAGGAACCAAAGACTTGGCAGTGAAATTGGTGGCAGTAAAATTGTGAAAATTGTATCATATTTCAGGCGATTTTCATGAGGCTGGAGTCCCTTGTAAGCAGACTTCGAAACAAAAACGGAGGGAACTATTTGCTTGCCCAGATCTTTAACACGGCAAGTTTTGGTCCATAGCAGCAAATTGCAGTAACTTAATAAACTCACCTAGTGAGGTGATCTCCACCACAGAAGGAAGCTGAATTTGATATGACTGACCTAATCTGGTCCATATAGATCTTTCCTGTGTGTTAATGAGAACATCCCATGCTGCTTATAAAAGACATATGCAGAGAACACACGTGCCAGCTCAGGAAATTCAATCACAGAATTGGCTCAGATTTCCTTTGGAGTGGCAATTTCCCCTAAAAAAATATACACTGGGTAAAGGATATGAGAATATTTTAAAATTTTTTATTATGTTGAGTTTTTCAGAATCTAAATAGAACTTAGATTGATACAGAAATGTCTTACAATGTAAGTGAGGAAAACAAGCATTAAGGAAACATTGAGGGGGGTTGTCTCCATGAGGCAGCAAAGACACACTACACAAAAAATATCAGGCAGCACAAATTCAATAAATCAGGCATGGAATAAGATTACATTTACCCCAAATTCCTTAAATATGTAAGGAAAGCACTTGCTTGAAGTATTGAACTAAACCTTTGATCTCTAAGGTGTCTGTAAAGCAGGCATGACAGCTTTTCAACTTGATGTCAGCGAAACAATTCCTCTAGTTCTGAGCGAGAATGGGCATCAGCCCTGGTTGAGATGGAGAAAAGATTGTCATATTTTACATATCTGAAAGAGATCATTTGCTTGGGAGCATACAGGTTTCCCTGCAGGTTTGGCTTCTGTTTTATCTGGCAAGACCTCCCCCTGTAGTCAGGATGCCATGGCCTCTTGTGCTATCCATACCTTTGTCATTGCTCCAACAAGATTCTCAACAGAAACAATGAAAAGGAGGAAGGGTTTAGCTCAGTTCCATGTATGTGAGAAGATTATCATGGAGAAAAGAGTGTATGTTGTGTGGCAGGAGCACAATGTGCAGCAACGGCCTGCAGTGTGTATCAGCAATGTGTAGTATGCAACATCAGTGAGCAGTGTACATCAGCAGTGTGCAATGAACAGTGTGTAACAGTAGCAGGCAGTGTGCAGCAGCAGTGTACAGTGTGCAGCAGCAGTGAGCAGTATGTAGCAGTAGCATGCAGTGTACAGCAGCAATGTGCAACAGCAGCAGGCAGTGTACAGCAGCGGCATGCAATGTGCATCAGCAATGAACAGTGTGTAGCAGTAGCAGGCAGTGTGCAGTGGCAGCATGTAAAGTGCAGCAGCATGTGCAGAGGAAGCATGCAGTATGCAACAGCAGTGTGCAGTGTGGAGCAGTGGCATGCAGTGTACAGTGTGCAGCAGAAATTATTTATTTTTCATGGTAGAAAAGGGGAAAGCAAGAAGAGAAGGAGGAGGGAATGGAGAGAGAGAGAGAGACAGAGAGATAGAGAGATAAAGAGAGAGAGAGAGAGAGTGCAGTCCATGGATATGGTCCCAAATAGTTACTTCTATCAAACAGGTTGCTTATTTTACTCTTTATATTTGAGACCATAATAAAATTGCCTTTTTCCATCTTTCCTTTCTTCTTTACCAACACTACCATGTACCCACTCCTTGCTCTCTTTCAAATTCATGAACAGGGAACTGTTTTTGACTACCTCCCAATAATGTCATGGTATTCTGTTTTCATAAAAGGGTTGATCTGATTATTTCGTTGGTAGGTCAGAACCTTCCTGATGTAATTGTCTCTTGAAATGCCCTTGCAGACCCATCCAGAGGTGTGCTTCACTAGTTTCCTAGCATTTCTTAATCCAGTCAGGCTGACAGTGATCAATGAAGATTAATCATCACAGATCCCCTACCTGGACCAAAGGACAGCATTAACTAGTTCTGACCAGTAGGTGTCATTTTACATATTCTGTAACCTTAGGCAGGTGTTAGCAGAAATGCATCCATCATGCCCAGGAGAACATCAAGCAGAAGCTCCTGGCTCTCATCCAGCAACCACAAGAAGTCTGAGAACACGCCAACGGCTGGAGGGTGGGACTGAACGACCAAGCAAGATCCAGATCCTGATGCACTCACAGAGGCCCAGAATTCGGCTGCAGCTATGTTAGGCTTTGCAGTTGTGGGAGCAGATGGCCATTATTTGCCTTTGGCTAGCTCAGTGGCTATGATTATTACTATTACTACTACTACTACTATTAAATAGTAGTAGTACTATTAGTAGTAGTAGTAGTAGTAATTATTATTATCTTTAATTTTCCATAAGTAAAGATCTTACAGTACAGTTTCTTTGTTCTAACCAAAGTACTCCTTTTTTTGTTGTTGCTATATTGAATAGAATTTTCTGTGCATTTTGATTTCCGTGAGAAAGAGCCACTCTCTATTGGGATTGTGGTTGTACTCCAGTTTGTTGATTGCTAACCTAGCATTCATGAAGCTCTGGATTTCACCCCAACTCATATTAACCGACTATGGTGGTGTGTACTCAGGTGTACACAAGCAAGAGGACCAGAAGTTCAAGGTTAACCCTGAGTACACATCAAGTTCAAGTCTAGCCTGGGCTACATGAGACTCTGGCACAAAATGGAAGCAAAAGAAAGAAAGGAAGGGAGTAAGGGAGGGAAGGAGGGAGGGAGGGAAGGAGAGAAGGAGGAAGGGAGGGAGGGTGGGAGGGGGGAAGGAGGGAGGAAGAAAGGAAGAAAGAAGTGCCCTGTTTAATGAGAGAGAAATGATATCACATACATGTTAGTACTTTAAGTGGTAATAGCACAGTACTTCTTGGACAAAAGTGAACAGAAATTCAGCCTGTCATTTTCCACAGCTAGATGGTTCTCAGTTAATAACGGAATGTATTGAAATTGTAAGGGTTAGGTGTGCATCATTAACGTGATGCTTGGTGTGAACAGTGTGGTTGAGTAGATGGATCAGCACTCCCTCAGCAGCTTCAGATCAACTACTAATGAATGTTTTCATTATTTGCTCACAAAACTGAAAGTGGAGCTTAATATTTTATATATCTCAATCAGGATGGGAAAAGGTCTCTAAGTAGCCAGAATCATTACTTGTAGGTAGCAAAATGACGTCTAGTAGAGTTCCCTTTCATATAATGGCACCAGATTGTGTGGTAAGAATCACTGAACCTATTTCCCATTTTAATAACCACTTTAATACACTCATCAAAACAAATTAATAGTTCCATATTAATTTATATTATATAAGTTTGTTCAAATATGTAAGTAATGAATAGAAATGAGAAGAGATAAGAAAGATTTTGGAGTTCATTAAGATATAAATAATAGAGTCTCAATTTAAAAAACTGCTCTAAATACATCTATGAAATAAAGATTTATAGTTCTGTCCTTTGAATAAGCTTCAGTCTAAATGACCAGAAGATGAGAAGCTGTGGTTGATCAGCAGATAGGTAAAATAACTTACTGGTGTTATTTGACTATAAATAAATCATTTTAAAGACTATTGTTTTATTTTGTGTATGTATACATCTCTAAGCATGAGCATGGGTACTGCAAAGGTCAGAGGTGCCCACCCCTTAGAGTGGGAGTTACAGGCAGTTGTGAGCTCCCTGACAGGGGTGCTGGGAACCCAATTAGTGCTCTTGATTGTTGAGTCATCTCGCAGACTCACAAACATTTTTTGAGACAGGGTCTTACTAGGTAGCTCCAGCTGACCTGGAACTCCATACATAGCCAGGCTGTACTTGAACTCACAGAGATCCACCTGCCTCTGTCTCCCAAGTGCTGGAATTTAAAGCATGTGGCATCATCACTATTTAATGATATGACTGGTATAACAGGAAATGTTGAATTCAGATTTATTGGTTCACATGTAGGATTTTCTTTAGAGAAAAAAAATGATTCTTAAATGCTTGAATGGCATTTACATTGAGAGAGTGGCTGTCTTAGTCTATTTCATGTTGCCATAACAAAATACCTGCACTTGGGTAGTTTATAAATACTGGAAACTTATTTTGCTCACAGCCATGAATGGTCTATTTGAAAGCACGTACTGGATCTGGTGAAGATCTGTCTACTGCATGGTAGCACAGAACACACCAGAGAGCAAGGAAAACTCAGATTGGTATCCTGAATCTTCTTTCCTCTTGTCAGAAAGCCACCAGAGCCCTTCACGGGGACCCTACACTCACAATGTCACCTAATCCCAATTACCTCCCAGAGGCCCCTACCTCCAGATATCTTGAACTCTGGGGGTTGACAATCCAATGCCGGAAACTTCAGGAGAAATTTAAACATGTGAATGAGGAACCTTATTTAGAGCATGTGGGCTTACTATACCAAGCATGCTAATGATCAGAACAACCCCAACAAGGAAAGAATTTCATCAGCATTGCAGTTTTTTAGACATCTGAGGCCCCTCTTCACACTTAGCTGGGGAATAAATTCTTGGAAATATAGCATAGGTTATTCAAACAGATAGATTATATATCCTAACAATAATAGAGCTCATGGGGAAAGGGGAAGCATAATTGACTTTTAGGGAACTTTCCAGTCTTGGATTCTGCTGTGTTTTTCATTCACATAATTTGTTCCAAGAAGTATTTGAGTCAAAAGCAGTAAGAGACTCCTGAGGCCAGTGTCTTGAGCATATCCCACAGCCAGGACCAATGCTGGTATCTCAGGGCTCCGTCGTAGATTTCTCAACGCTTTCTTGTTTTGATGTCTGGTCGTGCAGAGGCTGCCGAGATCTCTCTGACTTGAGGTGGCTTGACCAGGTGGAGGTGGAGAGAAGTGGGCCGCTGCTCCTCTCAGGCATGGCAGCTAGCACCTGTTCCATCCAGTGACAGAATTTGTCAAAGCAAATCACTGAGACTGAAGGGACTCCAGCCAGCCTGGGCCTGGCAAACCTTGCCCATTCCCTCTGCCTTGCTAAAAAAAACCCATTCAGACCACATCTTAAAGCTAGCCACCAAGGTCTGTTTACTTCCTTGTCCTGAGGCCAGCTACCAAGGTCCAGCTATCAAAGTGTTGATATTCAGCACTCAAAAGCCCCCTTTGGCTCACCTAATGAACATGCCCAATTAAAATTCAACACTTTATCCCAGCCCGACACAGGGTGTCCCCTTGTACCTTTATAAACTGCCATTTTTCTATGTGCCACAGCTGAATTCTCTCTATCCAGAGGCAGTACCTGGACAAATACCCCTTCCCCTTCTCCCTTGTTCCCATCCCCTTCTCCCTCATCATCTGGCCCCTGTCTTTATCACTTATTCCATTCCCTCTGTCCCTCTGGGGCAAATAAATCTCCTTTGTGCTGAAAACTTGGTCTTGGGGAGGGGACTTGAAACAGTACCTTTCCTTTTAGCGACCCCCTACCCCATTCCTTGTTACAGAACTATTCTGTTTATGATTTCACTGCATCACCTTTGTCCCTAAAGGCAGGTTTTGTAGAAACCTACTACTTTTTACCTTCCTCCAAAATTGTCAGGTTGTCAAAACATTCATTTCATAAACGTTCTCAAATAATACATTTGATTTGGTCAGGGAAATCATCGTGCATGTTCTTGTTGATTTTTCAGCAAGGCCGGCAAAACTTCCAGTTAATTAAAGCCATTATTCTTTCTCTAGCCAGACGCTTTGTGTCCTAAAATCTAGGCAACTCGAGGTAGGGTTTGATGCTAACTTAACCTCTCTAATATGCTGCAGTTGTAGGATTGTATCTGACCTTATTTGATTCAAATAATGCTGTTGTGTGTCCCCAACCAGTTAGAAAATGGAAAGAATGTCAAAGTCTAGAGAGGTTCTCAAACACGAGAATCAGACTTTACATTCATGGGAAGAGCCAGGGCACTAACCTGGAAGCAGGCAGCCTGACCAGGAGTGAGAATCCACTCACCTGGACTAGAGCTGAGAGGTAGTAACTAGGTTTGCAGAGCAAACGGTGGTTGCTCACCTGGACCTGAAGGGACATTACTGTTGATAGACCATCCATATCTCAAGTATTCAGATCAGAGTCCAGGAGCCTGGACTGCAATCTCTTCTAATGTCTCTTCTATATACAGCCCTATGTCACTTCATGGAATGGATGTGCACTGGTAAGCACGTTAGATGATTTTGCCTGTGTGTTAATATCATGAGACTAGATATAGAGGACTATGTCACCAGGCAATATAGTTTCATAGGACTATTGTGGTGTATGTGGTCCAACCTGGACTGAGACATCTTTATACTGACAGTGAATTAGCCTTGGGGTAGTACCCTGAAGATCCACGATTGACCAGAGGTTAAGGAGATACTAAGATGAGTCATAGTGAGGTCTAATAGAGTAAGAAGCTGTTATAGTTTGACTCATGTGTTTCCCCAAAGGACTAATGTTTCTCACAGTAGTACTGGTTGGAATCACTGCCTTTACTTTCTTCCATAAGCTTCCATGTCCTAATTGAGTCTGCTTCCTTATCCTTGAGCACTTCCCTGGTGTCACAGTGCATCTTCCTTCCCTAACGGGCTTAGTGCCACTGGCTCAAGCTGCTTGTTTCGATCCAGATCCAGGACTATGTTTGTGTTTGCTTCTTAGGCAGATTCCTTGGAGCTGTCAGGCTCTGGTTTGCAGTCATACCATAACTTCTTTTTCAGCCATACCTAATTGTTTTGAGAGCCCCTGGTCTAACTGAAAATATACACCCCAGAATACTTTCCTACTGGAGAGAAACACAACTTATTGGGGGTGGGTATGAATGCCTACTCCAGGACAAACTTAGTTTTTTTTCTAAGTTTTTAGCATTAATGTCTTCTATGAACTGTTATACAGGCTGTGGGATTGAGAGGACCCAACCCTAAAGGCTATACTCTGAGATGATTGGGTGAAAAGACCCCCTTAGAACAGCATGGACAGTGGAAGTGTCCATGTCAAAGGGGTGCATGGCTAAAGAAATGTATGAGAATGTTGATGCATCCTAAAGCATCCTGTCACCACTACTAAAGATGGACAAAGGCCGTGGAAATGTAAGGTAATGTGTTCCAGTTTTTCGTTGGTTGAAACAGCCTCTGCAGTAAGGAGGAAAAGGTTCATGAGCCTAAGGTTAACAAAAAGTGAAATATCTGGGAAGAAACATGGAAGATTCTTAAGGTCCCTCATTGGCAGTATAAAATAAGTAATCATCTGCTTTGGGTGGAGTTGGACCAGAAAAACTGCAGAGAGAAGAGATCTTTGGACTGCAAAGCTTCCTGGAAGCTGGGCAGCTTTGGAGAGTCTTCATCATGATGCTTTGAGCTGGTCAGTGATGTACCTGCTTTTGAATCACACCTTATCCATGCTCTTGTTAGAGAGCCCAACAAGTGCTCATTGGTTCACCAAATTGGACACTGGTGCTGTCGTTATTTTTTTCTGTTTCGTTTCCTTTCTGGGGTGAATTGTGTTGCTTTGCCCCAGGAAACATCTGTCACACAACCCTTGCCATCCAAATGGGGATCCAGCAGAACTAGGATGAGCTGTGGGAGTCTGACAGAGTGGTTCAGACTGCAGGTAGAAAGGCATGCAACTGAGGGTAAGCAGCCTATGGTTGGTGCATCAGAAGAGGGTATTCTGATACAGCATCCTCTTGTTTTTTGACAGGGTTTCTCTATGTAACTTTCGTGTGTCCTGGAACTAGCTCTGGTAGATCATACAGCAGTTCTCTTACTCACAGTGGATGGTAGTGTACACTTTTACTATGTAGTGGTAGCATGGTTCTTGCTGTGGGTTCTGAGACATGTAACGAAGGCTAGCCCATTTGAAGTTAAGTATCCCTGAGAGAAATTCCAGGGTGTCAGTCTTTGCCTCTGTTGTATGGGGTAGTATACCTGCTTGATGTGGGGATCTACTCTGTGGATGTGGTGATGCTCTGAGAGCCATGAAGGGCTGAGAAACAAGTGACAGTCTTTGAGAGTAGTATATGGGGTCAAGGCTGTTGGCAAGAAGAGGTTGCTGTTACATGGCCACTATGGGGTGTAGGAAAAAATGCATCTGAGGCTTAGGTGACAGCCAAGCAGGAACGTGTCTATGCAAAGGAGGAACTGCCACAAGAAAGGGAGGTATGCTAGGATCTTACTTGTTAGCCTCTGACTTGGAAGGTGAATCAGATAAAAGACAGGACGATGTACAACGGTTGGCTTGCTGTTTCTTACCGCTGGGGACCTAAAAGAGGGGGGAAAGTATAGGTTAAAACTGTTCTCAACAGCCCTTCCTAGAATCTAAAACCTTGGAACCCATGGAGAAAGTGAGAGTGAGGAGAAAGAACACATGGTAAAATATAATAAGAAAACACAAAAAAAAAACAAAGCAAAAAAAAACCCTATCACATAAGAGTTGGACAAGGCAAGTTAACAAAAGGAAGCAGACCCAAGAGAAAGCATAAGAATTAGAGACCCACTCGTTGACTCGGAGTCCCATGAAAATACGAAACTGAAAGCTGTAATGTATATGCAGGTTTGTTATCTCCTAGAAGCCTGTTCTGTTCTAATGATCGACAGCAAGGGAGTGGATCTAGACAGGAGGGGAGGTGGGAAGAGCTGGCAGGAGCGGAGGGAGGGAATAAGGAGACATCTGTGTTCAACATGCCGATGGGACCTCAGCCAGGGTCAGGTGATAGTTTGGGTATGCACAGCATCTGAACTGCTTGAATTAGGAAAGGTTTTTAAATAAGCAATTAAAGAGCCTCTTACAGCGTGGCTCTGAAGGCTGTGGGACACAGGAGCGGATGGGATCAGTCAAACTACTATGTAGGTAGAAAAGCGGAGCAGTATAACTTCTCATGTCTCTTTAAGACAAAGGCTGCTGCATAAACTGAGCCAGTGTGAGGGGACCTGGCTCTCACAGACTGGCTTCTCAGAGCCACAGGAGCGCATAGTTATTGCTGTCTGAGAGCTTCATATTATCAGGAAATGAAAAACAATAGGAGAAAATGGGTATTACTAAGGGACCTGGGCATATGAGAAGCTGTGTTTATCCCCAGTTCATTGGTCCAGATAGAACTATATTCACAGTAGAGTTATTAAAAAGAAGTCAATGGGGCTGGAGGGATGGTTTGCTGGTCCAGATCTCTTCCAGAGGACTTGGGTTTAATTCCCAGCACCCACATGGTTACTCATAGCTATCTGTAATGCTCTTCTGTCTCCGTTGGCACCAGGCATGCATGTGGTGCATAGACAGACACATAAAATAAAATAATGTTTTTAAAATATAAATAAAAAGAAGTTAATCTAACAGGAACCTCAAGACTGGTATGGAACACTTTGCTGAATCCTATGGTGGGATCTTACTGTTATGAGATATAAGAGTCTGTGACCGACTTAAATGATCGAGACTAACATATGAATTGAGTTCACAAAGATACAGAAATTTAGAGGAGACCAGAGAAAGAAAAAAAAGAAGAGGCAAGTCTGTCTAGTTCCCCCTGGGGTGAATGGGGTAAGACCCGTGTGAAGCTGACGTTCCTCAGGAGGGAGATGATGGAAACCCAGTGCGGCACTGGGGAGCTCGAGTTCTGCCTTGGCATGGTACTCTCACCATTGCGGTGGCAAAAATACCTGAGCAAAAAAAGTTAAGAAAAAAGGTCTCAAACTTTGAAGGAACAATCCCTTCTTGATTTGAATATCACGATGGCTTAAGTGTGAGGCAGCTGGTCACATTGTATCAGCAGTCAGGAGAAAGCAAACAAGCAGAAAAGATGAATGAGTGCTGGGACTCAGCTCACTTCCTCTTTTTAACTCAGGCCAGGACTTCTGTGCATACCATGGCAAGTTATCAGTTGCAGGATCACAAACTGTCTTAGTTAGGGTTTCTAATGCTGTGACGAGACACAACGTCCATGGCAACTCTTATAAAGGAAAACATTTCATTGGGGCGGCTTCCATTTCCAGAGGTTCAGTCCATTATCATCAGGTGTGGCATGGCGGAGTGCTGACAGACATGGTGCTGGAGGAGGATCTGAGAGTTCTACATCTTGGCTTGCAGGCAACAGGAAGTGACCTGTCTCACTGGTTGTGGCTTGAGCGTATATAAGACGTCAAAGCCTGCCTCCACAGTAACACACTTCCTCCAACAAGACCACACTAAAGCATGGTTAAAAAAACTCAGAGAGAGAAATTGAGGTTCAACCTGAAGATCCAAGAAGTAAAGCAGCCAGCCACTGACTCTTACCTCTACCTCGGTCCGAAATGGTGATCCTGCGGAACCTCAAAATGAGACTGCATCTGAGAGTTGTCTCTTCACATTTTGTAATCCTCTCTAGTTCTGGGATTCAAGGCATGCACCATTACCACCTTGTTTCTATAGCAAGCTGGTGTGACTCCTGGGATTAAAGGTGTGTGTCATTGCTGCCTGGTCTATAAGGCTGACCAGTGTGGCTGTGTTACTTTCCTGATCCTCAGGCACGTTTTATTTATTAAAATACAAGTGAAATGCCACTGTACACACTTACTCCAACAAAGCCAAACCTTCTAATAGTGCCACTCTCTTTAGGGGTCATTTTTTTTCAAACCACCACATAAGGCAAGCCATAAAGGTGGTAACTTGTGATTGGAACAGACAGGGCTAAAGATTCTCAACTCCTGCTTCTGAAAGTCAAGTGAGCCTGACAACACTTGATTGTAACCTACCCAGATGCAATTCAAACTTCTAACTCATGTAATTGTAAAATAACAGATTGTTTGGTTTTAATTGATTATTTTTGTGGTAACTGGTTATAGAAAAAGGCATTCAATATGGGCGTATTTACATACATACATATATCTGTTTCTTCACAATCTGTGTTGTCAAATTGAAGATGCTGCCCTTGGAAGCAACAGAGTTCTGGGGAATCGGGGTTCCTGTAATCTAAATCAGTGTGTCTAAGTGTAAAAGAGGAAGTCAGTGCCTTTAGAATAGTGTTATATCACATCAGTGTCTATAACCAATATAGTGGAGAGGGAAAGAGAAGGTAAGAATTGATCTGGGCTTGAAAAATTCTGACAATTCACAAGGACATTTGAAAAAAGTTTTCAGTAAAAGGAAGAGAAAGTACTACAGAAAATAATGTGTGCATTTTGCTGAGAAATATAACTTCATAAAGATAAGTGATCTATTAGTTTGTTCAAGGGAATGAAGCGTTTGTACGATTTTGTGGGATTTTTTTTTCCTCCCATGCAGGACATATATAAGATTGGAAAGAAGGCAGGCAAAGGTAATGATTCAAGTTTTATCATGAAATATGTATTTTCAAATGCAGTTTTTGTGTGTTGCTCTTTTTTAACAAAAGGATGAAGAGAGCAGTGTAAATGGAATGGAAAGTGGAGATTGATTTCTGCACATTGTATCCCAGAAATGCATGTGGTGGGGTAAAGGGATTACAAAGTTAAAACTGTGTAAGGGGGATGGAGGCGGGTTCATCCACCATAGCCTCCCAGTTCCCACTGTACAGGGATGACTTGGTTTGCCAGACATGTTATCCATTGCACAGCTGGCCCAGAGATTTCTGGCTGGTTGGTCCTGCATGCCTCCTGACTTTCTCTGACTCCAGGCTCTCTCTATTATATTATAAAGGAAGGAAATTAATAGAGAATGAGAAAAATGGGTTGGGAGGTTGTGCATGTGGTTCAGTCAGTAACTTTAATTGCACAAACATGGGGACCTGATTTCAGATCCCCAGCATGAGGTTAAAAAAAGCTAGATATGCATGACACCACATGCCTGTCACACCAGCTCTGCTGAGATGGACACACGAGGATCCCTGGAACCTACAATTCAGGAGCTCCAGGTCCGATGGAAAACCTTGTATCAAAAATATAGTGTGGAGCTAGGAGGTGGTAAGACACACCTGAATCTCTGAATTTAAGGCCAGCCTGGACTATAGAGCTAGTTCCAGGACAGCCAGAGCTACACAGAGAGACTTTGGCTCAAAAAAGAAAAATATATAATATATGTATAATGTGGAGATGTAGCAGAGGGAGACACCTCATGTTAACCCCCTGGTCTTCACACATACTTGCACACACACACACACACACACACACACACACACACACACACACATGCGTGCACATAAACACATGCGTGCACACACACCCTAGGAGGCAGTTTGTGCTGGGAAGGCCCATTAGCTACTCTATAAAAGCAAAGCAGAATAAAGGCAACAGGAAAGAGTGTGGCTCAAGCCAATGCAGAGTTAAGAAGCAGCTGTGGATTTGGGAGGAAACTGTGGTGAGAGATCCAGCCAGTCTCTGGATGAAAGCGTTAGTGGCAAGAACCGCATCTTCTTGAAGGTCACTGGAGAGGCAAATGATTCATTTTAGTAATTAGATTACAAGCACATGTGTGCTAAAAAGCTGAGTGCTGTCCTCATACAGCTGGGTTATTAATATGTTTAGTTGTTGTGTGTTTGTTTTAAATTTGGGAGAAATGAATGTATGAGTACTTACATCATTGCCTTACTCCTTCCTATCCTTCCGACTCCTTTGCTACTTCTTGAATCTGTGGCCTCCTAGTCTTGAAACATTATTGTTATATATACACACATGAAGACAACCCGAGTCCCGTTAGTACTACTTATATGCATATGTGTTTAGAGATGATCACTTGGTATTGGATAACTGATCTCCAGACCCCCTCCCCAGAGAAGGCTGATCCTTGCTCTCCCAGCAGCCATTCATTGTTTAGAGCTGTTCATCTATAGGTGGAGTCTTGTGCAATTTTCCCAATCTTTGTTGGCAAAAAATGAACTTGCTATTCATTTACATTGTAATTATGCATGTCATTGAGACATATTTCTATCTATCATTTTTACTTGGTTAATTAATTCTTACCGTGTGCTAGTAACTGGCTGTATCCCTCTCATTCGCAAATTATCCAAGGAATGTTTTAGAAATGTGAGTCTCTTTGCGAAGTGATGGACGGATGAGAGGAAAAGGAAACTGCAGGGAAATCCAGGAGAGTTGAAAAGCCACTGTCATCTACCTGACAGAATAATACAAAAATCAAAGAGGCACTCAGGCCTTTGTATTAAAAGCTTTTAGAAAATAACATAAGACAATATCAGCAGCACCCCAGGGAAGGAGGCGCTCTCGCAGAATTCCGAATGCTAACTATAAATTGTTTCTGTTTGTCACCGAAATTAAGAACCACTTTTTTTTTTAAGGCATCACAAAGAAGCTAAAAATACAGAGAGGAGACTGTCTGTGTTGTGTGTATCCAACAGAATACTAGGGACACAAAATTAACACAAATCAGTAACAAAAGGAAGAGGGAAAAGTAGACAGGCAGCTTGAAGGCAAGAATCTAAATAGCACAGCACATACAAAAAGAGCTTCAGCTCCCTCACTTGTTAGAAAAGTCGCTAAAATTGCAAATGGCTCTTTAAATGCAGACACATACAGTATTGTTAATAAGTCTATGGTCTGGAGCAATGGCTCATCAGCTAAGAATGTTTGTTCTTCTTGCAGAAGACCTAAGTTAGTTCTGAGCATGTTCAAAAACAAACAAACAAAACCAGAAAAAAAAAAACACCACCAAAGAAACATACTGCCTATAAGTCCAGTTCCAGAGAATTGGATGCCTTCTTCTAGCCTTGGCAGCCACTTGTGCACACATGCCTTCCCTGCCACAGAAAAGCAAATATACACATAATTTCAAAAAGCACCCAAGGTCACCCATATCATTGAACTTTGAATGAAGTAGGTGCTCTTTAACCTTTTTAGTTAGAGTGGACACTGGCTTTACCATTGTGAAGAACACCTTGTCACTTACCGGGGTTTGATTATGTACACATCCAAGCAGTCCACTCCAAGATACCAATCTTACAGAATATTGCACACATCCACATCATAGTATGCTCACAATGTGCTCGTGGCAGCACTGTTTGTAACAGTAGAAATTGCAGAGTCCATATATTTACTAATAATAGCATGGCTGAACCAACTAGAATACTCATTCCATAGAAGACTGGGCAGAATAAAAACAGGCAATGCCACACTGCACCAATTAATCTCAGCAACACCACAAAGATAGGAAGAAGCAATCTCAGAAGATCCATACATACTCTAATTTCATTTGCATAAATCTACATAAGGTTCAAAACCAAAATCTTTTCTTTAGGGAAGCATCCGTCAGGGACAACAGGAGAGAAAAGCAATGAAAACGTTATTACAAACGCCAGAGAAAGTGCCTTCCTTTGGGTTGGAAGGAAAAGTGTGATAAAGAAGACACGTGGGGAGCAGAGGCAATATCCTGTCTCTAAGGATGAGGGTTCTTCTGCCATTCAATCCACAATTATTCTCCATGCTTGTGTTTGTATGGGCTTTTTTTCTGAGTATACACCAATAAAAATGAAAGAAATGCATAAATATTTCTTCCTATTATTTATATCCTGACTGCTGTTTCCCCTCCCTCCTCTCCTCCCAGTCCCTCCCTCTTCCACCTCCCCTCTGACTCCTCACAAAAAAGGGATATCAGCCAGTCTTGCAAAATATGGCATATCAAGTTGCAGTAAGACTAGGCCCCTCTCCTTGCATTAAGGTTGAATGGGGGCAGCCCAGGATGAGGTAAAGAATCCCCAAAGCCCCCCAAAGCATCAGAGACAGCTCCTGCTCCCACTGTTAGGAATCCCAAAAGAATACCAAGCTGAACAACTGTAGCATAAACAGAGGGCATAGGTCAGTCCCATGCAGACTCCTGATTGTCTATTCCATCTCTGTGAGCCCCTATGACCCCAAGTTAATTGATTCTGAGGGTTTTATTGTGATGTACTTGACCCATTTGGCTCCTACAATCCTTCTTCCCCCTCTTCTGCAAGTTTCCTATTATGCCCAGATCTCGAAAGTCCCCCGAAAAACCAACAAGTAGACTGAGTCCTGTATGTAAAAGCAAAGAGCCTTTATTTTATACAAGTTTGCAAACTTGGTCTCTCCGTGTGTCCAACAAATTGGAATAAACAGAGAGTCCAAGCTCAGTTAGAGTTGCGTTTTTATAGTAGTAAAGGTTGAGGCGAGGGATTTCTAAGGTTCAGGACCCCCGATTGACTGACATTTGTCTAGGGGTGCCCTGGTGATTGTGTGCTGGAAGGTGATCTATCTACAATGGTTGGAATGTTAGTAATTTCCTTTGGATGGTCTGTTCTTGGGTGGTGCTTGGGTAATCTCAGTTTGTGGTCCTTCCTGCAACCAGGTATTGACTCAGGGTAAACTTCTGAGACTCAGGCCTCCATTAAACTTATCATGGCTGAGTCCTGCACTGGCCGGTGATAATGGTAGGAAGAACTTCCTTTGGGTGACCCGTTTCTATTAAACTTATCATGGATGACTCCTTCAGTTTCCTGAGTTCTGCCTAATGTTGGGCTGTGGGTCCAGACACCCATGTGTGCTTCCATCAGTTACTGAAGCCTCTCTGATGACAAGTGGGTTAGGCACCAATCTAGGAGTATAGTAGACATGATTAGAAATAATCTCATTGACTTTTTTGTGTTAATCATGTTTGGTTCTATTTATTATCCTATTTATCCTAGACCTCTAGCCTATCCAGCCTCTGAGTCCTGGCCCTCCAGGCAGTGTGCGCCCATTGTGGCACGTGTCTCAAGCTGGACCAGTCATTGGTTGGCCACTTACACAATCTCTGCACCACCTTTACCCTAGAACATTTTGTAGGCAGGATAAATTGTAGGTCTAAGGTTGTCTGTCCGGGTTGGCGTCCCAATCCCTTTACTGAAAGTCTTGCCTAGTTATGGGAGATGGCCAGTTCATGATTTGTATCCCTCATTGCTAGGAGTCTTAGCTAGGTTTGCTCTCAAGATTCCTAGAAGACTCTATTGTACTAGATTTCTAGATTGTCCTTAGGTGCCCCACCAATTCCAGTTGTCTCTCCCAGTACCATCTTCCTCCATCCCCCCTCCAACTGATCCCTCCTGTTCCTTCCCCCAACCTCCCTCTACCTGTAGTATCAATTCTAGTTCTCCTTCCCAGGGAGATTCAATCTTCCCCACCTTGAGTCCTCCTTGTTACTTAGTTTCTCTGGGTCTGTGGATTGTAGCATGGTTATTCTTTAACTTTACAGCTTATGTCCACTTAGAAGTGAATACATTACTATATTTGTCCTTCTGGGTCTGCGTTACCTCTCTCAGAAAATTTTTTTTTTACTTCCACCCATTTGCCTGCAAATTTCATGTCATTGTGTTTAACAGTTGTGCAATAATCCTATTGTGTAAATGTACCACATTTTCTTATCCATTCTTTGCTTAAGGGGTATCTAGACTGCTTCCAGTTTCTGGATGTGTTGAATAAAGCAGATGTGAACACAGATGAGCAAGTGTCCTTGTGGGAGGATGGAGTACCCTTTGAGTATATGTCCAGGTATTGCTCGGTCTTGAGGTATATTGATTTCCAATTTTCTGAGAAACAGCCATATTGACTTCCAAAGTGGGCACACAAATTATTACTCACACCAGCAATAGAGGAGAGTTCCCCTTGCTCCACATCCTCATTATCATGAGCTGTCACTTATGTTTTTGATCTTAGTCATTCTGGCAGGTGTGAGATAGAACCTTAGAGTTGTTTTGACTTGCATTTTCCTGATGACTAAGGATGTTGAACATTTCTTCAAGTGTTTCTTGATCATCTGAGATTCCCTCATTCAGAATTCTCTGTTTAGACCTGTACGCCATTCTCAAATTGGATTATTTGGTTTTTTGACGTCTAGTTTCTTCAGTTCTTTATATATTTTTGAAAATAGTCTTCTGTCAGATGTGGGGTTGGTAAAGATCTTTTCCGATTCCATAGGCTGCCATTTTGTTCTATTGACTGTGTCCTTTGCCTTACAGAAGCTTTTCAGTTCCAGGAGGTCCCACCTAATTGTCAGCTGTAGTGTCTAGGCTATTGATGTTAAATTCAGGAAGTTGTCTCCTGTGCCAATGCATTAAAAGACATTGAATGCTTTCACTTCTATTAAGTTCAGTGTATCCGCTTTTATGTTGGGGTCTTTCCTCCATTTGTACTTAAATTTGGTGGTGACAGATCTGGATCTATTTGTATTCTTCTACATGCCAACATCCACTTATACCAGCACCATTTGGTGAAGATGCTTCTGGTTATTTGTTGAAAATTAGATGTTTATAAATGTATGGATTTATTTCTGAGTTTTTTTATTTGATTCCATTGATCAACAAGTCTGTTTTTTTATGCTAATACCATACAGTTTTTACTACTATAGCTCTGTATTAGAGCTTCAACTCAGGGATGATGATACCTCAGAAAATTATTTTATTGTACAAGATTGTTTTAGCTATCCTGTTAATTTTTCCATATGAAATTGAGTAGTATTCTTTCTAGATCTGTAAAGAATTGTGTGGCCAGATTGAATGGAATTGTGTGGATGGGGATTGAATTGAATCTGTAGGTTGCTTTTGATAAGATGACCATTTTTACTATGTTAATCCTACCAATCCGTAAACATGGGAGATATTTCCATCTTCTGATACCGTCTTTGATTTCTTTTTTCTAAGATGTGAAGTTATTGTCATACAGGTCTTTGACTTGCTTGGTTAGAATTACCCCAAGATACTTTATATTACTTGTGACTATTGTGAAAAGTAATGTTTCCCTGTTTTCTTTCTCAGTCCATTAGTTGCTTGCATATAGGAGGGCTATTGATTATTATTATTTTTTGTTAACTTTATATCCAGTCACTTTGCTGAAGGTGTTTGCAAGCTGTAGGAGTTCTCTGGTGGAATTTTGGGGGTCACTTATGTATACTATCATATCTGCAAATAGTGTTACTTTGACTTCTTTTCCAATTTATATCTCTGATCTCCTTTAGCTGTCTTATTGCTCTAGCTTGAACTTAAAGTACTATATTGAGTAGATAAGGAGAGAGGGAACAACCTTTTCTTGTTTGTAATTTGGTGAATCTGATTTGAGTTTCTCTTCATTTAAGTTGATGTTGGTTATGGGCTTGCTGTAAATTGCCTTTATTATGTTTAGTTATGTCTCTTGTATCTCTCATTTTTCTAAGACTTTTATCCTGAAGGGATGTTAGATTTTGTTAAAGGCTTTTTCAGCATCTAATGTGATGATCATGCACTTTTTTTCTTTCTATTTGGTTATATGGTGAATTACATTGACAGATTTTCATATGTTAAACTATCCCTGCATCTCTATGATTAAACCTACTTTATCATGATAGATTGGTTTATAATTCTCTTTTTCTTATTGAGTCTTTGTGTGGTTTGGGAATTGGGGTGACTGTGCCTTATAAAATGAATTTGGCAATATTCCTTCTGTTTATATTTTCTGATATAATTTGCAAAGTATTGATATTAGTACTTCTTTGAAAGCCTGGTAGAATTTTGCTCTAAAACCTTTTGACTCTGTTTTTATTATTTTTTGACTGGAAGACTTTTAATAACTGCTTCTATTTTGCTTTCATTTCCTTTGGAGTTATAAGTTTATTGAAACTGTGTATTTGATCTTGATTTAACTTTGGTAAGTGGTATCTATCAAGAAATTATCCATATATTTTAGATTTTCCAATTTTGAGGAGTACAGGTTTTTGAAATACGACCTAATGATTCTTTGGATTTCTTCAGTATCTGTTGTTATGTCTGCCCTTTCCTTTCCAATTTTGTTAATGTGAATATTCCCTGAGTGTCTTTTAGCTAGTTTCGATAAAGTTTTGTTTATCTTGTTAAATTGTCTCAAAGAGCCAACTCTGTTTCATTGATTCTTTGTATTGTTCTCTTTGTTCCCATTTTATTGATTTCAGCCCTCATTTTGATTATTTCCTGTCATCTACTCCTCTTGGATGTGTTTGGTCTTTTTTTTTTTGTTCTAGAGCTTTTGGGTATGTTGTTAAGTCGCTAGGATGATATCAATCCAATTTCTTTATCTAGGCACTTAGTACTATGAACTTTCCTCTTAACACCACTTTCATTGTGTCCCACAAGTTTGTGTATTTTGTACATTTATTCTCACTGAATTTTAGGAAGTCCTTAATTTCTTTATTTCTAAATTTACACAGTAGTAATTCAATAGAGAGTGGTTCATTTTCCATGAGGTTGTAAACTTGTTGTTGTTGTTAAAATGCAACTTTAATCTGTGGTGTTCTGATAGGATACAGAAGATTATTCTAACTTCTTAGATCTATTGAGAGTTGCTTTGTACTGAGTATATGGTCAGTTTTGGAGATTTTTCCAAGAGGTGCTGAATTTTAATTTGATGAGTCTGAAGTGTCCCCATCTCTTTGATTAACTTTGGTTTGGAGTCTATTATTTGATATTAGATACACCGGCTTATTTCTTAGGTCCATTTGCTTGGAAAATCTTTTTCCAAACTTTTACCCTGAGATAGTGTCTATCTTTGAAGTTGAGGAATGTTAGTGTGTGTTCCTTCTTAGGGGTTTGTTGGTGTGAGTTTATTTTTGTGTTTTCAAGGATGTAATTTATCTTCTTGGTTTGGAATTTTCCTTCTATAACCTTCTGAAGGGCTGAATTTGTGGATAGATAGTGTTATATTTGACTTTATCATGCAATATCTTAGGTTTTTTTCATCTATAGTGATTGGATGCTTTTTTGGATATAGTAATCTGGGCTGGCATTTGTGGTTTCAGACTCTGCAGAATATCTCTCATATCCAGGCCTGTCTTCCTTTTTGAGTCCACATTGAGAAATTGGGTGTAAGTCTGATAGGTCTGCCATTATATGTTATTTGGCCTTTTTTCTTTGCAACTTTTCATATTTTCTTTTATTCTCTGTGTTAGTGTTTTGATTATTATGTATCAAGGGAACTTTCTTTCCTGATCCAATCTACTTGGTGTTCTGTAAGCTTCTTGTACCTTTATAGACATTTAGTTCTTTCATTAGGAAAGTTTTCTTTTATGATTTTGTTGAACATATTTCCTGAGTCTTTGACCTGGATTCTTCTCCTTCTTCTATTCCTATTATTCTTAGGTTTGGTCTTTTCATGGTGTCCCAGATTCCCTGTAACTTTTATGTCAAGTATTTTTGAATTTATCATTTTCTTTGACCTATGTATCTGTTTATTCCATCATATCTTCAATACCTGGATTCTCACATCTCTTGTATTCTGATGGTGATGCTTGCTTCTGTAGTTCCTATTTGTTACCTAGATTTTCCATTTCCATAATTCCCTCAGTTTATGGTTTCTTTATTTTTTTTTCTATTTCCTTTTTCAGGTCATAGACAGTTTTAGTCATTTCTTCACTTGTTTATTTTTCTGGGCATTCTTTAAGGGATTTATTTATTTATTATTTAAGGACCTCTATCATCTTTTTAAAAGTTGTTCTTAAGGGTTTTGTGGTTGTTGTTGTGTGCTTCATCTGTGTTGAAATATTCAGGAATTGCTGTAATAGGTTGGCTGTACTCTGGTGTTAAAATATTTCCATTGTTATTGTTGATTATATTCTTATGCTGGTGTTTAGGCCTGTGGGTTGGAGGTGATTATAAGTGCCAATTTCTGAGTTTGTCTTTTTTAGATGGGTAAGTTTTGTTGTTGTTGTTTTGTTTTTTGGTTTTTTGGGGTTTTTTTTGCTTGGTTTCTGTTTCCTTTCTGGTCTTCTTGCTGGAGTGGTCTTTGGTTGAATATGGAGTTTCTACCCAAGTTGGGGGCTGGGTTTCTGGCAGCCAGAGTGGCCTCCGGTCTAGCCAGGGTTCTGCTGGTGTCCTGGGTGCCAGTGTGGCCTCTGGGAGTTTAGTTTCTGGAATGGCGTCTGGTGGAACAGGGGGCTTCCACTGGAATTGTGGATTGGGGAACTGGGTGCTGGTGTGGCCTATGGTGTAGCAGGTCATCTTCTGCAATAGGAGTGAGCAAGATAGGGTGATAAGGAGCGGTGGGATTGGGGATCTGGGTCCTGCCATGGTCTCTCACATAAATATTTATAATACATGAAACTTTTCAGAAACAGAGGCAGCAGTTATTGTCAGAAATCAGAAGCAGGATCCAGGGTCTTGACCATGGCAGAGGAAAGGAAGAGGCTCGAGTGGAGGGTCAAATAGAAGCAATAGGTTGTAATAAAGGCTTGGATACAGTAGTAAAACAAAGTAGAAGAAATGAAGATTCCCTCAGGCATTTGGCATGATAAATAATCCATTACTATAGAGGCACAGCAGAGGCTGGAGAACAGTGGGGCAATTTCTACAGAGGAAATGTAGAAGGATGGTTCGAAAGATCCTCCCCACGCTGTATTAAATACCCGTGTATAAGGTCTCTGGAGAGATACCCAAGGGAGTTGAAGTCCTCCTTCCCAATACAATTTCACGACAGGCACTTGTTTCAAATTGTCAACAAAGAAATGTTTTCCCCATATCTCTCACCTGTAAGGTGGCTTGAGAAGCTCTGTAGAGGAGCCAGTGAGACAGAACTGGCCATCTGTTCCCGAAAGTTCACACTGCAGGTGAAGACACAGGACAAATGGAATGGAATATCAGCTAAAATCAACTAAAAACAGGGACAGAGATGATCAAGGACACAGAGTTTAGTGGAGAAGAAAGAGGGACAGAGATGGTGGACAGAAAGATGATTCATAGATAGGTGATAGAGGGTTGATTAGATATAGAGGTGATAGAGCCATGGTTTGGTGATTGATAGATGACAGATAGATGAATGATAATCGATTAATAGATGGATGGATAGATGACAGATAGGTAGTTATTGATAGATTATGGATGGATGGATAGATAATTAATGAATAGCTGAATTGATGGATGGGAATATGATAGATGAATTGATGACAAATAGATAATAGATGATGAATATATATATATATATATATATGAGATGATAGATAAAAGACAGATGAATAGACATATGGGTAAATGATAGATACAGGCAGAAAGACAGATGGATGGATGTCAGGTGGGTGTATGGATAGACAGACAAATAATGAGGGAGATGAGATAAATTCTAAGTAATTTCTAATCTGTTTGTGAGAACATATTTAAGACTTAGACAAAGATTAAACATCAGCCCTGGACATTGAAGTCCTTCATATGTAAAGATCAGTACATAGCACAGTCTACTCAGAGCAGGAGAAACAACAGAGATGAGCAGGGCAGGATGGAGCCATTTTCTTCAGCATCTAAATGACAGGTAAGAATCCAAATATCAAAGAATGCTGTCCAGACAGCAGGCTCCACAGAGTCAGGACAAGAAGGGATGAAGATCCTAGCTACACTGGGCAGGACAAATGAACATGTGTGAGCTAATTCAAGAAATATTGCTCAGGATGAATTAACGTTAAATGAATTGGAAGAAAAGAAAGGGGTAAGCCTCTATAATGTTACACCTACAGAGTGCGTGAGAAAGAAGGAGTCCTCGTGAGGGCTTTGGGGAAGAAATATTCTTCTATTCTAAATAATTCTATTTTAAATATCAAGAAGAAAAAATACAGAAGCTGGTTAGTCAAACAAAAGAGTCCAATATGACCATGGGAAATAACACTTACTGTGGTAATGTGGCCAGGCAGGAAAAGAGATAGAAAGCACACACCCAGAAAAGACACTGAATCTCAGGCAGTAGAGAAGTGTTCCAGCCAGAGTTGGTGAGCTGGAAAAGTGCCTCCCCAGCAAGCATGTAAAACTATGTAAAGGGGCAGGCATGGTGGCGTATGTGTGATCCCAGTGGTGAGAGAGTCAGACAGGTAAGTTCCTGGAAATCACGGCACAGCTGCCCTATCTCACTTGATGAACTTCAGGCCAGGGAGAGACCTGTCTCAAAAATACCCAAGGAATGACCCCAGAGTAGTCCTCTGTCTTCCACACTTATGTGCACCCACATGAACACACACATAATAGTATTCTAATCACATTATATATATATATATATATATATATATATATATATATATATATATATATATATATATTACTTACAAACCCCATGTGATATAACATAACAGGTACTTGAACTCCAGGCCTAGAATTATAAAAGAAACTTTATAATTATGAAAAAAATGAAGTGTTTGATAATGAAGTAAAAATGAAATTTTGTGAAAGTAACACTCATTTACTAGAACCTATACTTTTGAATTTGTCCTTTGCTATTCTAACAAGATTGTCAATTAAATTCACATGTAAAATAAAGGTATTTTCACATTTCCATATTTCAAAAATTCAATTTTCTTGAAGGCTTCCTGTAGCTAATACATTCCATCAAAGCAACAAACTAAACCTCCATAGCAGAAAATCCTACTAACTATGCTTTGCCAGGATGAAGGGAAACCTTGGATATTTAGGATGGAAGGGGACTGTTTAAAACAGAAAGAAGTAGGATAGTTTCCAGGGTGTCTGTGACAGTAAGTTACACAGCTATAGTGCAGTGTGCTCAGTGTGGCTATTCTACCTCTAGCTAGAGAAAGAAGAGCCCAAGGTGGGAGCTGCGTACTAGATCTTTGCATGGCTCTGTGGATGCATGATGCCTTGGCTTTCTCTGTGATCACAGCTGCATGGGTCTGTGGATGCATGATGCCTTGGCTTTCTCTGTGTGATAACAGCATAGATCTGTAGTTTTGGCACAGTCAGTAATGCTAACAACAACTTTTACTTGTCGAAGTATTGCAGGCAGGATGTTCAATTACTGAATTACTCTAGAGTCACTGTAATAGGTGAAAAGGGTCTTGAAAGACTGATGTTCATGATCTCCATGGAGGAGGAAGTAAAGATCAAAGGTTGAAAGCAAATTACATAAATCCAGGCTCTTTGGAAATGCCAAGAACAATGGGTATCATAAGAAAGGTAAACATAATAAGTATTTAGCAATGAAAACATTACACAAACAAAAGCTACTAATATTGAACATCCACCTTGACTATTATAAACTATTATAAACACACATAGCACTCACACCAACCATACATACATCACACACATGCATCACATAAACACACATCATTATGTGCACATAATTTATACACACATCACATACATACAACATACACATACAAATTATTCAGCCATCACATAACACATCATATATACACATCATTCAGACATACAGTACACATATACACACATCAGGCATGTCACATACAAATCACATACATATCACAAGCACTCCATACACACAACACACACACACACATACACCAATGTGTTACTCACATCATATGTTTCACCACACATACACCACACAAACACTCACATAACATGTATAAAATTTATAAGTAGACTGTTTGCTTCACCTGCTTGATTGTTTTTCCTTGGTTTTCTTGGAAGAATTTATTAATTTCTTCCAGTTTTTTGTTTGACTTTTTCCCCATTTCTTCAATATAGTTTTTCATTTCCTCTTTAAATGTCTCCATCATTTTCATAAAGTTATGTTTAAAGTCATTTTCTTCTACTTCTGCTGGGTAAGGATGCTCAAGTCTTCCTGTTGTGTGACCACTGGGTTCTGGTGTTACCATGCTGCTTTTTAGGTTTTTGGATATGGAAATCCAGTCAAAGTGCCAGCATTGCTGGGCTCCTTACCTCTAAGAAAGTGACTTTCTCCATTCTGTTCTTTACTCTCCATTCTTCAGTTAGCAATATGGCTCTAAAGTTCCGGCAGTTGCATCTAGGAAGTTCAGAAAACCCATTCTTATAGTATCTTTCTCGTAATCGGGGAAGTATTTCTTAGACTCCTGACTGACTTCCCTCAAGCCTCTATGAGAAGTTTGGGTTTCATATTTATACTTAATACTCCATCATCATGAAGAGACCAATGGACTTAAGGTTAGTGTTGGGTGGGCAGTCAGCATTTTCTGTGGAACCTGCAGGAGAGAATGTTCACGGGTAGTGAGGACTGAGTTCTCATTTATATCGGATGCTGACACCCGATGTTTAATGTTGCTGATTAAGACATGCAAGTATAAATACATTCTTTAGAAGTGAGGTAATTTATATCAGCAAAGTCAAAAATAAAGCAAAGTCATTGTTCTTGACTTGGAAAGAAGCAGAGACGAAAGGGCTTTCATCATTCAAACCTCTGATTTATCAGTGACAGTGGGTGTTCTAAATAATGCCTGTGCATACATTTAATAAAAGATTATTGGAATAGAATAGCAAACATTTAGCCTGATGCCATCATTTTAAATAATAGCTACTCTATGTTTTATATACTTTGACATTTAATCAATCCTTTGATGAAAGGTGTTGAGATAGCTGGGAATTTTTCCCATTGCCTATCTTGATGGGTGATATTTGTCTCATTGAAGATATACAGGTACCTCACACACATTAAATTCGCTTGGGTTTAAGGCAAATTCGCATCAAATTCCCATCAGGGAGCCTTCAGGATGAAAATGGTGGTTCAATTGCTCTCCCCCCCGCCCACTGCCTGAGGGAATCGATACAATCTGTTACAATCTGTTTATTCTGAACCTCATTCCAAAAGGTGAGGTTTGGGGGAAGTGCAGTTATGCAGTTATACAGATAAGGGTTTATCTGGGAAATTCTGCACTGACCCATTAGATACAATAATTTGAGAATCATTAGGTCCAGCTATTTTCTTTTACTAGATTTATCTTTCTTCTACTGTTTACAATTAAATAGTAATTAAATGTAATTTCTGTGGTATAAACTGCACCCAGACTAGGGATGGCATCTTCTTACATCCCTTGTTCTCCTCTCTACACCTCCTCTCTAGTCTCGCCAGGCCTGTCTCCTGTCCCTGCTCCCCTCTGGTGCTGGTGCAAGGAATCTGGAAGCAGAGAGGATCCTAGTCTCCTTCTTCCCTCTTTCCATACATGAAGTCATATCAGTGTCTTCCATTCTTCTCTGGAAGATGAAGATGAATGGACCATTCAGGTCTTCTGGCTTTCCAATCTGACCTTTTGCTTTCCTTTCAAATATGTAATTTACAGCTTGCTTGTTTTTACATCATCAATACGTGAGGTGCTTTCCTATTGTCTAATGGCTCTGTCTTTTCAGTGTGGAAAACATTTCTGTTTTGACATTCCACTTTGGCAAACAGGTTACATTGAAATAGTAAATGCCTTTGTTTATCTTTTTAGGCCCTTTTCCCCTTCATAATGGTCTTTTATTTGGAAACAGCGTTTGTCATTACAGAAACAAGGAAATTCATCATTTTCAAAAATTATTTGTGAAAATGGATTTCTAACTTTTTAACATATTCCCTCTATTATCGTACGGGTAGGAAAGTGTTTTCAATTTACTTTTCTTGATCAAAACCAAACTTGAAAAATACATAGCATCCTGCACCATCTGTACCAAGCTGCTGTAATCACCCATCTGTTTCAAACCGCAATTTTGCAAGTACATTCTTGCATTTGCTGTTTTGCATAATTAAGTTCATTAAAGGAACACCCTTGAGTTTTAATATTTAGGGTAATAAATTTGAACTCTGGCATTCTGGAGAGCATAGGTTAGTGGGTGGAATTCTGATGAATTTGGCTATCTTATTCCTTGGTGGCTTGAATTAGTACAGGGCAGTCGGTAACCTAATGCATACTGAGGAAATACAGAGTTTAGCCTCACATTTCCATATTTTAATGGCAGACTAACTAGAAATGATTAAGTAATGATGATTTAGATTATGTCCTTTCGCTCATCATGGTTATTGTAAGATTTTAATGATCATTGGTTTCATTTTTTGTCAATTGTTTCCATTCTGCTGCTGTCAACAGCTCATTTTTTGTGTATTGGTTCATCTAGAATATCTTAATATAGTTATTATTTTTAAATGTTTTCTGTAACTTGTACAAAGATGTGGTATTTTTACTTGTGTGAGAAGCTGCATGTGCTATGTCATGCATTGGGATGTGAGTATACGTTCCTTCCATGGACCTGACTATGGTTGTGATTCTGATCCCTTTGGCATGGGGGTTTTATACCTAGCACAGGACTGTCTTTTGTCAGCCAAGCCTTGTGAGTTCGGCAAGTAGCACCAGATCTGAGGCTCCTGGTTCCTTCATAGGAGCTGATGGAAGAGAACAGAAGTGGTTAGTGCTGATCCGGGCCCTCTGCTGCACCCTTAATAGTTGGAATTTAATATTTTGTGATTTAAATAATCTAGATAAACGTTTTTTTTCTGTTTTGCATCATTATTAGTCTGGCTTGTCTCTTCCTGTTTTGGGTTTACTTCTACTACAGCCATCCCCCTTCAAGTTCGCATTGTGTCCTTTCTCCAGGGTGTCCTTAGGTATGAGATATCCTCAGTTAACCTGCGTCCTGGTTGGTTTCTATTGTCAAACTGACACAACTAGAAATACCATGGAAGAAGAAACCTCAATTTAAGAATTGCCTAGAAGCTGGGTGGTGGTGGTGCACACTTCTAATCCCAGCACTCGGGAGGAAGAGGCAGGCAGATCTCTGTGAGTTTGAAGCCAGCCTGGCCTACAAGAGCTAGTTCCAGGACAGCCAGTCTCCAAAGCTACAGAGAAACCCTGTCTCAGAATTAAAAAAAAAAAAAGAAAGAAAAAGAAAAGAAAAGAAAGAAACTACTGATTGTCCTAAAGTCATGTTTGCGAGATTTGTTAGAGATTATCTTGATTGGTGACTGTGGCTGGCGTTCACATGGGCAGCATCATCCCCTGGTTAAGAATGTGCCAGTAAGCAGCATACCCCCATGTTTCATGTGTTTAGATTCCTCCCTGATTTTCCTTTATGTTGGACTGTTACTATAAGTATAAGATGAAATAAAGCCTTTCCTCTCCTAAGGAAAGGCTTTAGCTTGGAGAGCAAGAGAATGAACCTAGAACAACCTGGGAATTAATTATGTGGAGGGAACCCATAAAAGCAGGACTATGCAGAGTTAGGTGGTAAAATAGGCAAGGACAAGAAATTATAGTTTGTGGCATAGACATCTCTCTCCCTAAGAATGCCTTGAGTTCTTTGACAGTTCATTGGCTTCATATGCATATTGGTCTGCCTTAGCCTTCTACAACCAGGGGTCACATTATGATTACCATTGACAAGAATCATGATTACATTTCTGTAGTGGATATTAATACGGGACATTATTTTTACCTAACATATTGTGAGGTGAAACACCATCTGACCTCACAATTCCTAGGGCCTTTATATTTTATGAAAGTTACACTAATTAGAATAGGTTTGTGTGTTTCCATATGCCTGTGATCCTAAGTCCTCAGTAAGGTTGCAAGTACAAGGCCAGACTGGCTATGTAGCAAAATTCTATTACAAACATAAAACAATAACACAAAATGTAGTTTGATGAATCCCCAGTGAGTGTCTTCTCTTTTCTTACTGAACATGTTTCCTCTTTACTGTGAACCCCTCTAGAAAACCATATGTAACTCTTGCAAGGCAGTGGTGATGAAAGCCTTTAATCCCAGCACTCAGAAGGCAGAGTCAGGCAGATCTCTGTGAGGTCAAGGCCAGCCTGGTCTACAAGAGCTCATTCTAGGTCAGACTCCAAAGCTACAGAGAAATCCTGTCTCAAAAAACCGAAAAGAAAAAAGGAAACCATATATAACTCTCCCTGACTGACAGGAGCTCTATTTGCATGGTCCTATGTATGTCTTACTATATACCATGCTATTTTACAATTATCATTTGCCTAATGATTTCTTAATAACCTCCGAATGCCATGACTAAAGGACTTTTCCTTACTAATTTGTGGTCTAGGGTTTGCCACATTGTTTGTCTCTGGTAGAGGAGTTCAGAACTACTGTATATGAGGCAGCTGAATATTAAGTTGGGCACAATAATAAAACTTAACCTTTAAGACACTCGGCTCCTGCTTACAAAGTCAGACACACAATCACTAATATGGGATAATATATTTCTTTAAATGCTGAGGCAAAGTCAGGCATGTTTGCTCACATTGTAATCCAAAAATTTAGGATTCCGTAGAAAAAGGATTACTCTGAAACTGAAGTTAGCCTGTGCTACATATCAAGTTCAGATTGGGCTATATAATGAGTTGCAAGCTAGCCTGGGCTACAGTGTAGAGACCTTGTACAAGACATGCCTGAAATCAAGCCAGTGAGAGAAAGAGAGGGCTTTCCCAGCCTCAAACCTAACTGAGGAGCTCTTGAGGCTTGAAGGATACCTGAGGGGAAGCTAGTTTTCCTTCTAGAGGTTGGTTCCACAACTGTGACTATACAGGTAGCGTGAGTCAGACTCAGAGGGCTATAGAATAAACCAAAAAAACAAGGAGCTGAAGTTGGGTGAAGTTGGGAGCAGGTGGATGCAGGAAGAGTTAGAGGAACTAGTGGGAGTGGGCATGGTCAAAATATGCTGTATAAATGTATAAAATTCTCAAAGAACTAATACTTTTTAGAAGAAAGACAATTTGTAAGTAAAGAAATATCAAGCCCAGGACAGGGAAATGTAACATGTCAGAACAGATAAGTCACCTGTTATCTTTTTGATGTGGTAAAACCATGTGGAATTGTCAGTTTGATAACTTGGGATTCATAAGGTGGGGCTAGTCCATACTATGAGATGGGCAATTTCTGGAAGCCAAACACTTGAATAAATGAAATAGGAGACTTTCTGAGCACTAACAGTGCACGCCAGATGCAAACTATAAGCAACTCTGAACCCGTAGGGAAGGCAAGCTTAGATGGGAACGTGTAACTCTATGTCCTTACACTGAGACCCAGATGGAAGAGAAATAGCCCACCAGGCACCTACAGGGAAGTCTGTGGTGAACTGTGAAGCTGTCCGCAAGTCCGGCTAGCTTTTCTCTTCTCACAGGAGAGACCTGCCCATCTCCTTCTCAGGAAGTGATGTGAGCAGATGTCTGGAAACAAATGACAAAGGCTTCTAAAAGCAGAGGTAGCTGGAAGGGCGCTCCTCCCTGTCCTCAGGTCGTGTCGGCTCTGATTTCTGAGTGTTACTTAACACGAACCGCAGGGAAGATGACCTTGTCTGCCATCAACGGAGAGTAGTCTTCCATAAACCAATCGATTTACACCTGTTTGTTTGTCAGTTAGTCCTGGGAAGGAAGCATGACTCCCAGGACAGCAGACAGCTTTGGAATCAGAGCCAAGGTTACTTCAGTGCCCTGACAACTTTGCGAGTGGGGATCAGCAGGAACTGGTGTCACCCAAGGGTTCAAGAGTGCTGGTGCCAGTCAGTGTTGATCGTGAGTTACTGCTCCACTCTAGGTTCTGCATCTGCATTATGATATAACTGCCATGTCTCCTTGCCTTGAGAGGTGGTTATGGACATCCCCACTTTTCAGATGGAAACACTTAGGTTGATCTTTCAATAACCAAGTCAATGAACTCTATCTAAATATGACACTCGTGGCATTCAGATAGGTTGGTCCCACTTGTCAGGTTTTTGCTACAGAGCAAAGAAAAGAGAACCCTAATTTTCAGAATTATTTAGCCAGGGAAAATAACTGTAATTCTTATAGAATGGACTATTAGGGTGTTTGGTGTGGGAAAGGGTGTCACAGCTGTAATAGCTCCTCGGTGGTGAAAAGTCACCAAAACTATTCATTTACTTAGCACTTGGATGGATGGAATGATTCTAAGAAAAATAAACTGAAAATAAGGGGTTGGTGTGATGAGTCCAGTGTTATTCACAGAGAGGGACTGGACTGGCATTGACTGGAAGTCAGGCGTGGGGCTCTGTTAAAGGTGAAATTGGGAATGGGGCTCTGTTAAAGGTGAAGTCAGGCATGGGCTCTGGTTAAAGGTGAAGTCAGGAATGGGGCTCTGTTAAAGGTGAAATCGGGAATGGGGCTCTGTTAAAGGTGAAGTCAGGCATGGACTCTGTTAAAGGTGAAGTCAGGAATGGAGCTCTGTTAAAGGTGAAGTCAGGAACGGGGCTCTATTAAAGGTGAAGTCGGGAATGGGGCTCTGTTGAAGGTGAAGTCAGATGTGGGCTCTGTTAAAGGTGAAGTCAGGAATGGGACTCTGTTAAAGGTAAAGTCAGGAACGGGACTCTGTTAAAGGTGAAGTCAAGAATGGGGCTCTATTGATGGTGGGTAAATATTACATCCAGGGGAGAGCAAATGAGACAGCCAAGGTCTGTGGAAACATCAGGATAGCAGGCTAGGAATGCCGAGCAGGAAGCCAGGGATGCTGAGCAGTTCTGGGGTCCTGTGAAGTCCCTCCTTCTCACTGACCTTTACACTCTGCAGCTTGGGCTTCTGGCTTGAGGCTGCAGACAGGTGTTTTCTGTATCCCGGTTTGGAACATTCCCTTGATGCTTCACATAAACTCCCAATGGTGTCCACTTTCGTTTTAGTAAATTATAGAATATGTACCAAAGACTTCGCACCTAGTCACCTGTTTGAGAAAACAGTGAAGAAGAAATACCTTGCCATTGGTATGGAAACTACCTCTCCTGGGAATCTCTGACAATACTTAGGCCAAGAATTTTTCATATCCTTAAACCAAAGTGAGGAAAGAAAAGAATTACACACTTTTATATGGAATTCTGCCTAGAAACTGGGAGTCAGGGAAAGTCAGGTAATTAATTCCAAAGAGCTCATGGGAAAAAAATAAGCTTCAGGGGCTGGAGATGTAGTTCAGCTGTCTAGCATGCATGAAGCCCTGTGTTTCCTTCCAGCACTATGAGAAGCAGGTTTGGTGGTGCACATCTATAATCCCAGAACTCGGGAGGCAGAGGCAGGAGGACCGGAAGCTCAAGGTCATCCTCACTTGGGAAGTGTTAAAAATGCTGCAAGATTCCCGGTGGTTCCGGGGTCCCGGTGCCTGGTCCTGAGCAGCGTGTCCCTGACTGGGAGAGCCGCCAGTCCAGGTGTGGTCCAGCCATGCGGCACTGGACTGGTCCCGGACTCCAGCCATGCGGTGCTAGGCTGGTCCTGGCTCCCAGCGAGTCCCCAGAAGGTGCAGTTTCCCAACTGCGCATGGCTGAGTAGGTGGTGGTAGAAGGCACACGGACAGATACATCGTACAGAATAAAATTGGGTATTTATTACTTAGAGGAGAGAGAGGGAAGGAAAGAGAAGAAGAGGAGAGAGACAGAGAAGGGAGGGGGAGAGGGAAGCGCGGCGCATGTGCCAAAAGGGATGGTGAGAAGCTAAGATGGCAAGAGGAGGGCAGGGGGGTGGTCACCGGGAGTGGGCGTGTCTTGTCTCTTAAAGAGACAAAAATCATAACAGGATGGATGAGACCCTGTCTCTCCTCCAATAAGCAAGGTTTATAGAGATATAATTTTCATGACATGAAATTTATCTATTTGTATGTACAATTTAATACTAGTGAATTTACCTAGCTCTTTAATCACTTTTATAATCTAACTTTAGAAACTTCACTGTAACAAGGTCCCCTGAACCTTTTCTAATTAATGTCTTTTCATACCCCTGCCTGTGCAATCACTAATGCCCTATGGATCTCTGTAGAGTTGCCAGCGGCTTTATTCTAAGGAAATCAAGATGGGTCAGGAAGTTCTTAGTTGGGCCTTTCTGTCTCTGGATAGTCACGCTAAATACCAGCTTGGGACACTTCAGCATAGGCTCTGTTGTTTTCTTTTCACCATCTGTGGAAAAGATTGGCCCTGGGCAGATGCATAAACAAAAGCAAACACACACATTATCTTCCAAAGTCGCATCGGAATGCTGAGAAACTTCTTCAAAAGGTGTCTGGGAACTGGGACGATAGATCAGTCAGTGAAGCGCTTGTTATGTTTCACTGAGACCCAAGTTCGAGCCTCATAGCCCACATAGAAAAGCTGGGTGTGGTGGCATGCTTAACCCCTGTGCTGGACAGGTAAAGACTGGCCGGTCATTGTGGCTCACTGACATCAGCCAACAGAATCAGCAAGCTCCAGGCCAGTCAGATATAGTCTGTCTCAAAACCCGAGGTGTGATTTAATTTCTAGCCTTTGCACACATGTACACATGGGTACAGGTGTACCTAACATACACACACACACACACACACACACACACACACACACACACCAGAATGTGACCGCGGTGATCTAACTTGGGAACGGTGGCATATATCGAACCAGGAGGAAACCGGTTCCATATGTGAGGAGCTTCCAGGGACAAACGTCCTTGGGATGAGCATAGCTGTACATCTGTGCTTGCTGTGTGGAAATATTTCTATTTTCTGAAGAGAACTGCTTGCCTCTTTGAGAAGCCTGCTATGGATCTCCACTTCATGCCTACTTGGTTTCACTTTCCAACACCAGCAACATCATATCCTTTGTTACCAATTAAAAATCAACATCTGTGCTACTCTTACTGAATCTGAGATCAAGTCTGTCATTTATTATGTGCAGGAGGGCCACCCTACCTGGAGCACAGTGCTTCTCTCTGCCATCCACTGAACAAGAACTGATAATTTGAGCACCACCATGGGAGGTGAAAGGGGTAAAGGGTGCCTAAGAAGGCTGGTATGACATCCTCTCCAAACGTTTGGAGCTGTCGATAAATGATATATTAATATAGAGAGTAATTTCAGATGGAGGCCCATTAAGTTGAAGAAGGAATGACTAACAATAATACAGATGAATGAGTAGGAAAGGCTTCCAGGAGATGGACATGCCCACAGAGACAGGCATCCCATAAGGAAGTCAGCAATGTGAGGATGTACTAGGGGTGACTTAGAAGCCACCCGTGTGACAGAAGTCATCATGGAAGCAGTTCAGCCAAGCTCACTGTCTTAGTTAGGGTTACTATTACTGTGTCAAAACACCATGACCAAAAAGCAAGATGGGGAGGAAAGGGTTTATTTGGCTTACATTTCAGCGTTGCTGTTCATCACTGAAGGGAGTCAGGACAGGCACTCCAACAGGGCAGGATCCTGGAGGCAGGAGCTGATGCAGAGGCCATGGAGGAGTGCTGCTTACTGACTTGCTTTACATGGCTTGTTTAACCCACCATCTTATAGAACCCTGGACCAGCAGGCCAGGGATGGCACCACCCACCAAGAGCTGGGTCCCCATTGATTTATAAATGAGAAAATGGCTTACAGCTGGATCTGGTTGAGACATTTCCTCCACTTTGATGACTTTAGCTTAGGTCAAGTTGAAACTCAAAACCAGCTGGTACATTCACCCACCGAGGTTAAGAGATCAAGATGATCTCCCCATAAGGGGAGAGCCATGTGAGCCCAGAAGAGGCTGGGTCCTGGGGAAGCATACTTGGGATTTATGGTATGGACCGTCTGCAGCCATGAGGAGAAGAGTAGAGGAAAGAGAGTTATTTCAGCTGCCTCCAAGAGCTGGGTGTATAATCTAGTCATGGTGAGGGAAGCTGGGTCTTCTAGCTAGAGCTCACAATGGCTGGGGCCAATGCCATGGTCTCAGGGCACGTGGATGCCTGTTCCAGTATCAGTTCCTTTTCCTTTGACTGGCCGAGCCAGGTCTTCACGTAATCTAGGCTGACCTCAACTCATCAGTTAGGGGAGGGTGACTTTAATCTTCTGGTCCTCTTGCCTTCCACCCCCCAAGGACTGGGGTTACAGGCACACCCCGCCACACCAGGTTTATGTGTGGCTGGGCATCAAACCCAGTGCATTGCACATGCTAAGCAAACTCTGTACCAACTGAGTTGGGTCCCTGGCCCTTGAGTGTGTGGCTTCTTAACACAATGCTGCCTCTCTTCACTCTCTGTGCTTCTGTCCTATTAGCCACATGTCTGCTGCTGCCTTCCCTGTTCATTCAATAGTCCCCACTGAGTTGCATAACTTAAAACGATGGTGACTTTAAATCGCTGAGGGAGAAATGTTCCTTTTGCTAATGTAGTGCAACTTCCTCATTCTGCCCTGATATGCTCAAGCCAGAAGGAGAGCAGTGACATTTCAGGGATTTCTAGTTTATACGTCTAGTTAACATTAAAGCCAATGGTAGACTTCGGACCTCGGGTTTCCCATCAGATGCTCATTCTCCTGCTGTCCTGCCCAGGCTAGACTCTCATAAGATGTCTTTTCTCATCTTTTGCGATGTGGCAGAGTGATATGCTGTCAGGTGGATGAGCCATTGGCCCCAGAGGCGTTGGCTATTATGATTGGGCTGGTGGAGTAGATCATTGTCAGCCCAAAGTGATCAAAGACGCCTGAGCTAGGATGGCAGTCGGGAAACCGGCAGGACTTTCAAAGGTCACAGCGATGAAGACAGCAGATGGACAGAGCGGCAGGAGGGACACGCTAGGCAGGGAGCAGATGAACCTGGGACTGTCTGCAGGTATTACAGGACAGCCGGCAGATGGGCTGTGCCGGAATGTGGGGTGAGAAACACTGTCATTGACACTAATTACTTGTGATGGAGGTGCTTTGCAAAACATGGGGGGAAATGGCCCGAGTTCATAACACATTTACTGCCACGCAGAACAAGTTCATACCGGCTTACTACATTAAACATGCTAAACTGGGGAACCAGGGAATTGTCTGCAGGGTTCTTCCCCCTTCTTTTCTCATACTTTTTTTTCTGAGCTGGAGAACTTGGTGAAGACACGCCCCAGCACCTGGCTAATGGCATTTATTCTGAGCACTGATCATTTTCACATATCAAAATTAACTTTTAATGTATGGTATTCAAAAGTGAAACGCCGTCTTACCCAATGAGGAGGATTTGTAGCACAAACCGGCAGGTGAAGCTGAAGAATGAGATGGGTAAGGACGTGGGCACTGGCTATTGTCTTTGCTAGTTCAGCGGAACTCCTAAGCACAGACAGGCGAAGAAAGACTATTACAGGTTTAAAGCAAAGGACCTGAAAAAAAATCCAGTGAAAAGTGTGTAATTTACATCTTCAGAACGCATTCGGTGCATAATTTCACATTTTAACTGCATTTGTTTTTCTAGGTGCAGTTTAGTGCTGGGCTTTGGGAAACCGGGATCTGAAGTCAGCTTGCTGAGCTTTTAGGGAGTGAAGAGGGTTTCCGATGGAACTGCTTCTGTGGAGGGAGAGACGTGATTTGGTTCTGAGAATGATAAGCATCTATGATCATTTTGAGAGCGAAAGCAAAAAGCAGCCGCGATCTGGATACTGTCTGGGATAAATGGGAAAAGGCTTCTGTCTTTTGCTTCCTTTGTGTTGTTAGAAGCGGCTGGCTGGCACAGTTCAGTGCGTGGTGGGGAGAGGAGACAGAGACTTTTCTTCTAGCTTTTGAACTTGTAACATTTTTGTTGCAGAGTGGCAGACTCCTAAGAGAAAGCTGGGTGGTTCTTGGTGCATTTGAATAGCTGAGGAGATGGGTTTGGTGACCTGAGAGCAGCTAGCAGGTAGTTGTTTTTGGTTTTGGTTTTGGTTTTTTTCCCTCCATCAGTTAGAGAACTAAAAGACAAGAATATAGCCGAGTGCAGAGTGTAAGTTTATTGACATCTTAAGTACAGAAGCCCCCCACCAGAGCTGGAGAGACCACTATCTCTAAGGAGGTTTAGACTTTTTCTTGGGGCTTAGGGACTCCTACCTGGTGATTTCCAAGCCTTCTTTACTCTATTGGTTTAAAGGTGTCTGTGGGAGGGGCTGGGTCTCTCTCTGTCTCTGTCATTGCCAAGTGACTAATCAACAAGGGTAGCCCAAGTCCCTCTGCTCCTGTGGCTTAACTGGTACAGAAGGACCCAACACACAAGAAGAGAAATGAACTACATTTTAGAGAGATGTAAATTTACTGTTGGGGGCAAGAAAAAAACCACAGAGAAACGGAAACTTACTACCTATTGTTAGGGACACAAACAGAATATGTAAAATAAGACTGGTTTTAGTTTCTTTTTAAAGATTTGTTTTGTTTTTAAGCTGTGGGAAGGAGCTGTGCCAGCGAGTGCAGGTGCCCGCAGAGGCCAGCCTTGTCAGAGTGTTAGAGGCTGAGGAACAGGCTGCAGTGAGCTGCTCATGGTAGCTGCTGACAGCCAAACTCAAGCCCTCAAGAGCAAGGAGTGCTCTTAACTGCCCCCTCCCGTCCCTGGTAGTAACCTTTTTTATTTGCTCTTCGTTTATAAGGCAATGAGACTGAGGACTTCACTTAGCCTGAGTGCCTGCTTTCTGTCTTCACGGCCAGCCTTTTTGGCCCATTAATCTCTCTTCTGTTTGGTTCTTTCCCTCAAGCTCTTTTATTTCCTCACGGTTGCCCCAAGGCCAAATTGAATTTGTCAAGTGTACTTTGTAACTCAGGGCCGTCAACTCGGAATGCCAAACAGCAGTTTAGTTTTCAGTTTTCAGAAGCCGGCCTGGCCTAAAACCAGATTTCTCATTTAGGCTCCTGCTTCTCTATTCGTCACTTTGCCGTAATGAAGGTTGCAGGGACCCCGTCAGCAGCCTCGTGAGCCACCAAGTCACAGTTGCGAAGACAGATGAAAATTTTATCCTCCTTGTTGCTCTTGCCCAACACACCAACATATTGCTTTATTTCTACACTTGGAAGAAATAATTTAGTTGATTGATACAGCAATAAAGATGCATTTCAGACCAAAAAAGGCTTGGCTGAACCATCTTTGTTTCAAAATCACTCCTCTGGAGTTACCAAGGCTCAGTTAAATGGGTCGAGCATGGTATATAAGATTTACTCTCTTGGCAAGCTTGAACTGATCGAAAGATGTAGCAGAGGAGAGGGAATTTCTTTATATCTCTTTGCTTTGTGAAAAATCAAAGTAACCAAATAAATGACTTCCTTACTGTTAGGTACTACTGTTGTGGGCCTTGTATAAATGAATAAATGTCACTCCAGATAGGGTGCCAGCCATAGGTCCTCCCAAATGATTCTATCAAAGACCACCTGGAGAACCAATGGGATTTTTTGGAGTTACTTAGAAGGGGATGGGTTTATCTATAAGAGCACAGTCAGCTCAATGACGCGTGTAACACTGGAAAGCCCACACCAGCACTGGTGATGGCGTATGGACTCTGTGGTCGTGGTGTGCTCTGGATTCCTCTTAGAGTCTCCCATCTTCCCAGCGATCCTCACTTGATGAACAACCTTAGGGAGGAAGGGACCTTGAGAATGTTCTCTTTCAGAGTTCTCCTGAGATTTATAAGCCATTACCTTCTTGAGTCTCAATAAGCCTTTCTCAAGGATGGCGTATTTCCATTAGGAACTTTCCAGACTTCCTGAGCCCTGCTCCAATGTGAAGATGTTTAGTTTGGATACTGCTGCCCGATGCTTGGTATCTTCAGATGTTCCTGTGTAACTTCCGTGAGTTATTTCTGAGGCAGAGATGGAGACCAGATTGAGTACAGGGCTTTATTGGTGATTATAGAAGGAACCTGTAGGGGATGGAGAAGTCACAGAGGAAAGAGAACACTCTGATTGAGGATTAGCTGTTAAATTAGCCATAGCAACAAAGCCAGTGTTTAGGTTCCATCCAAACTATAGGCTCTAAGAAATGCTGAATGGAGGGCAGACAATTGATAGCCATCTTTTGAGACACTGACTGAGAACTGCTCTTTTCTCTGGTCATGTGTACTCTCTAGCACTTCTGGCCAGCCCCGAAGAAGTAAATTCTGGAATCATTTCTTCATCCATAAGGAAATAAGATTACAAATCAAATGCTAAAGTCTTCTTTTTGAATTAAATATTTAGTTTGAATGTGTCTCTGTGTGTGTCTGTGTATATATATACGTATATATGTATGTACGTATATACGTACATACATACACACATACACACCTGTGAAGAATGCCTGTGAAGTCTGGATAAAAGCACTGAATCCCCTGGTGCTGGAATTATAAACATTTGTGAGATGTTCAGGACGGCGCTGTGAACCAACTCTGGTACTTTGAAAGAGCACCAATCCTCTGATCCACCAAGCCATGTCACAGACTCTTTCTTCTCTCTCTTTATTCCTCATTAGAGCCATCTTCCCCCCATCGACAGTCTTGGTAAGAGACTGTATTTCATCTTCTACTCATTGTCTTGAATGCAATAAAATACTCAGACAGCCAGATGGTAAGCAAGGGAGGAGAAAAGGAGCTCTCTGAATGATCCACAATCTAGAGAAGAACATGGGTGTTCAGGGGTGTCGGTGACAATCTTTGAAGTCAGGAGAGGTTTAGAAGTTTCAATTGGATGGGAGAACAGTCTCCACAGACACAGGATGCATCATGCATTTGGTGGTGTCGCCCATGGCTAGGGTTCCCTTGAATTTGATTCATTTCTGCAATATAAAATTTCATTCAAATCAGTGTGTGCCTTTTCCATTGAACCTGAATCTTCAAAGAAACAATGAAATGGAGTTAAAAGTGTAGTCCATAGGACTCAGCGTGAAATGACCGTAAAGGGGGTACATGTGAAGTGAAGGAGAAAATGAGCTAGGGATAATCCAGCCACAGATGCTGGTATCTGGAATACTGGGAGAGGATCAAGCTGAACAAACCCATAATTTTATAGCTAAGAATACTGTCTCAGGCTGTGGAGATGGATCAATGGAGAAAGTCCTCACTGCACAACCTCAAGGAGCAGATTTTGAATCCCCAGAATCCACTTAAAACCAAATATGGCTGAGTAATCTGAAGGTGGAAGGTGGAGGCAGTAGAGTCCCGAGAAGTTTGTAGGGCAACGATTTTGAAGTACCCAGTGGCAAACAACAGAGGCCCTGTCTCAAATAAAGTAGAATGAAAGGTTGCCCTCTGACCTCCCCAGGCAAACTATGGCAATTTGTGCCTTCTCTCTCTGTCTGTCTCTGTCTCTGTCTCTGTCTCTGTGTGTGTGCGTGTGTGTGTGAATGGCTATCTGAACACTGACTTTGGTGGGGCATATGATGAGAAAATCAAAAGGGTTGCAGAGAGATGTCAGATACAGTGCCCCAGAAGCGGGGCATCTGCAATGAGCTGGAGGAAATGGGGAGGTGGTCAGAGTGGGAAGAGGAGAGCCAGACTCAGAGAGCAGCTCAGGCACAGGAAAGCTGCACAGCTGAGAACTGGTCGACTACTGATGCCTCTCCTTTTCCAGTTTCTGTGCGCACACTCTCTGCCAGCTGTCTGTATTTCTAGTCTTTTCTCCTGGTTCTTCTCTGACACGGCTATTTTAATTAGGATTGATATTAACACGTTTTAGCTGGCAGTGTCAGGTATGGGTTCCATCTCATGGAATGGGTCACACAGCACTTTTTAATTTTTTTTAATTTTACATATGAGTACTGTATATCTATCCTTCCTTCTCCATTCAACTCCCCAACTTCCAATCAAATTTATGATCTCTTCCTTACACACACAGACACACACACACACACACACACACACACACACACACACACACAGAATCTATTTAGTGTTGTTCAGGTGTACACATGTATAGAACTGACCATTTTAAGTTGGATAATCAGGGAGCTTGTCTCTTTAGAAAAAATTCACCACTTTCAGCAAAAATCATGTATATTTTACATCTCTGAACATCAACATATTAACACATGATGCAGTTATTTTGAGTTGCACTATTTTTGGCACTAATAGTCTGTGTGTAGACACGCATACAGCAATGATTCTGGAGTATTAATTTCTGTTTTCTCTGATCTGTCTCTGTGTGTGCGTCTCGCCAACTTTAAGACTTCACTTCACAACTTAATAGCTAATTGGAATAGACATAAAAACCTATTTTAATTCACTAACAAATGAGTCTGATTGCACTTCTAACATGGTACTTGGAAACATACTGAGAACATAAATGGATGATTAAAATAATTTAATCATTAATCAGTCAGTATTCAGCGGACGCTTGTGGAGCAGGTTACATGCCAAATCACACGTATATAAGAAATGCATAGTAGTGTAAATAATGTATGTTCTCCTTTCATTAATTAAATGCTATATTCCTTCTGGCATGGGGATGAATTAAACACCAAAGACTGCAATAAATGGGGATGTTTTAAACTTTATTAACTATATTTTATAAGTAGTGAACTAAATTATGTTTTCTTAAATGGATATGATTGAACTCTACTGTCCACACTCCCCCCTGGAAACAGGTATAAAGCTACAGTCACATCTTCTTGGAACCAGGATCTTCTGGCTCTGCCAATGGACTCCCATTCCTCATGGTTACTACAAAGTTAAGGAGTGAAGTAGGCCGTGCTGACTGGTGTCAAACTGAGACTCTTTGCTAATGTACAAAACCCTCGCCCCTCCTGGCCACTCTCGTTTGTCTCCTTCCTTCTTTAGTCTCTTCTTTGACTAGTCAAAATTCTATTTACCTGGTATTTTATTGACATTTACTCAACTAAAATCAGAATGAAGATAAAGCCAAAGTCTGCATGGGTATGCTTTACTGGGGATAAAATGATAAAACAGTGCACATAAGCTTTTGTTTTATTTTGCATGCCTCATAGATTAAGACTTATCAAGTGATGTTGTCAAAATATTGAGTTAGATATCATGAGTTATGAAAGTTACTACCCATTGATGTTCAGTTCCTGTCACTTGGATAATGGCGAGCAGGCACGGGCTTGTTTCCGGAGGAAGGGACTGAGTGCCGTGGTTTCTGACTGTGGGCAGCAGAGGCTGGAGGAGGGTGGCACAGGGCAGACCTCACACTCCTTTCCTCTCTGGTCACCAAAGGGTCAACATTCGCTGCCATGGCGACACTCTAGATAAGGACTCCTTGCCTGGTTTAATCGGCCATGTCACAGGGGTGATTCAGATGTTTTCCGATGTCAACCTAGGGTGCAGGAGAAGGCTGATCTGATTTCCAGAACCCTCTGACAGGCTGTATCATTCCCCTTCAGCCAGCGTCTAACAGGAGGACAAAGCTTGCATCCAGATAATTCTTTGCTCTAGAGAGACTGAAATAGGACGAGGAACCAAACCAAAACATTCCTTGGCTACTTTGAAGACATATTCGATAAACACAACCATTTCCTCATTTACTTTAATCCACTGATCTGGCTGTTACAAGGCAAAAGTAACAAGGTTTACTAGTGACAAGGTACCAAAGAGGCATAGGAGCTGCTCGGGATCTAATTGGGCCAACTGGAGATCCTGACCAAGGACTCCCACCTCTGCTAGTCACATCCCCCATAGCTTTACTATACGCTCAAGAAGGAGCTTTGGAAAGAACCGTTAGAGCTGCTGAAAACCTAAAATTTGCCCCTTCAGAAACTAAAATTAGTTCCTAAAATCCTCTTGCACGTGGAAATGGACTGACTGTCAAAACTGAAAACGGCAGAGACACCTTTATTAGCAAATTTGGTGGGTCCAGCTCCATTGCTTCTCGTTGGTGTATGGATGCTTTTCTGCACATTTGAGTGCACATAGTTTAGGATTGAGTTCCAATCTGCCACTCATCGAAATGGACCAAGATAAGTTCTGCCCTTCTCTTTAGCCCAGCTTGGAAGAGATTGGACAGAGCGCAGTGTCTATATCGTTTCTTGCCTGGGAATTATATTTCATGACAACACTTCCCGGGGTGATGTGCAAAGATTCAGGAATATGGTTTTGAAGGCAAACATGTTTGCTAGCCCCCAAGAGCAGAGCAACGTGCACTGGGTTTCCTGTGGGCCTGAACCCACCCAGGAGGTGGAAGTTCCATTCAGGCCTCAGGTTCACGAGTTTTGCAGCAGAATTGGAGAGTCTGAGAAGTTAAAGGCACATTTGGTGGGGGCTAGGGGAATCAGAGGCATTCATTTTAGTTTCATCTCCTAGTCCATGTTTATGAAATGATCTCTCTCTCTCTCTCTCTCTCTCTCTCTCTCTCTCTCTCTCACACACACACACACACACACACACACTCTACACTCCAGAGCTGTCAACAGTCTAACGAAGATGTAGTGCTTTCTTGGAAAGATCAAAAGCTCCAGGAGACAACAGCCACAGGAACTGGAGAGGGGCTGACTTACTGGGGAAAGCTCTTGCCTTGCAGGCTCTAAGACCGAAGTCTGACAATCCAAACCCATGTAAACAAATGGGCATGGTGACTATGCTTGTAATTCCAGCAATGGGGATGCAGAGAGTTGAATTCTACTAGTTAGGCAGTTCAGTACCCTTCTTGGTGAATTTCACACCATTGAGAGACCCCATCAAGATAAATGATATCTATGGGACAATAGTCACATGTACACATGCATGAGAAAGAGAAAGAACACATACACACACAAGAAAGAGACAGAGAGAGAGAGTAGGGGGAGGGCACAGTTATGACTTGCATTTTTATACTTGCATTCTTGACTCACAGTGACTGAAATGGAAGCCATTCCTAATAAATGTCAGTCTTGGATGTACCTGGCGACTCCTTTGAGCCTCTCCCACCAAACTGGATATTTCTCATTAGAGTAAAGGGTAGAATTGATTAACCTGTGTGTATGTCCTAATGGCCAGCTAGGAAGTTTGGGCGAAAAAGCATTCAGTGGGCTGGAGAGATGGCTCAGTGGTTAAGAACAAGTGCTCCAACAGAGGAATGGAGTTCAGTTCCCAGAACCTGTGTTAGGCAGCTTGCACCAGCCTGTGCCTTCAACTCCAGGGGATCCAGTGCCCACTTCTGACCTCTGGGTACCCATACATGTGTGGCATAAATTCACACACACACACACACACACACACACAGCAGTTTAATACAAATATTTTTTTAAATAGTTTAGGATGGTAGTTAAGGATAGAGATCTGGCGGGACTACTTCTTCCTAAGTGCAGTTCAGATTTTGAGTCAATTTTTATTAACATCAATATAAACTGGTCTGAACTCACTCTAGAAAAACTGAGAAATTATGTCGGCAGGTGAGAGATCAGTTAATTCCCCGAGCCTGAAAGTCTGCTCCCAGATCCTCTCAGCATATGACTCTGGCATCTGTTATGATGCCATGAATCTACAATATTGGGAGAGAAGCACGCGGCGCTCAGGAAATATGCGCACACTGTTTAGATTAAATATTTCACACGCTGCACCTCTCCCCTAACATCTGACGAAAGCCCAGCTGGAAAGTAATTCTGGTATGGTGGAAGCGGTATGCTGATTTGTATTTCTCAAGTTTTCCTGCAGGGCTCAGGCAAGGGAATCCATCCTGGGCTCACACGCTCAATTTGGCACTTTTTGGAAATGGATGGGGAACATTTGGAGTACCAAACCTAATTGCCGGCGGTATTCCTAACTGCCCACGTGGGTTCCCATTCCAGCAGAGTGATTTCTCCAGGCACTTTTAGTGGCGGCAAATCTCGCTTATTATCTTTTAATGAATTACAATCTGAGTGTCAACCTGAAGACACGGTCTCCCTGTTTTCCTGCTGAAGGGTTAACTTCTGGCGTATGAAGGAGCAATCTGAGAGCTCAGAAAACAGCGGAAGGATGAATGGGAGACAAAACTGCTTCTTTCTCAAAGTGCAAAGTGGCAACGTCTGCCAAACCCTCTCCTCTTTTTTTTTTCCCCTAGTTCCAAAAGGCTTGCTGAACTTTTCTGCATCTAAGGGGACTTCTGTTTTATTTTGTGACAAGATCTGGGTACTGTAGATTTCCTGTGCTCCTGACTAGCATTGAGTAGCTGTGGTGACATTATGGAACCTGTAGTGACTTGGAAAATTGCTGAAAACTTCATCTCATTAAGGGATCACACACTTTAATATGCATCGTAATTGTGGCTGCGTGGCTATCTTTAACATTTAAGAAGGAAGACAGTTCCTGTGGGGTTTGATTATTAACATTGCCATTACATTCCTAGTGTACTCATGAAACTGTTTGGTAATGCACTCATAATTTATTTTTATTTTATATTTTGGAAGCATTGTTATGGGTTAATTGGTACTATATTTTGCAAGTTTGCATCACTAATACCAATAAAAATCTGTTTATATTGTTCTTTGGGGATCCTGATTGCATTAAGGAGTGATTAGTCCTAATTAAGTTCTGCAGTCTGTACTAATTACAATCAAATAAGACTTTACATAAAAATGTGGAATTATGCTGAAGTAAATGCATTTTTGATCATTAATTAGAGAACTACCAGGCATATTTCTGCAGATGCTGTTATTCTATTTCCTTTTATATTTAGTTACTAGAAAGATAGCTCACCAACAAGCCATTGCATTCAGTAAGGGTACCTCCCACAGTCCCCTCAGAAGCCATCTGGTTAATTATCCAGCTGACTGATGGGTTCTTTATTTTATTCCTCGTGAGAGCTAAAGTGTCCTCAGCTGTTGCTCATCCGCCCTGCAGGTAGTAATATTATGTTTGCATTATCGAGTGGAAATGGGAGGCTGATGGCTTTAAGAGCGTGTGCTCCATTCTATTGCCTCGTTTAGCGTTTATGCACTGCAGTCCTATTCACGGTTTTACGTTTCCCCGATTTCTTTTTAATGCCGTGGAATCATCGGGACTTGCCTGTGTGCAGTGATATGACTTCTGTCTATACTACCTGGTGTAACAGGGACTGGGGGGAAGTATGCTCCTGACCCGCACACCTGACTGTCTAGTACTTATGCTTCTTCAGAGTGTAAGAAAGACAAGGGAAGAAGCTAGTGCCACCCAGATCTAACCTCCCATATTTTATTACATTGTCTTAGTTACTTTCCTGGGTGCAGTCAGGAAATAGCGGATAAGAAATAACTTAACAGAGGCATTTGTTCTGGATTGCAGTGGATGGGACAGAGTCCACCATGGCTGGGAAGTCATGGCAGCTGGATGAGGAGGAGGAGGATGGTCACAATGCATCTACAGTCAGGAAACAGGGAGAGAGCAGAAATGAGACCAGGCCATAAAGCCTCAGCCCACTTCTAGGGGCTTGCTTCCTCCAGCAAGGCTCCATCGCCTACACTTTCCATAACTTTCACAAACTACTAGCCAAGACTGAGAGCAAGTGCTCATTGGGTGCCTATAGGGCACGTTTTACATTCTGTCTTCTCATAGGAAGCAATAAATGACATAGTGCCTTTCAAACACAGTAGGGTGCCTGACTCATGGAGGCTGTGAATACATATTAGCCAAGACAATACTTATTGCTGAGATTCATCACATTCAGTACTGTTGGGCATCCAATTTGAGATCCATTGGCTGGATGTGTGTTTAGGAGGAAGAATGCATTTCAAGACTCGCCAACAATTTTACTGTCTGCTCCACACCCAGCCTGCCTGGAGACACTTGGAGTATCCCAGTCAAAACACTTGCAGAAGCCAAATTTCTTGGCTGGTGAAAATAACCTTGAAATGCAGATTTTGATGCAGTGCTGAAGGCTCAGGTTCAGAAAAATGCTCAGATCTGAACCTTTATCTGTGCTTAGACTCAATGCACCCTTCTTCCACCACCTGCTTGTTCACTTTCTCATCGCTAATTTTTCTATTCATCAATATAAGAATAGTTTCCTTTCATCATTTCTGCCCTTTGTTCTTTGTTTCCTTTATTCTCTTTTGCACAACCTTTGAGATGTGCTTAATTAATTTTTCGATCATTTCTTTAATTAATTAATTGTTCTTCAGACTTTGTCATGTTTGTTTGATCCTTGCACATTTTCTTCTCTTTGACTGGCTTCAGCTGAGTTTCTCTTCTCGAGTTTTTCATATTCTCTCCCTCCTTGTTATCATTATTTCTCTCTGATCAAGCACACATTGCAGCCAGGTGTGTAACTCCTGACTCTTGCTTTCATTTCTTGGGTTTAGTACGTGGCACACTTCGAACTTTTGCTAATGATACATTCACCTCCCCTCTTTAGCATTCTATTTCAGATTCGTTCCCTCCTCCAGTGAGGCACGCTAGGCGTTGTTGGGATTCTGGGGTAAATCTCAAGTTGAGCTGCCCAGAGGCCCAAGTGATCGTGAGAGTAGAACCTTGGCCACTCCACGTCTAACATTTTGCCCCTTGTCCAGATACAGCTCAGCATACAAATGAAAACTAATTCTCTTTTGGTGTTTTCTAGAGTGTATAAGCCCCTTTCTGTGTGTGTTTTCCCTGCCCTCCTGGTAGTTTGCGAGCTCTTAGAAACAGGAACCACACTACCACTTTGTATCAATTCTGTTTCTCATTCTCTGTAACACCTAATATGTGTTGAATTTTCAACAATAGTTCACTAAGCTTTATTAAATACCATTGCCCACATCACTCTAGAACTTTAATTTTCTGTCTCCTGAAAATGTGTATCAGTGATTTTGTGTCACAGTTCCCATTTCATCTCCTCATTTTTCTCTCCCACATATTCATTCTCTTCCATATTTTCTTCATTTTCCATTATTTTAAAATTTTATTTCTCTGTATAATATTAAGCTCCATTTGGCACTCACATTCTTAAATGTATTTTTTTTTTGTCTTACTGAGGCAAAAGGGATTCTCTGTTGTTTTCAAGGTTTAAATTTCCTGAAGTAAACAGACTGGTTAGATTGTGAAAAGAAAGATATACACATGTATTTGTAGTGATATTTCATTTGTATTTTATAAATAAAGCTTGCCTGAAGTTCAGCCATACTGATCAGCTTAAAGACCCAGTAGTGGTGGCATACACTTTCAATCTCAGTAGCTACGCCAGTTTGCCATAGAAACCAGGCAGCAGTGGTGCACACCTCTAATCCCAGCACTAAAAAGGAATATAAGACAGAAGGAGATAGCTCTCTCACACAGTCTCATTTTGAGGATTCAGGAGACAGGATCAGCATTGTAGACTGAGGTAGAGGTAAAAGCCCATAGCTGGCTGTTTTGCTTTTCGGACCTTCAAGTTTAGCCCAGTATCTGCAATATCTGGTCTCTGGGTTTTTATTAATCATGTTATATGTATTAATTTGTTTAAATGCATAGGGACTACTCATGAATTTCAAAGATGGGCAAGGAGGGTAAAGCTTAGATATATTCTTAACAAAGGAAAAGGAAATGGCAGGTAGAGGGTATAGGTGACTTCGTGAATGGTGGAAGTAAAGAATGATCCCAATTTGCATAAAGTCCATTGGACAGAGTTCTAAACACTAAAGGGGATGATAATATGTTAACAGAAGGTGATGGACAATCTGCAAGGGACAGAGTCTCCCCTGATACAACACTAAAGTCTCCCAGGAACTGTTTTTACAAGGTTGGGTGATGCACTTATTTCAAGTAGAGAAAGCCTGTTAGTCCTCTTTTCTACAAGCTAATCTTTCTTTGTTAAGATGCATGGGTAAGAGTCAAGATGCTCACATGCTTGGGTTTCTTTTGAGAGAATGCCTACTCTTCCTCTCTTCAGATAAGCAGACTTCAAAGGGACCATTTCTGTCCTTGACCTTGGGAGGGAATCACAGGGACACTCCAAGACCTAGACACTGAGGCATCTTCTAAGATCTCCCAGTTTCCTTTCATTCAAAGTGCTTACCTTGCTGAAGTGCCATATTATGGGGTATCAATTTCTGAGCCCCAAGAGTATCGGGACAAGATGTGAGTTAGATACAAGTTTGCTGGTAATATGTTTTCTTTGTAGACAGGCAGGTAAATCCAGCAACGCAAATGCTGGTTATTGTTGAAGTCACTGAGAATAATTTATATGGTGTTTGTGGAAATTAACCCCATTTGTCCTAAGACAGACCTTTTATCCAATTGAACTTTTCAAATGTGTGATTGTCTGTCTCACAGGAGGAGCTCATTTAGTTGCATTGTTTTCGTGCTGATGAAATAGGAGCGTGCACATTGCTTCTCATGCATGCACAGCATACAAACTCAGAGGCATGGTGCGCTGGCCACGGAGCAGTGCTCACACAGAACGCTCTTGGCTGCGCTTTGAAAGGTTTTGTAAAAGAAAGTGGAAAAGCCACCCATGAATGCCAAAAAGCATTCTGTTCCGAGGGAGCTAGGATTACTCACGCCCTGCCTTACACAGGAGTTATAGAGGATTGCTGAGATGAGAGACAATGCTGCTTAAATTCCTGATGACCAAACCCCTTCTGATTAGGAAGGAAGGAAATCTAAGGCGTGGCTGCTGTGCAGATGAAAAATCACTAATGGAGAAGGTCTTTGTGGATTTAGAAACTCTCTGACTTCTGAAAAGTCCCCTCAAGCATTTTCTCCTGGGTGGCAATTTCACCCGGGAAGGCAGTCGGCACCTGTTCCCTGGGTTCTGAACTGTGTTAAGACTGTTTTCATATTGGTCAGTTCAGCATTCATCACAGTTGGCTCTGAGGAGAGCAACATCTGTTTCCCTCTCACAGATAAAGGAGCAGAAGCCATTTAGCAGTGAAATAACATGTCCATTGTCAACAATGCGTGCTCAAACCTGCCATTTGTCTGATTTCATCGTAGGTTAAAGCAATACAGGAACAGGGAGATGGCTCTGTGGGTTAGCATGAGTTCCCTAGATCCCTAGCACTCCTTTACATAAAAGTCTGGTATAGTGGTTGTAGCTGTAACCCTGTAATCATGGCCCTGTGGGTTCAGAGACAGGTAGACCCCAGGTGATAGGCCTGCCAACCTACCAAAAACAGGGAACTCCAGGTTCAGTAAGAGTCTGATTTCAAAAAATAAAGTGAAGTGAGGAAGGCATCTTGAACTTATTCTCAGTCCTCACAAACGCTCATTTAGGTAAACACATATGTAACAAACCATTTAAACTTTCAAAACAAATGTACTGTAAGATATCAATAAAAGTGTTTATGTTTAGAAAGAATACTATGAAAACATTGATATCCTTTCAAATTCTGTTTCAATTATTAGCAACATGGACATTATATTGGATCCAAATATTTAACTAAATTAGTTCTTGTTTCCTTGTGAATATTGAATGTCATCAATATGGAGTTTTCATTTTGCTAGGCTTCTATCATGGTCGGAATTATGAATTTGCCAACATTTAAACTTTAGGACATTTTCACCTTCCTTGGAGCATGTCTATATGCAACATCTGTAAAGTTAACACTGCTATATTTTTGCTTCTTCTGAAGTTGGATATTGCACTGATGTATCATCGTGGTTGATGGTTTTAATTGTCAGAATGGACACAGCCCAGAATCAAGTGGGAACAGAGTATCGGTGAACAAGTGTCAAGACCAGGTTGGCCTATGGTGGACTGTCTTTATTATGTTAAATAAATAAGGAAAACCTAGCCACCATGGGTGAAACATTCCCCAGGTAGGAATCCTGAATCAAATAAGACTGAGAACACAGACTTGCATGGTTTAATTCATTATTTTCTGCCTCTGACCCTGGGTATAATGTGGCCGGTTCTCTCAATCTTTTGCACGGATAGACTATAACACGAAACCGTGAACTAAAGAAATCCTTCTTTTGCACTGAAACTGCCTTTAATTGGGATATTTTATTACAGCAACAGGGAAGAAAACTAAGACAAGAATATACCCACTTGTGAGTACACTTTTATAATTTTTATACTTTTTATAAAACTCTGTAAAAATTTTTCATAAAACAAATACAGTCTTATTACATAAATACTAAAAAGATCAGAAGGTCCCAGTGAAATGTATGTATGCATCATATAGCAGAAGAGGCCCACTTATGCCAGCTTTTACTGTGAAACATTATTTACATGAACCAATAGAGCTAGAATATTGTTGGGGCTTTTATATGAAAATGTGATTTTAGTGCTTAGGAAAATTATTTTGTCAGTAATTTTCATCTCGAGCCAACAAATGTTTATGAAGAAGTCAGATGGAAGTGTTGAAAGGTTCTGCAATCTGCCAAAGCTTGTCAGTTGTTCTACATTTGAATTCCCCAGAGAAAAGAAATTTAGGAGACGATACAGAAAATATCATCTGCTGTCTTCTGTCCCCAGGGACCTGCTGCCCATCCTCTGCTTTACTTGACTGGCGCCTTGTGACTTCTCACATCAGAGGAGAGATGAGGTGATATCATGCTGGTAGTTCGGACCGAGTGTGTTGGAATCACTCTATGAAGAAATCGAGATAGTTCAGCAGAAGCCAGTGCACACCTCTATTGCTGGCTGTTCTAGGTCGTAATTACTGCAACACTTGCCAGGCTCCATGAATATAAAGTTAGCCAATTAATTTGGCATCTATTGAAGAGAAAAAAAATGGGCTAAAACCTAAGCTTTTCAATTATACAAAGAGGAAGAAAAGACTCCCCTCCCCGTGATTCCTTTGTATGTATTTCAGATAATGGTTGTGTTGTGTTGTTGGCTGGTTTCACCTTCCAGAGATTTCATTTCTCTCTGTGCCTTGGAATTATGCTAAAAATAAGTCATTGACTAAATTACAGACTTCTGGGTGCAACAGGAGTCAGATGGGACTAATTTGACTTTTTATATGCATTTATGCATATATGTGTGAATACACAGAGACACATATTCACACATACATATACAGTCTTTATGGTTAATAATAAATACATTCCTCATAGTTCAGAGTGAGTTGATTCTAGAACCACTGTAGACACTAAGCTGCACAGATACTTAAGTCCTCAAAATAAACTGGCCTAGTATTAGACCTGAGTGGCCTGCACTCTCACAAAGGGCCATGGTGACATCCAGCCCAGGCTGCAGCTGAGGCCCATGTCTGCATCTGTGGCCCTAGTGAAGCCAGGGTCTGTGTTGGTGTTCATGGCCTATGTGACCACCAAGAACTGTGTAAATGCCTGGGATCTGATCAGCCACCTGGGGTCCTGTTGGTGTCCGAGGGCCATGCTGCTATTGGGGTCTTACTAATCAGGGTTACCTGTGATGCCCCCTGGGCCGTGGTGATTTCTGGGATGAGCTGTTGCCTAGGGCCCTGTCTGGGTCCATGGTCCTGCTGCAGATAGGGCCTGTGTTGATGATGTCCATGGCCCATGTCACCACAGGGAGTCATAAGAACCATGTATGTTGAAATCTGAGGTCTGTGCTGAGTTGGCCCAACTCTTCACTGACCCTGGAATACCTGGGCCTGCCCCTTGTTGGATACTCCAGCAGGAGAGCTGGACCACCCCTCATGGGAGAGCTCTGCCTCCAAGAGTGGACCCTACCCCTTATCACAGGTGTGGGAGAGCTGGCCCAGATGGAATGGGCCTAGGAGAGCTGTCTTTGCCCTTTACCTGGAGGGGGCAGTCCCAGCAGCCCACAGTGATTGGGTCAGCTATCACCCAGCCCCACACCCTGGGCCTTGGGTTGGCACTCCCTAACACCTACCCCTCTATGACCTGTTGGAGTTGGTGAAGGGACTGATCCTGTGGAACCATAGCTGCAGGATCTCCATGACTCAGGGCAACAGCAGGATATCTGAGAGGAGTTTTCATGAGGGTCCAGTGACGATGGTATTCCAGAGGCCAGAGGCCTTGAACTGGACCAATGACTCATTGCAATGAACACTCATAGGTAGAACTGATTGGACAAAAGGGGATACTGCATGACACACCTAGCTCCCAAAGTGCTAGGATGAATAAAGAGGTGTTGGAGAGGTGGTAAAGATAGAGGAGTGTGGTAGTTTAATTCCAGGAAGTGGGGGATACTGCAGAGGTAAGGAATGGATATGGAGGGACTGGGAGATAAGGAGAATTGGGGTGTGTGATATGAAATTCCCAAAGAATAAATAATGAATAAAAAAATAAATATAAATAAATAATTATAAAACAGAAAAACTGGCTTAGCATTTACCTATAGCTTACACATACTTTTCTGTGATCTTTATAATACTTTCAAACTACAAAAAATATCTAACACAGTGTAAATACCACTTAGTAGCTGTTATACAATGTTGTTTGAGAAATACTGACTAAAGTGTCTTTGTCTTTCTGGCATGATAAAATGGGCATTGCACTCATGAACTCACAGGTAGGAAATGTACATTGAATAGTGGCAGAGGAGTCCTGGTGTATCCACTGGCAAGTTGCCAACATTCCAGTAAATAAGCTACCGACCATGCTCATGAATAAAACTCTAATCAAACTCCATGGCTTATCAGAAACCAAACAGACAACATAAAATGTCACAAGATGAGAAATCAGGAGGAGGCCCTGTGGGTAAGAAGGGAGGCTTCCCTGAGCGTAGGAGAGGGAGTATATGCACGCATAGGACAAAAACTCCTACATATGAGAAATTATCAAAAAATAAAAAAAACAAATAAAGAAAGGCAGAAACATCTGTATAGACACAACGATTCCTTTCCTGCCTTCATGTCTGTGTTAAATCTTCCAACTAGGAGCCCATGGATGTGGGGGTCTGATGATTTTACACCCTTTTTAATTCTTGAAAGGAAAAAGCTGGGTCTGATTAGTTTATGCTTTTTCTTGTTATTGAGAGGAAAAAGTTGACCAAACTGAGTGAGAAATATTTTTACACCATTATGTATGAGAAATGTAAGGGCTGCCTCCAGAACCAAGAAACCTCACCACTAGAAGATCTAGCTGTGCTGTCCACTGAAGCAACACACCATCGCCTGACCTCTGTGGGCGGTGAAAGGTCCTGGCATTGGTGTGAAGGAGGGGAAGGAACTCTCCTATGCTCTATTCTTCTGGTGTGCTTACTAAGTCCTTTCTGAACTGCCCAGCCCACAGTCAAAGCTGCAAGAGGAAACCCTGGTGACTTTCCTGGACCCTTTTAAAAACAAGCAACATCTAAGTCATTAAGAATCTCAACCCAAGATAATGCTAGCAAAGTTGAATTAATTACCTATTGTATACCTTGTTTCATGTTTGCTGAACAATTTATATTGGACAAAGTGATTTCATATGAAAATGCCCTTATATAGTAAGAGGCAAGGTTTATATTTTCTATAGTCATACAGTTTAAAAATTCAGTACTCTAAGGACAGCTACACTGGTTCACTATCTCAGAAACTATTTAACTGTAACTATATATACATGTGTGTGAGACTCATCTTGTCAATAATGTTGGACTTTATAAACAGATTCAAATATTTGGATTATATAGGTGTACATAACATAAACTATATGTGTATGTATGCATGATGAAAATAGAAATTTTACCTAAATTAGTATTATTTAAAACATTTTCTTCCTGATTGCTTAAATGACAATCAGCTTGGCCTTTGTGATTCTCTTAGTTTTCAACATTTATATATCACATTTAAATCTATGAAGGTAACTACAGGTTTCCTATTTCATATAATCACAAGTGACTAATAGAGATTTGCCTGCAGACAGATGTTCTGGAGTGGGAATGTCAGGGCTGTCTTAGTTCCAGGTAGTAAATGTTTATGTTGTGAGAAGGGACAGCAGTGAATGAGGCTACAGTTGAACCAGACATTTGTCATTTTAAGGGAGACAAGCTGTGGGCAGCATAAACTATGCCTGAAGATATTTAGCTGGCTCAAGTTTACACTGAGTATTACAGAAATGCTTAAATTAGACTTAAAACATATTAGCAATTAATGTTTCTCCTCTGGATTTGATTCATATTAGCAGGCAATCCACAGCAATGGCTTTTTAAAGGAGAGATGAAGGCCAGGAGATCTATGGAAATTACTAGTGTCATCTATTTCTGTATAAGAGAACAAGCAAGTCATGAAAAAAACACAAGGCAGTGGAAGACAGCTTGTAAGATTTTCATCAGTGAGGGATAAATGAAGTTTGTGATCTGTTCAGAACTTGGAGATTACACGTGGGTCATTAACTGTTAACAAAGGTGCAATCCATACCCAAGAACTGTGCAATGATAGTTGTATGATTCTGGTACTAACATAAAAAGGGAGAGATTATGGCGTGCATTAGCAGTGACAGGTCCCTACAGATCAGACTGATAACCAACAAAAGCTTGCATAACAAACTCTGTATAATGAATTAAGCTGTGAGTTTTTTATTCAACTAGGAATCACCTAAATAGCACTTTAATCCTGGGTCAATTGATGAAACACTATTTTTTTAAATATCCATGAAACAAATATGCATCATAAACTATGGAATGGTGTGGGGGCCTCTTATGCGAGCATGAATAGTACTGACGCTAGTTGGAATGGCTTCAGCAGCACCTAATTGAAGGTTCAGCTGTCCTGGTAATTTGTGTGTGTGATAATTATTAGAATAATTTGTGTATGTGCAGATGTGCCTTTGTGGAGGCCAGAGGTTAAGTTCCAGTGTCTTCCTTAATCACTCTGACCTTATTTTTTAAGCCAAGGTCTCTCACTGAACCCGAATCTTACTGATGCTGCTAGATTGACTAGTCAATGATGCCCAGGGTCACCTGTCTTGAAGTTCCCAAAACTGGTACTGAAAGCAGGCACCACAATGCTCAGAGTTTTAAGTGGGTGCTGGATCATATTGGTTATTTATTCTTTGAGTTACTGATCCATCTCCCAGGCCCCACAGAGAAACATAAAGACTTAATGGTTTCATATTTGTACTATCCTGTACTAGAAAAAAAGAATAAGCAGTTATATAACTAGGCAAAAAGTTTGTATGCAAGTTGGAAATCAATCTATGATCAATTTTTTTTTCATCGGCAGAAGAGGTCCAAAGACTTTTTCTGGAGTCCATAGGTTTTGAGACACATCGTTAAATGGTCTGATGATAAAGGAAAGATGAGAGCCCAGCAGATTAGCAGATTTGACAAGCAAAGAGTTGGACTATGGAAACAAATTAGTGCTGGAGGAACTTTTGAAAAAAATTTTAATAAAAACAGAAGTAAATCGGCTTTGATGGAAAATAAACTATAAGGTATTATAGCCTTGAACCACAAAACAATGTGGCATCTTTAGATATCATTCTACAGAATGTCTTCATTTGCCATGGGAAAACAAGACCTAGTAGACAGCATGTGCCTTAATGTAGGTGTTTACTTACATTTTAAGTAATATTCGTTCAAACAAAATTAAATTCAGTTGTGCTGTTATGATTGATGTATAAAAAGCATGTGTATGTGTGTATGTTTCAATTCAATGTGGCAAGACAGGAATACCTTTCCTCCCTCCCTCTCTCCCTCCTTCTCTCCCTCCCTCCATCCCTTCTTTCCTTCTTCCCTTTCTTCCTGCCTTCCCTTTAATCTTTGTTTCTTATATTCTTTTCTCTCTTTCTGTCTCTCACTCCTCATTTGTGTTTCTCCATCTCTCTCTCCCCATCTATGTCTCCATCTCCCTCTCTACCTCCCTTTCTCATTCCCTTTTTTCTCTCTACCTCCCCCTCTCTCTTTCCTTTTCTCTATGTATATGTCAGTCTCTGCCTCTACCTCCTTCTTCATATCCCCATGCTTCCTGCACTCTCAATTGCCAAACCCACACATCAGAATTTTGGCCTTGAACTTGCTATGTAACCCAGGAGGACCTTGAACTTCTGATTCTTCTGCCTCCAACACCATAATTGACTGCTAGGATTAAAGACATGTGCTACCAAACCTATTCTATGTGGTGCTGGGAACCAAACCCACTTCCCAAATGAGCTATTTCCCCAGCTCAGAGGATTCTTATTTTCCTTAAGGACTTTTCTTAGAGAAATTCATATGTTTGATGAATAGCAAATCAATTCCACATTTTTGTTTTCTGCAAATGTGGTGGTAGTGACCATAACATGGGTTCAGAAGATGAAGTTGCCTACCACTAAGCCTGAGGACCCAAGTATGATCTCTGGTGCCCAGATGATCAAAAGAGAGAACCAAGTTCTGAAATTGTCCTCTGTCCACCACGTGTGTGCCATAGCAGATAGGCCTATACACATGCAGAATGAAAATAAATTAAAGTATGAAAATAAACACAATAATAATAAGAAACGTGGGGAGCATAATAAAACACACCAGTTCATAAAAGGATAGTGCCTATTCATACAGTGTGCCTGTTATTAACCACTGGAGATGTAAGTGATTTTTAAATGTGTTCTTTTCAGTCTTTCCTTTTTGAACAGAATGCTTTGTTCTACACACATGTACGAACTACCGTGTAATTTCTCGAAATTACAGCTTGGTCTGTTTTGTAAAGGTTGATGTAAAAATACTCTTGACAGTTTCTAACCTAATGTGCTACATGAACTCTTTTGTTCTTTCACAGACAGTAAGGCAAAGGATAATTTAAAAACTACTGGGAGAAAGCTCACTGACTTTGGAGGGGATACGTGATGTCAATGTTTATAACCAAGATAAGCTAGTGTACTGGACGTAGGGTCAGAACCTGTAGCCTTATCACCTCCTTACAAGCTATGCTTGGCTACTCAGCCTCAAAAGTCTAATTAAAGTCACAATTAGCACTGTGCAGTGAGAGAGACTTACTAAATGGGACATATTGGTAAGAAGAAAGAGCTCTAAAAACCAAGTCTGTCTTCAGGGTCCACACAGCATATGGTTTATGTTTAAATACAGGGCTATACATAACCAGTTCTTGCCAAGGTATGGTTATACCCTTCAGTGCTGACTCAGTTCCTTTCCACTGCACAATAATCTGACAAGTTGTGCACCTTCTCTCAGAAAGACAAGATCCTCTTTTAGCTGGCTCCAGGTTTCAGTCTGCTCCTTCTCCCACCATGAGGTTTCTTGGAAAATTCCAATTTCTTGGAGTTCGTTGTTTCCAAGAGCCAAATGGAGGAGTCCACATATCTGTGTAAGATCCTTTTGCTCCTGGCCAGTTTGCTTTCATGGTGGTGTAGTTTTCGAACTGAGAAGTTGAGTGTCAGAGTGAGAAACTGGAACACTCACCTTCTTCTGGTGGTCCCTGGATTGTGACTGTGGGCCTTCTCTTGAGTTCTCTGGTGGCATCTTACATATGACTCACTGTGTGATTTCATGTCGAACTACCCCACTGTCTCTTCCTGAGACCCTGAACAATGGTACATTTTCTTCTGATCTTTATTTGTGTCAATACTATTGTTTCTCTAGCAATAAGGTAGACGAGGAAATTCTCTTTAATCAGTGTTAGATGCTTAGGAATGGAAAAGCCTTCTAGGTGCTAGGAAGTTCTCCTTTCGTATCAATAAGATACACCTAAGATATGCCAGTCCCGTGTATGGCACAGGGTTAGCATCTGGGAATTTGTTTGTTTGTTTCTAAGAGATAAATACACCTGCTACCACTGTTTAACATACTGAAAACTTGAACAGAGAACCAGGGGTTTGGGCTGGATTTGGCTGCTTTGGAGGGCAAGACAGACAAGGATTTCTGCAGCCTTCTTTCCTGATTCTGACATTCGCAGGTGTCTTCTCTACCCCTCTCTTCTTCCCATCCATCCCACTTCCCTGCTATTGTAGGGTCTGTTAATTTGCAGTGTGGGGTCGCTGGCAACTATCACTTTGGTGTATAGACACATTCAGCTCATTTTTATTTGGGGAGCATGGTAACCCAAAAAATCAGACTTGATGCAATGCACAGAGCCAGAAACTACTATGAATAAAAATAAAACTATATAGACCCAGGAGATGCAGAGGCAATTCTTCACTCTGTCCTTCAAAGCAGCTATAGACTGCATTAAACTCAGACCTTTTTCTGGTCAGTGTAGATGCATAAGATTCATGGGTCAACCAGATGGCTTAACAGGTAAAAGGTCATACTAAGCAAGACTTGTATTCCACTGTGAAAGGAGAATCAACTCCTACAGGTTCTACAAGTTATCCTTAAGCTTCCATGTGTGCACTGGGGCATGTGCATGCTCTCAGTCTCTCTCTCTGTCTCCATCTTTCTCTGTCTTTCTCTGTTTCTCTCTCCATCTCTGTCTCTGTCTCTCTCAAACACACACACACACATACACACACACACACACACACACACACACACACACACACTATAATGATTATCTTTACTGTCAGTCACCCAGGGATTATCTGGAAAGAAAGTCACAATGAAGAATTGACTACATGGGATTGGCCTATGGGCATGCTTGTGAAAAATTGTTTCCATTAATCGCTGTGGGAAGATTCTGTCTACACTGAGTGCCACTATTACCTAGTCAGGAGATCCTGAATTATGTTGAGAGTGGACATCTCTTTATTCTTCGATATGATTTGATCTGCTGTCCCACAAATATGGCCTGTCACCTGTAATTATAAACTGAAATAGGGCTCTTTCTCACATAACTTACTTTTGCCAGGATATTTTATCAAGGCAACAGAAACAAAACTAGACCATACATAAATACACTAAAAATAATCTTTAAAAATATCTCTTCTGCTTTGAAGCAGGTGACATGGAACCATCCTGCCATCTTCTTGTCTCCTCATTGATAGGCAGCAATGACATTTCCCTCCCCAGCCCTATACTGGGTCTCAGCTTTTGTCTACTCTGCTCTCCCACTTCAGCTGGAGTCCTCATCATCCTTGCTGTCACTGTTTCCCCACTACCCACCTCTGTTTCTAGCCTGTGTCTCACGAAACGTGTAAGTTTATATCTGTCTTACCAGACTCTCTACCATGGAGTCAACCTGTGCTGTTTCCATGAATAAAGTAATCACTCCGCTTATTTTTACTAGCATATATAACACATAAGCTGCTGTTTTTAAATTTTATAAATATCTAAAGAACTCCTGCCCTTCAAAAACCAGGTGGGAGACTCTCTAGACCAAGATTATAGCAGGCGAAAGAATACGCAAAATCCCTGTGCATGTGGCACCTGGATGCTCCCAAGATGGTCAGTCAATACACATTCAAATCTTGACCTATCCCATTTCAGATAATACTATATAGGTAGATGCTATGAAAAATATCATAGCAGGGTGGTGTCAGAACAAAAGTAGTAAGAAATGGCTGTTTGCAAAATATTTTATATAATTTTTTATTATCATGTATAGCATTATCCTAAAGGTATCAGGTCCTCACTAGGAAAGTCTTAGTTTGCCTCACCCTTCTAATACTATGATGAACAGCTGGTGTTCAAAGGACTGCCCTGTCTCAGACCAGCAGTAAGAAATGGGAGAAGTTCCAGATGGAGGCCATCTGACTATTCGAAAAATGAGAGTTTGTACTATCCTTATTTGTGGGTTTATGCGGATGCTTGGCAAGCAGTCCCTATAAATGGCTGTTATACAGCACCCTAATAATAAACTTTATTTATAGAATTTTCCATTGAACATTTTTGTTTTTGGTTGACCATGATTTATCATGGGAGGTAAAACCATTGTGATAGGGAATGATCAGACCTTTAACAGAGCAAAGTTGCAGCTGAGGCTTGAAAGAGGGACCTTAAGCTCTATGTCCTATTTCCTGTTTAAACAGTGGTCATCCTCCTCCTTCTTAATCTTTTTAAGCTGGTTTACGTATATATTTCCCTTGACCCTTACATATGAGATATATGATATCGTAACAATTTTAGTCCTGTTCAACTCACATCTACATTCCTTCCCCGTCCCAATGAAACCTGACTTCCTAATACATTTGTGTCATACTTGCATGGGTTTTTGTGGGTGTGTGTGTGTGACTGAGTTTAGCTAGAGTTGCTTGCATGAATATGGATATGTGTCCTGCGTTCGGTCTCGCCTGCAAGAACCACGCGGGACACATAGGATACTTCTGTAGAAATAGCTTTAATGTCTCTTGGGAGCTAGAGCATAAGCCATATGGCGGAGACCCAGATATGAAGGAAGCCATCCCTTATATATGAAACAGTCCTAGCTTTGGACGTGTGGCTCTTGGATTGGTCCGTTGCTCCCAGTCCCAGGTGACGCCTCGGGAGTAGGCGGAGACAGTATTGGAAAATTACCAACATGTGTGCGTTCACCTGGCGATGAAGCCGGATGTTAGCGCCATCTTGTGATGGAGAATGTGGCTGTGGCCTTCTACATCTCCCCCTAATTTTACTTCTTTGCAGAAAGGCAACTCCCTCAGAAGGTAAAGATAGAGGTTGCATTTTCCAAAATGAAAACATTAAAATGGGCTTACATGGAATTTGTCCCTAGGTTTATGACATCTGGAACCTATCCGGCCTGCCCTCTGCCATTTTTTTGGGAAAGGGGAATATATGGCAGGAAACCCTTATGTAGGGCGACTTATCTCTCAGAGAGGGCCATTCTCTGTGTGATGTTTTTTTATCTTGACAACCTTTAGGGCTAGCTAAGCCAAGCATTTTATCCTGTGCCATGGACCATAGTCCTAGGGGTGTAGGAGCTGGTTGGCTTAAACCTTATTGCTTTAACATAGATAACCATATATAAGCCAAGGCTCCCTGATCTAGGGCAGCCAGTGCTGTGTAATAACCATTTTGTCCCTATGGCTTTGGGATTAGAGTTAGCAGACCATCCAGAGGAGAAACATTATTTTATAGCATAGGATTGTTTTAAAACATTTCCATCCCCATCCATTTTTTGAAGTAGGGGATGAAGGACATGACCCAGGACTGGAATCCTTAGGTCAGGCTTATGTCCATTTGCGTGGAGTTGATTGTCATGATGGACCGTCTCAAGGAGGACAGTAAATCATCAAAATTCTTCTGCAAGATACAAAGACAATTTTTGGGACAAGTTAGCCATTTTTATAAAGTTTTTATATGGTACATTGGTCATATATAAGGTTGGAGTTTTTTAATCATAGCCCAATTGGGCAAGCTGTTATAAGATATCCATCTGTTTTTGTATTAGGTTAATTATTTGATTAAGAACCATTATTTTATCTCTAATAGATGTATCTATGGTAACCTGCTGATCCAGGGCGGTAGCCATTGTGGTAGATGACTGATTGAGGGTCTCTGTCTTTTATGGTATAGGCCGTGCTGCCCCAGTGGCGCCTAGGAAAAATCTAGGCCCTGTTTGTTGATATTAGGTTTAAGATTTATTGGCTCCCGTATTCCTTGCCGGGTACGGTGGCCTTGGGCTCCAGAGCCCGCCTGCCATCCAAGGGCTGTGCATGGCCCTGGGCCTGCTCGCTCCGTGTGTCCCAGGCCAGGAAGTGGCGGCTCCACCCCCAGACGCCCCCGCCTTCCCCGCGGGGCCAGCCCAGTCCTCCGCGGCTGTGTTGGTGGGGGAGTGTGGCGGGAGCCGACACCCAGACCGAGGCGGCACAGGCCGGCAAAATCTCAAGGTCCACGCCAGAGCCGCTGCGGCTCAAGGGGCCGATGGGAGAGGCGGCGAACAGGACCGCTTCCCTATTAGCAAATTCTCAACACCTGTGCCATAGCAAAAGCGGCTGTAAACTCTCATAGATCCAGCCAACGACCCAATCATCCCAAAATCCAAGGGCCCTTTGCATCCATCTCCCTGAGGAACCTGAAACATCAGACAAGCCAAGCGTATATATAGCAATCTTTTAGGAGGACATGAGTTTTTAAAATGTTAAGCAATTTTTAAAAACTTAAGTTGCATTATGTAGATGTAATATGGTATTGCCTGTTTACTGTGTCTAAACCTTAATTGTGCTTTTATTATGATAATTACGACCAGTCCTGCCTGAAGTTAGCATCGTTTAGCGTAGCCAAATGGAACCAGAGCCATTTTAGCCTCAGAGACCCTCACAGTTTTAGGTACATTGTAAGCCTTCTGGCCTGGCTGCTTGTGGCACCGCTCTCATTTTCGGTACTGTTGTGATACCCTCCAGGCCAGGCACCAACTGAGCCGACATAACGTGCCCCCCACCATATCCACCCAGCAAAGCTCCGCTCCAGCCGCCCTCCAGCCGCAGCTGCACCCACTCCGAACCCAAACCAGTGTACGGAGCAAAGTGTAACTCAGAGAAGCAGGCTTGCTGCTCTGCAACCATTGAAAGGACCTCATTTAATCTTTTAGGGAATTTGGGTGCCGTTAGTCTCTCTGGCTGCTTCCTGCTGAATTGGGCCGTTGCATTTTAGGGGTATACACTACAATATTTCAGGAGGTCTTGGTGATTTAAACCATATAAATCCCAAGTACATTTTTAGGCTCTCATTTTCTGTGGAGACGAAAACAGAACCTCTTTTTTAAAACATCATATCCTTAGCAGTTTCTAAATTTAAATATCTTTCTCCTCTCCAGTACATAAAAGACAACATACATAATATAACATAAAGCTTTTGACCTTGTAAATCAGCCTTCTCCCCCATTTTTACTTTCTTAGAATCATTGGGGGGTCCTTTTTAACTTATCTGGGTGCGCGCGCATAACCTCCCACTGCTGCTTAGTTTTTGATATGCTCTCTGGACTTTAGAGCGTACCTCTCTGAGCATGCATGCCTGCAGTTTTGAAATCCTCCTGGTCTCCGGAGGTGTAAAGTTCTTCTTTTTCCCGGGTTTCGGCACCAGATGTCCTGTGCTCGGTATCACCTGCAAGAACAATGCGGGACACATAGGATACTTCTGTAGAAATAGCTTTAATGTCTCTTGGGAGCTAGAGCATAAGCCATATGGCGGAGACCCAGATATGAAGGAAGCCATCCCTTATATATGAAACAGTCCTAGCTTTGGACATGTCGCTCTTGGATTGGTCCGTTGCTCCCAGTCCCAGGTGACGCCTCGGGAGTAGGCGGGGACAGTATTGGAAAATTACCAATATGTGTGTTCACCTGGCGGTGAAGCCGGATGTTAGCGCCATCTTGTGATGGAGAATATGGCTATGGCCTTCTACAGATATGTGTGTGTGCATGTGTGTGTGTGTGTGTGTGTGTGTGTGTGTGTGTGTTTTGGGGTGGTACTTACTGGACCAGGGGCAACTTATCAATGGCTACAGCACTGGAGAAAGTGATACATCTTCCCCTAGAAACCAAGGGCTGTCAATATCCCTCAGAGAAAGGTGGGTCCTTATGAGTCCTCTTTCCTTCCATTACAAAGTTTGCTTGGATTAGTTTTACGTGGGCCTTTTGGGGGTAACCACAGCTCTTGTGAGTTTGTGAAAGCAACAACTTCTTCCTATCTAGAAGACATCTTTCTGCAATGTGCCTTTCCAAATCTCCCATCTCTTCTATTCTTTGCCCCCTCTTCCGATGTTCTCTGAGCTTTAGAAGTAGTTGTATAGATTCTCATTTAGAGCTGAGCACTTCACTGGCTTTTAGACTTGATATTTTGACTGCCAATCTCTACATTAATTGCAGTTCAGTGCAATAAAATCTTCTCAGAGAGAGACTGAAGGTCTTTCTTCTGAACATATGATTGTAGACATAATTGAGTTGATGTGACATTTCAATACATACATACTTAGTGTCAAATGGGGTTAAATGTATCTATATTCTTTAAAGTTTATTATTTCTTTATGGTAAGACATTTAAAACCCTCTTTAATCTCTAAATTGTATAGTTTGTTAGCATTTCCTGAGTAGTTCCGGTGCACACTAGTGCATTAGAACTTCTTGGGTATGTGTGTGTTTACATATTTTGCAGTGATGCATGTGTTAACCTGCATGTAAAGAATCCCTGCTAGTTCTAGACCTTGGTTTTTAAGATAAGATCTCTTTGCTTTAAAAAAAAAAGGAAAGAAAAAAAAACATATCTTGCTGATTCACCTAGGCCTGCAAGCCAGTGAGCCTCCAGGGTTCTTATATCTCTGCCTTTACAGTACTGTGATACAGGCTTACATCAACAACCCTGGCCTTCTTACATGGGTGCTGGGAACTAAACTCAGGTCATGATGCTTGTGCAGGAAGACCTTGACAAATGAGCTATCTCCTCAGCCCAGAACTTCTTCCCCCATCTAACAGCAGAAGCCCCCATCAGCTAACCTTTCTCCATCCTTTTCTTTTTTACTTTCCAGCCTTTGGTACCCATAAAGCCCTTTCTTTACTATCAGCTTAATCTATGTGAGCACTTGTGAAATTTTGTGGGGGGGGTCAGATCTTTGTCATGGGAATTAATCTGCATCTCTGTCCTACAACCATTAGATTCAAGTACCTCCTCTTTTGTTATAATAAAATAATGATAACAGTAATAGTAATAATAAGTCTCCAGGCATTGGGACATTGTCAACTGTCTCTAGGAGGCAATATCTGTCCTGGCTGCAGGCTGCTGCCTGGATAGGTAGCAACCTTCTGTCCTTACAGCTGTCTTGTAGTCTCTACTTCAAGTGTTCTGGTGTCCCCTCGTGTGTTTTCCCACGACTACAACAAGCTCTCTTCCTTCCTCTAGTTTGCCATTCCTCCCATCCTCCAACTCAGCTGGGCGTTCACCTACTGTGCCCAAGCTTCGCTCAGCACCATCCCTATCTCATATCTTCTACCGCCAGATTCCTGCTGGAGTTCTTTCCCACTGGGTAATCGCCATGCTTATTCACTATCCAAGACCACTGGCAATTATTATAAACTTTATACTGTTTGATCTGTACTAGGTTATAAATTATTTGCAAAGAGAGAGCATGCCTTAGTTACATTTCCTTCTTCGTGGAGCACTTAAAAAAAAGCCATTAAGTAGTGACAGTTCATTGTGTTGCTGTGGCAAACACCATGACCAAAAGCAATTTAAGGGAGTAAAGGTTTTGTTTCAACCTACAAGTTACAGTCCATCATTAAGGGAACTCGGGGCAAGAATTCAAGCAGTAACTTGAAGCAGAAATCAGGGAGGAGTGCTGTCTTCTCTGCACACTTGCGCCCTGGCTCCATTTCTGGCTTGCTTGGGGTCATGTTCACCAAGTTCCTTATACTGCTCAGCTAGGGAATGGTACTACCCACAGTGGGATGGACCTTTCTGTGTCAACTGAGAATCAAGACAATCTTTCACAGAAATGCCCACAGACTGACCTGTTAAAGACAATACTCAGTTGGAACTCCATTCTTACAGGTTTTCTTCTAGGCTGTATTGAGTACCAGCAAGGACAATGTAGCATAAATAATCTTACTGACAAAAGTTTCAACAATGCTATCTACAGTCCAAAGTGTTAGATACAGCAAATGGTATGGCTTTCATCACAGTCAGTGGTTTTGGAAAAGTATATTTTCCCCCTCTCAATCTGTAATTCAAGTGTACAGAAGACCATGACAATTCCATCACGGAAATCAGGCTTGTACAGTTACCGCTTCGAAAGGAAGATTTCTGTTCAACATGATCTAGAGTTTGGAGTAGAAATGCTTGAAATGGCTGGTCTTCCACTTCAGCAAGGATTTTCTGACTTAATCCCGAGGAGTTTGTGCCAAAGACAGCTATCTTACCACTGACGACCCTGGACCTTTGTGGGGGGAGGGGGAATCCATGTACGATCTGAAACAAGCCTTTTTCTAGAGTCTGACAGCTGGGTTTTAGTTTTGAGGGGAAGGTTAGCAGCTTAATAGGAAAGCCTGGAGAGTCGATTCTTTCTCTGTCCAAGCGCAGCTTGTTATTCAGAGTGAATCAGATTGTTCAGTGAGTTCAGTACCTGTGTGGCATTCAGGTAATTATTAAACGGTGGAGAGCCAGACCCAAGGTCCTTTGAATGACATTGGAGAGGTGGATGTGAGCCACAGCGCTCTGCCGCCACTGGGTACAGGCAGCTCTGGTGCCCCACTGCGTCCACAGGGTTCATGATGGATGGCTGTCATGCTCTCATTAACCCGTTTAGCAGGCTGCTTTGGGATTTCTCAAACAATGCGGCTCACAGTCTCTCCAAAGGCAGCTCCTTTAAATAACCAAGCTAATTATGTGCTCTCCCAATGTTACGCCACTGTGTATGGTACCCAGGGTATACACTTACCCGAGCTCACACAAGCCTCAAGGAATTCAGCATTCAATTCCACAGCATTAAGATAGATTTACCTTAGCATCTCATGATAATCCTGCCTGAGCACATCTTTCTGATAATCCCTGTAATTTCATGGATTTTTATGTAGTCGATTTCCTTTGGTGGCTGCCTGTCAACCCATTCTCATTTTAAAGACCTAGTCTCTATACTCTGCCCTCTGTCCTGACTCAAGAAGGGTTCTAAGAACCAGGCAGGTGCATGTGACCTGTCTCTTCAGGGCAGGAACTGGGACAACCATGTGCTCTCCTAGGACTTTGGGCTAGAGGTAGAGAGAAGAGTTAGCCTCTGCTAATCACAAATGCAATATAAATTTTGGAGTCATAGAGAGTCAAGTTCCATTAGATTCTTGCAGAAGCAAATGTCAAGTAGAAGTTTAAAGAGAGTGATTACTTTTCAGAACTTTCTGGTTTTCTGCTCTAGTTCTTTTGGGAGACCTGACCCTATGTTTCTGCCATGAAGTTCCATGCTGGCATCCACATCACAAATATGATTCTGTTTTTAGCTTATATTGGTTAGCTGTGTTTCTACCATTAAAAAGCTTTGGGGAGGGTGTGGGTACATTTCTTTTACTTTCCTAATGAGAAAACTGAAGTTCAGGGGTCCTTGCACTTCCTTCAGAGTACCTTGACTGCCACTGCTCCGACTCAGGAGTCCAGAGCCTGTTTGCATTGTGTCTGAAATTAGCCATGTGGTCATCGTTTCCAAAGCACTGTTTAGTTCATATGTCTGACATTGCTCTGGGCCCTCGTGCTGCTGCCACCACTAATACTGCTGCTGCTGCTGCTGCTGCTGCTGCTGCTGCTGCTGCATGAGTTCAGGGCAGGCTCATTGCTGAGGTCACATTTCCTCACCTGCTTCTCAGGAGAGAACGTTCTCTGCAGCCTCCACAATGGCTCAGAGCCATGGCTGTTTGCTTACAGCCATCACCACAGCTCAGCGTTTTCAAATATTTTCAGCCCCGGAGTGCTTTGACTCAGTCTGTTAAAGTTTAAACACCTGTCTTCCCTACACGTTTCAAAGCTCAGAACTGGCCCCTCCCTTACCCACTCCTGTGGTCTAAAGGTGGGTGGTGCCTGTTTTTTATTGTCATGACAACCAGCCGTGAACTGCCTCGTAAATCCATTCCGGGATCAGACCTCTGCCTCTCACACTCGCCTCATCGCGTTTCCCTTCTTGCTATCTGTACACAGTCCGCATGGCCACTTCCTCAGTCTCTGTCACCATCATGAGATTCTCCCTTTTCATCCCTGGAGCTCTGAGAATGTGGTTTGCCTTACGTCTTGGCTTTCTACTCTCCCCTTGACCCATAGGCTTGGTTCTGTTCCCTAGGCTCTGCGCTATTTACCCATTTCCAATGCAACGCAACGTCGGTGTCTCTAAGTCATTTAAGGAAAATGACTTAGAGGCTTGGGAAGAATGCTTAGTCAGTAAAGTGCTTGCCACACAAACTTGAGAATGTAGTTCTGATCCCCTGTATCTTAAAACTTGGGCAGAGGAGGGAGATAAGAGGACCCCTGGAGTCTACTGCGCAGTTAGTCTAGTTTATCAGTGATTTCTGATTCTACTGGAGAGGAATAGAAGAGACCCAATGTCACCCTCTCACACACATACACATTGACCTACTGACAAACATGAACACACACAGCTTAAATCACTATTGTGCACATAATTTTTATATTTAGCACCAGATGTCCAAGAAGATATCTTCTTGCTACAATGCAACATTGTTTTCGAGTCTCTGAAGCTTTCTGCTTCATCAGAGCCATGAATGAAATTGAAGTCTCGACGAAGAAAGGAAATTTGAGCCCTCTAAGCCTGTCACTCTGCTCGTGACAGATATGAGGCCGTCGCATTTCATTTTAAATTTCCTCGGGACTTCATCCTGCTTTGATGTCCATCTACCTGGTTGTAGTCATTCTTTGGAGAATAGTTTCGAAGAATGAAATCTCTCTCCCGCTAAATGATTCCCCACACTGACGGGTCTCTTCCAAACTGTCGGAGCCACTCATACTCCCTGCCTTCTGATCCTTTCTCCTGTTCCCCAGAGACCTGCTGCTCTCAGTGTTCCTGTCAAAAGTGTACCTTGATTTCTTTTAATTACCAGGAATCAGAACACACCGGTATCAGGTAGGAGAATGGGAAGGTGGGTTCTCCGCTGAGTGCAGCAGGGGGTGAGGAAATCGGCCTCCTCGACCTTATAGACAAGCCTCATTGGTTCTACCCGGTGCACTCAGTCGGGGAGAGCTGTGTGGCAGACACGGAACTGTGAACTTCAGGGGGATATTACTTCCCATCTTCACAAAAACTTTCACAAGTAGGTAGTCATTTCAGAGATGAGAAAACGGAGGGGTTGTCCTGTGGGACAGTCACATGTGAGGGTACCTGCCCCGCCGCTGAATGATGTCCTACCCCGCGGCTGTATGATGCATGATGCCCTCATTCTCTATGTGACTGCCCTCTACCATTGTGCCGTCCTTGGTCTAATGAAGGCTTAATGGGCAAATGATTTGGCAGATGAGCCTCCTAAAAGTTTTCCTAACTTTTTAATATGTAATTCTTGTCTCTGGGACTTTTTCAGAAACGTACCCCAATTTTTACTGTTTAAACCGAGACGATAACAATACATAAAAGTTGGGGGGTAGGTTGGAAATAAGAGGGGAAATAAGAGTCACTGCAACTTTGACCTTACTTAGGAATAATGGAGTTCATGTGCTTACCGGCTGAGCAAATGGGACACACACTCATGTCCAATGAAAGCACTTACCCAGCAGTGCCTGGGACGGCAAAGCTGCCCTGGGAAACTCTGAAATGGGGGAGCAGAGGCAGGCTGCGGCTACTTCCGATTCTGTCTGTTGTTTGAGTCTCACAGGCATGTCTGAGGTTTATTTCATTAAGGAAATAATATGCTTGGGTAGCAGACGTTCTCCGGGAATATTAGATGGTATATGGAGTGTGTCTAGACATGGTAATGCACCTTCATGTATTACTGCAGCTTGAATTTGACCACCGTTCTGTAGGTGAGCTTATTAAGTAGGAAACCACTGGTGTTTCAATTTGGCCTCTGGATTAATCAAGTACACAATGTAAATACTTTCCCAAATGCTCCTAAATATTGAGATTAATATGAAAGACAGTGAAAGCGTATAATTCCTCACCCCAAGTACAAGAGGTCAGACACTTTTCAAAATGCAACTGCTTTCCATTTTAACAAATGTAACACAGTGGGTGTCGTTCTGTTACAGAGCACCTAGGCACGCTGTAATCAGTCCTGCCGGTACTTCCACTCCACAATACGAGAATATTTATTCCAAGTGTGAATTTCCATGGCAGGTGGCTGCTGAACAAGGATCCGCAAGTGTGTGTGTGTGTGTGTGTGTGTGTGTGTGTGTGTGTGTGTGTGAGTGTAGTATAAGCTCTCTCTATACATACACACATATATACATACATACATACGTATCTTTTGGTATTGTGGGTGAAAGATCGCAAACCCATAATATGCAGTTAATATTCTTAACTAGAAAGCAGGCAACTGCAACAAAAATGGGATTGAAAACTAAGATAGAATTGGAATGAAAGGAAAGGGCTCTTGTGAAGAGTGAAGACATTAGAGGCATGACAAATAGCCCACGTCAACCACACAAAGGGCTCTGCACACTGGCCAGGAGGAGAGCAGGGAGTGTGGTCCATGGGAAGCAGGTGGGGGTTTGTAGTTAGGGTCTGATGACCTGGTTTTCATGCCATCATAGTAAGGACGTGTTATTTTCTCAGTGGCATAAGAATAATATGAGGGGCAAATATAACATATGAAACAGCTTGTCAGGATGTTAATTCTCAGGATTTGGGCTGTCTGTGGACTGTCATTCAAACAGGCTTTGTTAGGTTCTCAGGCATCGCCTGCCTTTCTCTACTGTAATAGATGGTGCCTCGCCCCATACAATACTTAGGTGGCTTTTAAATTTGACTTCAAACTGTAGTACAGAGCCACTCTTTAACTTATAAAGATCTCATTCGCAATCTCCAAATCCTTTCTTCTTTCAATTTGGAGCAGTTGGGTTTAGAGTTAATAGGATATTTTAGCTAAAACTATAAAATTTCCAGCTGTCCCAACAGGGCAGGAGCTGTACCAGCGTCTGTCAGGCCCGAGGAGCCATGCTTTGTGCCTTATTTCCAGCTTCAGTTTCTTCAGTGCCAATGTTTTCCCGTCATGGGTCAGAACTCTGTCTTTCTCTCCATGTAGATGGCTGTGGCAGAAAGTGAGACTTCTATTCTCTTTTTAAAAGATGTGTTCTTAAATATAACGAAATTTCAGCATAGCAAAGTCTTATTTTAGACTATTATTAAGTTCAAAACTAACCCATGAAATTTTAAGCTTAAATTTTCGTGATATTGAAATCAATACCTCTGTAACACCATCCCAGAGTTACTATATATCTTTCTGTAATTATTGATTCATAAGATCAGAAAATGTACCTCCTACTTCTTACTGTGCTTCAACATGAGAATAAAAATAAATGATGGTGTCAAAATGATGCTATTGGTAATGAGATTACAAAGACCACAGCTGATCAAAGGCAAAGAAACTTCTAAGAGCTTGGAAGTCTCAAGCAGAAACTGAGACCATCTGTGAAAACGTACGCATCCACCTCAGATCATCAGAACCCCGTAAAAACATGAGGATTTAGAGCACATATTTCACTCATTCTCTAACGACAGCATCATTACACAAAATACAGCTTCCGGATAAACCCATTGGACACTTGTCAGCTCGGGTTACAGATCTGCACCATTCAGGACACCTGTGAGCTAAGAAGGCCAACATAGCGAAATTGCTTTAGGAATCTATACTTAGTAAAGTCTATGCTATTTTTGGAATCAGTCTTTTCTACGTTGACCATTATTAGGTAAATAATCATTAGCAGTGAAAAAAATAATAAAAAGTATGACATCGCCCCTATGTGCTGAAATCTATCCCCAGTATTTTCCATCTATACAACTTTCCTTGGTGAATTTTTGGCAGTTTCCTCTCAGTGTTTCTAAAATCAAATTCAGATTCTTTTCTCAACAAATTTACTATGTTTTTCCTTCTTTCCAATTTCTGGGCGTTATTGGAAGCACAGCTATCTAAAGATTCACGGAGTCCCAGCTAAAATTTTCCTTGTACCTGGCCTGATTCCAGTAAGGTGTAGAATACTTTAATCACATATTCAGGATAATCCTCGATCTTGTTACTTCATACTTGAAATGTACCTTCTGCTCCCTGTGTGCCTTCCAGAGACACCAGCTTCCCCTCTTCTAACACCCACCACTTCTTCTTCCTCCTATTTCAAATAGTGTTCCCAGCTCCCTGACCCATTCTTTATCACATCCTGCTAAGTGTTTGGTAGTTTTCTGTAACACAGTTGATTTCTTTGGTTCTCCCCATCATTCATCTTAAAACTCTTACTTGTGTCTCCAGTTTCAGCACAATGTTTGGTACTCAATGCGTGCTTGAGTAAATGAAAAGAGAGACCCACATGGTCTGATCATCTTCCACTCCAAAGTCCTTCTGTGGCTTCAAGTTACCTGTAGAATAGCTGCTAGCCCTACTTGCTCCACTCGACAAAGGAAACCTCCCACCCCCTTCTTGGCAATGCTCCCAGAATGCTGCTCAAGAACCGTGAGCACTCCAGGGACTTTCATAACGCTGCACCTTTGGTCATGATGCTTTTCTATCTAAACTACATCATCTCATATCCCCATGTCACCACCTCTGCTTTGCTTTGACTTTAGAAACTTCTGTGTAGCCTGCACACCTGCCATTATGTGTCTTTGAGAAACTTTAAATTCCTTGTATAGTTCTTTACCTACTATTCTTATGACATATTGTAAGAATCATTTGAATTAATCTTCTGGGCCCTTATAATATAGCTCATTGCCTGGCATCTATATAGACTCTCCTTATATGTTGTTTGACTAAATGATTATATGCCAAATTAAGACTACTAAGACATAAAAAAATTAAGAATAAAAAAAACCACACACACACACACACAGGTTTTGATGACAAGTTTGGATAGTGACCCTGATAGCGCTAACTAGGTGACCTTATTCTAGCTGTGTAGCAGCTCTGATCCAGAGTTTACCTGTCTGTAAACAGATGTGATGATTCCTGCCTGAGGTTTGTGAGAATTAAAGTAGGAATGACGAAGATGTCAGGTGTAGCACTGGAAACACGTGGCAACTGTTTATCTTGAGCGTGGAAAATATAACCCCAAATATGAAACATATATAATTGGGTTCAGTTTTCAAGACTCTGATTGAAGGAGGTAGTGCATGGGCATTGGCGGGATGGGATGGCAGAAGCAAGGGTTCACAGGTCATACAAATGCTGTTCCAGCTTGAGTGGAGCAATCTCACGAAGCCCAGAGACAAGAAAGCCAGTGGAAGAAGGCCTTTGACAGACTGAGGGATGAGGTTTCTTTCCAGACAATATACTCTGCTCTAACAACTTCCAAGGTTACCCCTTCTTACCTTCTCAAACTCTGGTCCTGTTTCCGTTCATCTGAAGGACCTGACCTCACTCTATCCCTCCAGTGACAGCGCATGTACAGCAGCCTAACAAGTCACACCGTGCAGGGATGGAGCTGTGCTATCCCTTGCCCAGACGCTAGTCACAACAGCCACCAAGGACAGCAGGAACCTCTGGACCCCACGATCCCCTCCCTCGTGCTCCAGACCTCAAGCCTCCCGATCTGCCTGCAGGGACCCCTCCGCAGGGCAGGCAGCCAGGCACGCAGAGGAGCCCCTACCATTCCCTTCCTGTGTTTCTGGGGTGTCTGCCTCATCTTGATTTCATGTGTCAAGTTGTCAAAGAAAGACCCTTCCGCAGCAGTCGTCATGTGAATGGTTGCCATTCCCACGCATTATCATGCTACATGCTGTCATTCATGCAGAAGAAGGAAGCCTGGTAATCTGAACTAATTCACTGTCATTTTAGACACTTTCCTTTTCTTAAGAAGGGAAGTTTAGGGGAAATGTGTGTCTTTTCCAGGAGACAGCCACGTGGTAGCGGGCTGAGGAGCCAGCTAGAGGGAACAATGCCCATCTACAAACAGTTTGTCACAACTGGTTAGTTCTTCATACCCCAGAGGCTTCGTTACCTTTTTTGGAATTACAACCTTATTAGGAGGGAAATGTGTGTTTTTCCAGAAGTGTGCTTTCTGGAAGTGGTTTTGTGGAGCCATCCTAATGACTCAGATTTAGCTGTATTTCATCCATTTGGGTATAGACTTTGAGCCGTCTGTTTAGTAATTTGCCCACTAGCCTCAGGTGGGTGCTGGTACTTGGAATTTTGTTGGTATCATCAAGAAATAAAGGATTTTAATTTTTAGTAAAATTTAACTAACTTAGGTTTAAAAAATTGCATTTGACTCACTTATTAAATAATGTTCTTTTTGTTTTGTTTGTTTGTTTGAGACAGAGTTTCTCTGTAGCTTTGGAGACTGTCCTGGAACTAGCTTTGGTAGACCTGGCTGGCTTTGAACTCACAATTTGAAGTTTAATCCCGAGGGCTAGGCTTAAAGGTATGGGTCACCACCACCCGACTAGATAATGTACTTTTATCAGAGAAAGTTGAATATATGAGCCTTTTCTTTAAATTTGAACTACATTTTGTAGAGTCAGGTGCAGCTGTAGGATATGATCCATGTGAGCCTGTCAGGTGATAAAGCGGATAAAGGAACTGCGCCTAAATGACAACCTAAATTTGACCTGTGGGATCCACATGGCAGAAGGAAAGAACTGGCTTCCACAATTGTTCTTCATACATGTATTCTGAGGCACACACATACCCACAGACATGCAGATCTCTCACCGAGCTGAAACTTACTGAGTGGCTACAGTCGTTGATCAGCAAGTTCTGGGAATCCACCTGTCTCTGCCCACTGTACCTCACCATTCCCAGCACTGTACCGAGATTTTTATGTGGGTGCCTCAGATCAGAACTCAGACTTTCTTTACCACTTAAGGGCTTAGGATGTGTCCATGACTGTATGTAACAATATTCTGCTCCTTTGTGTTGCTGAGTGAAATCTCATGCTATGTCTGTACCACAATCTGTTAACTGTTCATTTGCTGAAGAACTTCTGCTTCTTTTTTGTTTTTCCAGTTTGTGGTTGATCTTACGTGTGTGTGTGTGTGTGTGTGTGTGTGTGTGTGTGTGTGTGTAAACCCAGGTCCTGTTTAATTGGTGTAAACACTTGAATAAAATTGCTGAATCATAAATAGCTGGAAGTTTGTTCTGTCGGATACCCTTTCAGATTGGTTATACACCATGTTGCATCCTCACTGGTAATGAATACACTAATTTTTATGCTTTTCCAAAATTCAGTTTTGTCAGTATGTTTTTTATTTATTCTGATAGGCGAATACTGTGAATCTGCCTTTCTGAGAGTAAATTTTATAAAACCCACATAGAAATATAGGATTTGCGCTAAAAAAAAAATCTAGTATTTTAAATAAGATTTTGATGTCAGGATGGAGTTCACGCTGGGATTTGAAAACAATACAAAAATAACTCAATTGTTTTTAACATGTATAAACCCAGAGACAATTCTTTTTCAGCTAGTTTATTACAATTGATTTTTCTGGTTTCTTTTCACTCTAATGACTAGAAAATGTTAAGCTTCACAGTGCATATTCCCCTTGGGCAATGCTGCTCCCCACTGCAGTGGTCAAAGGGACAGGGTGGCCTGGATTGAGGGCTTCATTCGATTGAGTGTGGAAGTCAGCAAACATAACCTGCAAAAGGCCAGCTGGAAACATCACTGACTCTGTGAACCACACAGCTTCTGTTGTCCGTACTCAATACTGTCTCTAGAGCACAAACCCACTGTGGGGAATGTGGCACTAAATGATTGAGAATGTCTGCAGTCTGGGCAAAGTGCTTCCAAAAGCAGGCTTTGGGTCTGATGCCCACAGTTCCCCAGTCCCTGGGAGAAGGAATATAAAAAAGCACGAAAGGTTCGATTAGATTGTCATCATCAGCTGTGGTCTTAATTAAATATGAGAACATGCCAGGCATCCCAACAGAAGGAGGTTGGTAGGAAACTGTTTACGCAGACAGAAAATCTGCGTTAGCTATTTTTCTGGTTCCTTTGACAAAATATCTGACAAACAACAGCAGCAACAACAACAACAACAACAACAAACAAACAAAGGCTTGATTTTAGCTCACAGGGTGCAGTCCACCATGGTGTGACGGTATGGCAACAGGAGTGCGAAGAGGCCAGTTACATTGCATCTGCATTCAGGGATCAAGTAGATGGAGACGGATGCTGGTGCTCAACTTGCCTTCTTCTTTTCTATTCAGTCCGGCACCATGTGATAGTGCTGCATTCTATTTAGATGGAGCCTTCCCATATCAAATAATCTAACCCAGACACTCCCTCAAAGTCAGGCACAGTGATTTGTCTCCAAGGTGATTCTAGATCCTGTCATGTTGACCGTTAACATATACCTTCACAAGCTGAGACGCTAAACAGGGGATGAGGCATTTGGGAATGAGTGACTACTGGAAGCAGCTGCCATTGCTAGAGTTGACCAATAGAATGGTGAGGGATCCTTTCAGAAGTCATTGGTGGGAACCAGTGCAGTATTGAGGCGGTTAATGAGGGTCTGTACTGCAGAAAGCATGGTAGCCTTATAGGATCTGACCTGGGAATATAAACTGTTGCTGTCAAAGCTTTTAACAGGATGAGGCCCTGCTGAGGAAGGAATATGGGAAACATCACCCTTTGTGACTCAGAGCAAGACTGAGAGACAAAAGGCCGGATCTGAGAGCAGTGTTTCACTAGCCAACAGGTTAAATCAGAACATACAGGGCTCCAGGGAGCTCTGGGCTAGCTGGGTAGTCAAGGACAAAAGAATTTTTGTGTAGCCCATTTTCCTTTGCGTGCAGGCTTTTTGAGTAGCTCTACTACTTCATCCTTCAGGGAAAATGGTGAGTCAAGAATGAGTCTGATCAAAGTCCCACAGACCAGTGTCTTCAGATGCACTTATCAGTCCTGTCAGGAACTCATCAGGAAGATGCGAGAGACTGTAGCTAAGATGGAATCTTAGCTGGTAGCCTGCAGCGACTGGAAGTGTGACACATCGTCTTCGGGGGACAAGTCACCCAAATGATATGAATGTGGGAAATAAGAAGACAGGGCTTCACTTCAAATCTATATAAGGCAGAAGACATTTGTGTTCCCTGTTAGATCTCCCAACTTTCTTCTGTATGAGTCGAGGCAAAATAAAAAAAAATCAAAAATTCTCAGTATTTGTTTTAGAGGTAGCCTCACGTATCCCACACTGGCCTTGAACTCATTATGTAGTCAACGGTGATCTTGAACTTCTGATTCTTTTGTCTCTACCTTTCTGCTGCTAGAATTGTGGATCTGTGCCACCACAATGTTATGCAGGACTGGGTACTGAACTTAGGGCTTGGTTTACTAAAGAATCCCTCTCCCAACCGAGCTGTATATTTTCAGGACTCAACTTTACTTTGTTTCACCCATAAATTCCCATAACTGAGAGTGATGTGTCAAGGAAAGAGGTATTTGTTCCACAGTCTTGTTCTTTGACGTGACTGCCATCCAGGAACATTTTCTTGCTTTATACTCATTGCCTGACCAGAATCTTCTAGACTTCTTCAACATCCCTATTTGTATTAAAAGACAGTCTCTTGGTTTGTTTTATTATAAAGTTTTGAAGTTTCAAACTGTCCAGTTCCTTCAGTTTAATGATGGCCAAGGACGGCATGGCCAGAAGGAAAAGAGAAAGACTAGAAAAGATGGAGGTCCTACCCAACCTCAGACCTCTCTGTAGTATGGATACCCAGTTCTGGATCAGAGACTCAGCTGACAATCAGGTAGAATTCTCTGAGTCTCAGAGAAGGCTAGGCAAAATGCAAAAGACAAGTGTGTAGTCTCAGAAAAGGACTCAGGAAACCACAGTGGACATAACATTGTGTAGGTATCTGTGGGGCCATTGAGGTCTTGCGATCATTTCTGGATCCATCTCATCTGGGAGGATTTTCTTCTTCTTTGTTTTAAATTGATTCTTATTGAGCTCTACATTTTTCTCTGCTCCTTTCCCTGCCTCTCCCCTTCCCTTCAACCTTCTCCCATGCTCCCCTTCCCTTCAACCTTCTCCCATGCTCCCTATTAACTCAGGAGATCTTATCTTTGTCTACTTCTGGGAGGAGCTTCTATCTCACCTCCAGCCAATAGGAGGATGTTGTAGAAGCCTACAGACTAAAGCTAGCTGCGACCATTTAGTCCGTCTCTGTCGCATGTGGTTTGTTGGCCTTCAGCAAGGCATGCTAGGCTCGTTGCTGTGGCAGAGATCACACGGCTCCCACATGATAACTTAACACGTACACCTTCCTCAGATCTTTTCTTTGAGGAAAAGGGCAACTTTCAGGATCCTCAAGAGGTGGCTTCTCTCAGAGGTCTCTCACTACTGTCTACTATGTTGGGAGAGTTAGTGAAATTGGATTTCCTTATAACTTTGTTCAAAAGTCCACTCAGAGAGGTTCTGGATGGCCGCAAGAAGCAATGATGCTATTTTCCTTTTAAAAGAAAATTTGTTTAATTAACGGTATTTTTTTTACTTATTTTATGTACAGACCAAGACTACATTTTCCCTTCCCTAGGCTCCTCCCATCCCCTCCCCCTCTCCCATTTAACCTTCTCTGCAACCACTATTTCTCCTCTCCATTCAGAAATGGGCAGACTTCCTGGGGACTTGAACAAAGCATGGCACATCAAGTTTAGGTAGGACCAAGCCCTTCCTCCTGCAGAAAGGCTGGACTAGATAATCCAGTTTGGGAAACAGGTTCCTGAAAGCCAGCTAGGCACCAGGGACAGGTCCTGATCCTCACAGCTCACGGTCTTACAAACAGGCCAAGTTACATAACTGTTACATACATGAGGGCCTAGGTTGTTCCCATGTAGATTCCCTGTTGGTCCAGTGTCCACTTGCTCCCATGAGCTCAGGTCAGCTGTCTCTATGGGTTCCTCTGTCATGACCTTGACCCTTGACCCCCCTCCCCGCCTCATGCAGTCTCTCTTCCCTTTCTTCAGGAGGACTCCAGGAACTCATCCCAGTGCTTGGCTGTGGATCTCTGCATCTGCTCCCATCGGTTACTGGATAATGGCTCTCTGATGACAATTAGGGTGGTCATCAATGATGTTATTTTCAAGGTGCCCATTTCACACATAAATAATATGCTTCTGAAAAAACCTTTAAAAGGTAGATTTCAATAATTGGGTTATACCTTTAATGCATATTAAGGTACTAGTTTACAATACGTTGAGTACCCTTTAGTTTGTCATTTTAAAATTCGGGTTTCTTTCTTGCCCAATAGCATTGTATGTCAACTTAAAGAATGAACCACATCAGACAAATCTTTCTAAAGGTTTAAGGTTTTTGTGTTATATATTTTTAGTGGTTACAACAGGCACAAATTTAAGAATATCGTGTTTTCTTAAGCAAAAAATAGAAGGCAGAATTTAATTTTTTACATTGATGCAAGTTCCTTATTTTGTGGAATAGCTAGTATTCACTAAAGTTAAATTATGCGAATTAGGTATTTCTGGATACTAAACACTTGAAATGTTAGTTAGTAGCTTAAAACCAGCAAAAACCTTTTTATCATTAACATATCACCTAGACGATTCTGTTGATACCTTATCTAGCTGCTCGGGGAAGAAAGCAGTCTCTCTCTCTAACCAGATCAGTGTCTTCTGGAAGCTGCTTGATCCCTAGGTGGCTGGGAGTATTCATTTATCTCTCTTCCATGTGGCCATCCATACTCTAGCAGGCTCACCTAGGCCACTTCCAAGATCACTAGAGCATCCTAGTATATGGACAAGAAGTTCCTAGGTCTCTTGAAACTTTTCCCCAGAACCAATAGGCACTTCCCCTGCATTATTGGCTAAAATAAGTAAACACACTAGCCTAAGGTCAAGGCTGTGGATGTGGACTTCCCAGGGTGATGGAGTTTCTGTGAAGTTCTGTTTCAAGGGATACAGACAGAAGGAATTTAGACATTGGAGCTCTCTTTCTGCAAATGACCTATGCAGATGACAGAAGACAAATGACAAATGATCAAGGAAAAGAGGGTCAAGTACTTTCTGATCCTGGTGCTAATTGGTTTCAAAATGTTATGAACTTTGGGCTCTTTATTATATTTACTTTTTAAAAGACACCACTCTATTTTCCTGTTATTAAACTCTCTGTATTTTTTTTATAGAATGTTGACTTCTAGCAGTGATTTGCTGACTTCTCTTTCTTTTCTCATTTTACTTTGGCTAATTTTCTTAGGAACCAATTTACCAACACCTTTTATGGACATTTCTAGAGTAATGATGATAAATTTCTGACATTAAGAACTCTTGTATTTTTTAGATGCACTTTTTTGTTGTTGCTGCTTGGATGCTTGTTTCTGCTACTAGAGAGGTGTGTTTCCAAAATGCGGGGAGATTCAATGTAAGGAAAACATATCAACATGTCAAAGTATTGCTTTCTTCCCCATAGATGAAAGAGTTTTACATGCATTGCAGCCTAAGACAGTATGGATTGTGTTTTCCTTCCTCACCTCTTTTCCCTATACATGTGTGTGTGTGTGTGTGTGTGTGTGTGTGTGTGTGTGTGTGTGTGTAGTTTTTCCCCAAGCCCCAGAACCTTATATCTAGGGCTCATAATAAGAATAAATGATCCACCTCTTTTGTTCCTCATGCTCTCTGTGGTCCATAAAAGGCAGCTCAGGTTCCTTGCTTCTGAGATGTGTTATGGGGTTAGTTTATGTCACAAAGGACTTTGATACTCACAGATGAAGAGCAACTCGTAACTATAACACTTTATTGTTATAATGCCATAAAAAGCTTTGGGGGACCTATGACTTACATATTTTCCTTAAAATTAATTCATAAATCATATCTAAAATGTATCAAATCCAAAAGCAATAGCTTTGACCTTAGAATTGCTGCAGCAGGAAGTCAGTGATGTACTGCCAGCTACCTCAGCAGTACTCCCAAGTACATTAGAAGTGCAAACACTTAAAACAAATGACACGGTGTTTCAAAGGAGTAGATTAACCGATTCTGAGCTTTTCCAGTTCAATACAAGTATTTTAAAGACATCATCATGAGTAGTACAGTTTGTAGGTATTTTTCACCAATTTACATGAAATATTCACTCTTCCCATCCAAATATTCCATTAAAAATATTTTAAAATTTCTTTTAAATATAGTCAATTTTCCTTGTGCTTTCCATTTAATGGCCACAAACAAGTGACCACAGCGCTGATGATAGCATATCTCCACATATTATTATTCTGTTGCATCTTTATTGTATGTTACTAACATAGCAGGTATAATATTTGCACCTTTTCCTCACGAATCCTCACTTTTTTCCCTTCATAACACTATCACACTTGTAAAGATCTGTCTGCAAAAATAGTCAATGCATTATCACTGCGGTTGTTGCCAAAGAGCAGTGATTCATTTGTGTATACTTGAGGAAATATTATGACTTCTTAATGTGACTTCCAGAAACATAAAAAGACATACCTGTCACAGTAGGCTTTTGCTTAAGATAGGTTTTCAAAGAGCTCCTTTGCGGTATGTGCCAGAAGTACATTATTCTGACAGTATTAAACTGGCATGCTTTGTGCATTCTTCTCTCGAAGGGATTTTTTAGACAGTTGGAGATCATTACTGAAGAAACAAAGATGGGGTATCTGCTTTCTAGATGCAAGGGCACTTGAAAATTTGCACAGCGTAACACTGGGGAGCAGGTTTCTGGAGCTGTCACTCTTGACTCCAGGTTTCTCGGTCAGTCCTCATGGTGGCCAGGATGAACTACCTCTATCTTCTTGTATCACACCATGTCAGGAAGATCAAGATGGCTTGGGATAATGCTTCTCTTTACAAAGTGTGATCAATTCTTCCCACTGTCCCCTTGCTCTCTTGGAAGACTGTGCTTATAATAAGCTGTTCACCTTGATCCACCCACCCAGCAACTCTAAAGTCTTGGTGCATTGGTTGGCATGGCCACTTCATTACTCTTTCTGTTAACAATATTTTTTCTTGACTCATTCTATTCATACAGCAATTTGATTCTAAGCAATTTGAAGGCAATAATGGCACCTTAAGATCTGTTGGTATTTGTGATATAAATTTGATGTTCTTATTTTCAACATAGCAGTTACTTCATGTTGAAATGAGCATGTATATGTGGATGCTACAAATAGTGCCATATATACTATTTACTGCCTAGCTGAATATTTTCTATAGATAAGCAAATTTTAACTTTGTTATTCATTCACATATAATGTGAATGTTATTTGAATGAAATTTGAATGTTATTCAAAATTCACATTATGTTTATTAGATAAACATAAATGGACATTATTATATTTTTATACCTAAACTAATGAAGTGTCATATAGAAATAAAAATCATGTTTATAGCGTGTGTGCATGCATGCTTGTGTGTGTGCATACACCCATGCACAAACACAGAAACAGACGCATGTGGCATTTTGTGAAAGGCGTATTTTTATTTTAAAGAAACAGCTCATTATGAATCCAATTATGTTATCCTTGTAAATACATTCTGCTTTTTTTTTCTTTCCGTTTTACAAAACTCTAAGTCTAAGAGGAGATCTTAACCTAATTACCAGTGGGTGTGTGTTATTTTTTTAATTATTTTTGTTCATTTTACATACCAAACACAGTTCCCCCTCCCTCCCCTCCTCCTGCTTCCCCCAACCATCCACCCCCACTCTACCCCTGATAGATTCCTCAGGATGCGAAAAGCTCCTATGGGAGTCAACAAAGCCTGGCATATCAAGTTGGGGCAGGACCAAGTCCCTCCCCCCAGCATCAAAGCTAAGGGATCCCACCATAGGGAATAGGCTCCAAAAAACTACCTCATGCACCAGGGATATAGATCTTGGTCCAACTGCCAGGGACCCACAACTGACCAAGCTACACAACTGTCACCTTCATGGGGAGTGACTAGTCTTGTTGGCTCCCAAGACACAGCTGTCGGTCTAGAGTCCAGGAGCTGGTGTGAGCTGTCTCTGTGGTTTCCCCATCATGATCTTGACTTCCTCCCTCCTATTGCTCATATAATCCCTCCTCCCTTTCTTCAGCTGGACTCCTGGAACTCTGTCTGGTGCTTGGCTGTGGATCTCTGCATCTGCTTCCATCAGTTACTGAATGAAGATTCTATGATGGCAATCAGGGTAGTCACCAATCTGATTACAGGAGCGGACCCATTCAGGCACCCTCTCCACTATTGGTGGGAGTCTTAGCCGGGGTCATTCTTGTGGATTCCTGGGTATTTCCCTGATACCAGGTTTCTCTCTAACCCCAAATGGCTCCCTTTATCAAAATGTCCCTTTCATTGCTCTCCCACTTCATCCATCTCCCAATTCAATCATCCAATTCTCTCGTATTTTCATCCCCTCACCCTCTCCATTCTACTGCCCCCATCTCTGGTCTCAGGTTAACCCAGGAGATATTTCCTATTTCCCCTTCCCAGGGCAATCTATGCATCTTTTTTAGGGTCCTTTCTCTTGCCTAGCTTCTCTGGAGCTGTGAACTGTAGTCTGGTTATCTTTTGCTTTGCATCTAGTGTCCACTTAGGAGTGAATACATACCGTGTTTGTCTTTCTGGGTCTGGGCTACCTCACTCAAGATTTTTTTTTTCTAGTTCCATCCATTTATCTGAAAATTTCATAAGATCAGTGTTGTTTTGTTTTGTTTTGTTTTATACAGATGAGTAATATTCCATCGTGTAAATGTACCACATTTTTTAAATTTATTCTTTGATTGAAGAGCATTTAGGTTGCTTCTAGAATCTGGCTATTACAAATAATGCAGCTATAACCTAATTGAGCAAGTGTACTTGCGGTATGATCGAGCATCGTTTGGGTACACAACCAAGAGTGATAATGCTGGGTCTTGAGATAGATTGAGTCCCAATTGTCTGAGAAACTGCCTAACTGATTTCCAAAGTGACTGCACAAGTTTGCACTCTCACCTGCAATGGAGGAGTGCTCCCTTTATTCCACATCCTCTCCAACATAAGCTGTCCTCGGTGTTTTTGATCTTAACCATTCTGACAGGTGAAAGATGGTATCTCAGCGTCATTTTGATTTGCATTTTCCTGATGGCTAAGGATATTGAGCAATTCATTAGATGTCTTTTGTCCTTCTGAGATTCTTCTGTTGGGAATTCTGTTTAGAACTGTACCCTGTTTTTTAATTGAATTATTTGGTATTTTGATGTCTAGTTTCTTGAGTTCTTTTATATTTTAAAGATCAGCCCTTTGTCATATGTGGGGTTGGTGAAGATATTTTTCCATTCTGTATACTGTCATTTTGTCTTATTTACCATGTCCTTTGCCTTATAGAAGCTTTTCAGTTTCAGGAGGTTCCACTTACTGATTGTTGCTTTCAGTGTCTGTGATACTGGGGTTATATTTAAAAAGTGATCTACTGTGCCAGTGCATTCAAGGCTACTTCCCACTTTCTCCTTAACCTGGGCACGATCATGTTTTGGTCTTCTTTTCTTCTTCTCTCTTTGTCTTTGAATATAATGTGTGTGGATTTGCCCAGCTAAAGTGCTTTCTGTACTAACAAATTGTATCTTGAGAATTTTTTCTCATGCGTTTGACAAGGTGGTATAAACACTCCAGATTATAATAGCTGCATGTTTTGTAGAAAGTAGGGAAGACATTCATCCAGAGGACATTAAAATAAATTAGAGAGGATGCTGGATAAATGGAAAGGGTGGGGATGAAACCAAGTTAGGAGAAGGGTAATACCAAATTACTCATTCATGAGTTATGATTTTCATCTTATTAACTATGTAAGTCAATTGGGTTACTATTATTATTTTAACATTTTTATATCAGATAGACTTGATCTAATTCCTAAGTGTTTAGTTCACGTTGTATTATAGAGTCAAGATGGTATAGAGCTAACATTTAGCAATTTAAATGGCTAACTATGCTTTAATATGCCCTTTTGCATGAACATTGGATGGGTTTTAAAGTCCTAAGAGTAGATAAAATGTGAAATATTTGATATTTGTACCAGGAAAAAATTTAAGGATCATATATACCCTTTTATTTAGCATCACCAGAAAGAAGGAGTTGAAAGCCCAAAGGTCATGCCCAGGCTTTCCAGATGGAAAAGAACCGTTGTGTCTATGTTGAACTAAAGGTCTCTACCTCTTCTCAGGACAACTCTGATGCTGACGACCTTGACTAGTTCAGAAAAGAACTGCCACTGTCCCGGTCATGAGCAAACATGTTCAACAGGCCTGTTTCCACAGTCCTGTGGTCTTTTTGACAAGATGGAACTATTGAGCTATGTTTAATTTGTATTAAATTTGCTGAGAAGTTGGATTAACTTCAGCATGTGTTTCTATGGGAAAGGTGAGTTTAAGCCTTTTAAGGCTGTGGGTAGTCAGGGCACATCTAATGGAGGAGAAAGAACAGCACAGCCTGTAGCCAAGGCCCTGCTGGGAACAGCCATGGCAGCAGGACTGCCCTCCACGGCTTCAGTGTGCGCGGTCACCCCTGCTCTTCTGCGCTGCTGCAACAAGGAGCAAGCTGTTAACACCCTGTGAAGTTCACCAAAACGAGTTTGCTTTTCCGTTAGGATGTAAAGCTTGACATTCAGCTCTGCGCGCGGGGTCACCCAGCTGGGAAGTGCAGGGGCTGCAGTTCAAATCTGGACTGTCTGGTTCTCAGGGCCAGAGGCTATTTCTGGAAGAAGGAGGAAGGAAAGCAATTGGACCTTATTTAAATTTAAATCGTGTTAAAATGTGTGGAGAAACTGCTTCTGAAAACTTGTTTATTCGGAGGTTAATAAAAATGAGAGATAACCAGGGAGGTAGCTGAGAGAAATGGCTGGAGGAGAGAACTGACCTGTGAAAGTTGTCCTTTGACTTCCATATGTAAGCCCTGACATATGTGCACACATATATATATATATGCTGATCACAACACAGAAGGATCTGGTCCCAAATGTGAAAACTACCAAATCTGAGACATACTTGTGCAGATCAAAAATCTCATAATGGGGCTGGGGAGATACTCAGTGTCTGTGAGCATATATTGCTTTGCTTGGGCTAAGATTTGGTTCCCAGCCCCCATACAGGCAAACTCAAAACCACCTGTGAGTCTGGCTGCAGAGAATCCAATGCCCTCTTCTGACTGCCACAGGGAACTGTATGCATGCAATGAACAACCCATACATATTCATAAATTAAAACTATCTCTCTTAAAAGAAAAAGAATCTGGTAACAGAAATACCTCTCACACAGACCTAATGTGTGCCAGGCACTGTGCAGGGCTTCATCAACTCCAACAGAGTCTCAGGCTCAAAGGATGAGAAGGTGGAAAGTTTCTTTTCAAGGTCACAGCTACTGAATGGTGAGTTCAAGAGTGAAAAAGCCCAGCCTTCTCAGTTCTAAAAGCAGTCTGTGAGTCCCTTCTCCATCCTATAGTCTTTGTTCCCCAAAACCCTTCGCTTTAAATATTTGGAAGAAAAGGGACCTAAACACTGAAGACTAATTTATGAGCCACAGCGAGTAGAGTCTGCCTTCTGCATTGTGTTCCTGTCTACTTGATGTGCAGCTGGGCAAGGCAGGCATTGATCTGGTGCTGGAGACAAACTGTGGTTGGGCCTCAGTCCTTCCCTATTGCCTACTTGGACCAGACTTGCTGACCTCAGACAGAATGCTCACATATATCTCCATTGGTCTCACGGTGGAGCACAGGGTTTGGCTGCTCCTAGAGCAATGGCCCTTTCCCATTCCTTGTCTTAACTGCTCGGATAAAGAAGCAGTTCAAAGACGAGACATAGTCTTTGGTACCCCAGAGCTTCTCCTGTATGAGAACTGTGAGGGCTGAGCCCTGTTTACAAATGCATTCCAGTGGGAAAGCAGTCAGGAGCTGGGCATCAGCCACTCACCCAGCCCAGTCCTCGGTTCATGGTTCTCTCTCCTCAGTCAACAGTCCAGGAGGCAGGGCTGTTTATAACTGGGATCCAGTAGATTGAACACCTGCCATCCATGTAGTCAACCGGAAAAAAAAAGCAGAGAGATTATTGCAGACTCCATCCATCTTGAACAAAGCAAACTCAAGCCTCAAGTAATCCTTACAGTAGATTAGGAAATGTGAGCTTCAATTACTTCAAAGTATATCAGCCTGATAATGTATTTCATCAGGATATGAATTATGAGGTGCTCAGACTAATTCTCTGGAATCACAAGGGGAATTAGAAGTTCTCATCGCATATTACAGTAAGTTGGCACCCAGGGAGTAGTATGTTATAGTCAACATTAAATTTCCATATTGAAACCGTGAAGTAAGTATCGATTTTTGAAGTAGTATCACAGAGTGCTGTTCACTTTTAAAATTACAATGGATATAAATTCATCTTTGACAGATGGTTCGAAAATATCTTTCCGTGGTTCATTATTTTTACGTGGTCTCTGTATGAATAAAGAAATCAAACTTCTTTAACGTTGGCTATCAGAAGTCTCTTGTTTGTATTCAGAATTATATCATTTTAACTAAGGGAGCTAATCACCTATTTTATAGTAAGAAATAGAAACAGAACAAAGCTCCTTGATATATTTGGTGATGGAATGGGAGCAGGGAGGGAAATAGGGAAATTTTGGGTCACCAAGGTGGTATATAAAAAGAATGGCAACTGAGATGTCCTAAATAAATATACTGAGAGGTTAATAGTTTTAAATAATAAGATATGAATATGTTCATAAAACCACAAAGGTATACACTGATATATTATATGATTATAAAATATTATACAGATTATAACATAATATTTATATGCGATAAAGTACAATAGAAAGTCAGTGTGTATAAGTACACAAGAAACAACTGGTTTATATGTATGCAAGTTTTGATATAATATTATATGATATTAATATAGTGAGGGCTAGGAATGTGGCTCAGTTGGTAGAATGCCTGTTCAACATGCACAAAGCCTTAGCCTTCATCCCCAGCTCTGCATAACCCAGGAATGGTGGTGTATGCCTGTAATTTCCACATTTGAGAGATGGAAAAGAAGGGATGGGAGGAAAATAGGTTCAAAGTCACCTTTCAACTCCATAATAAGTTAAATATAGCTAGTGTATGTGACCATTGTGTGTGTGTATGTGTATAAGTATATGTATGCATGTATATGTATATTTTTATAGCTATAGACTGTATATGTAAGCCAATTCTATTTGTCATATGTTCTCTCAGAAGGTCATATTCCTGTAGTGCTCCTGGCAGGGTACACAGAGTCGATAATACTGTGTTCTAATATTGGAATCAGTTATTACCTAGCTATAATTCACTGCAGTTGGGTCAATAAAACACATCTTGTCATATCCTGAGGTAAAACTGGAACATAGTATGTCCTCTGTCTGCAGTGGCATAGAAATTCTAAAACAGAAGATGAATGTCACATGCAGAGCCATTTTATTGGTCACCAAGTGAATGATGGATCCAGTGATTATTCGGAATCAATTTGTGCTATAACTGCATTGGCCCGAGTGCCCCTGGGGTGGCACCTGTGTCACCTGTTCATGTGTGCCTTGTGTTTTGTGATATCTTTCCTTAGTAGACATTGGTGTACCTCACATTTTTTATGATGGCTCATTGTCTGTGAGTTTGTATCCCAGGAAAGATCTGAAATTAGAATTTTACTTCTATTTATGGGACATGGCCCCTAACAGTAAAATTATCAAAAAATGGTTTTGTCTTAAAAGATGGATGCTATACATTTTTAGAACGACAAACTATCTCCCCGACTAATAGGAGGAGAACAAATGCCAGATATGTTTTCATTTGTTTGCTCATGAACTTTAGCACACAAAACTCAAGTTTGGTAGAAATTCAAATGTGCATTAAAAGTTTAAAGAGGATCTGGGAAGATAGCTGTCAGAAAAGGGCTTTCACGCCAGCGTGAAAATCTAAACTCCAATCCTTAGCACCCACTGCTGGCCTTTGTGACATAGGCCTGTAACCCCAGCATTGGAGTTTATAGACAGGCTGATCTCTGAAGGTTGATGATGGATGAGCTTCAGGCTCAGGGGCAGACTCTATCTCAAAGTTAGGGGTGCAGAGCATTCTGGAAGACATAGCAGACACTGACCTTCTGGATGAACTTAAGTGCAAGAGCAGCAACAATTGGACACATCCACACCCATGCTAACCAATTCCTATGCCACACAGCATGCAACACACACTCATGTGCGTGTGCACACATAAATGCACAGGTGTGCATATACATGCATACCTCAGAAAGACAGACACATAAATAAAATATAAGATTAAATCTTTAAGAATAACACACCTTGAGTTTTGGTTTACCAGAATTTGTTCTGAAGTTCATCTTATCCCAGGCCTCCCTTCATACTGATTCTTGGGGGTATACTTTTTATATGGAACACATTTCTATGGCTTGAACTGCTTTAGGTCACTAATCACAGGAGATACCAGGGAGAGCAGAGTCCTCCCTGCTGATGCAGGGATGATGCAGTTCTGCATTTTTTTCCAACCTTAAGTCTATCAGGTGATGTATGCTGTCCTTCAGTATAAGTATTATTTTCATCATGTACATGTAAAGCTGATGGAGGAGGGTCATCTGTCTATGGTTAATAAAGAAACTGCCTTGGCCCTTTGATAGGACAGAAAATTAGGTAGGCAGAGTAAACAGAACAGAATGCTGGGAGGAAGAAGGCAGTGAGGCAGACGCCATGGCTCTCCTCTCCGAGATGGAGGCGGGTTAGAATCTTCCCGGTAAGTCACGACCTCGTGGTGATATACAGATTGTTAGAAATGGGTTAATTAATATGTGAGAGTTAGCTAATAAGGGGCTGAAGACAATGGGCCAGGCAGGGTTTAAAAAAATACAGTTTCCGTGTAATTATTTCTGGTATAGCTAGCCGGGCAGGCGGCGGGAAGTGGCCCACCTTTCCTTTTACATAAAGCACCCCTATCATACATATGACATTGCTTCAGTTCACTTTCTTTAGCCCTTGTATTCCCACAAAGCACTCTGGGAAACTCCAATCATGCAGAGCCTAAAATGAATTGATACAGGCTGCAAGCCACTGCCATGTGCCCACCCATCTGGGAAAGGGTAATTAGGATGGATTTCCCCAGAGCTCTATTGAGCGGAACTCACATGTCCTCCGGGGCTGTCAGCCTTTGGGCAGGGAAAGGACACATTTACTATTCTTCTTCAAAGTCCCCTTCATCATTATGTTCCATTGTGACTACTACAGCAGGTATCACCACAGCCTGAAAAGCCAGGTACACAAAGTAATTGATTCCCTTTGGTTTTCCTTGACTTCTGTATCTTGAACCTTTATTCCAGCTAAGAGTCCTGATGTTTTTATGATATGCGTACCTATCTTACTTGTCAGTTTGTGGGTAAGCCCAAAATCCTAAAAGGCTAGGGGTAACTCTACAATTAGGTACTTCATGCTGCTTTCCACACTGTTAAACTTTTTGACCCAGGAAATGCCCAGAGACCTTGAATTGCTTTGCTTGGTGTCGCCGTTGTGTCTCAGGTGATCCAGGAAGGAGAAGGGCAGGGACAGGGATTTCATTTAAAAATGGTATTCTCTCTATGAAACTTTGTATTTCCATAAGCAAAATTGTACTTTTTCACAATGTTCCTTTGATCCCCTGACTCACCAAAAGGTACATCTCTGACTCAAAATTTCCTTTCAGGAATGAATAAGATGGGAAATACCCTGATAGGATGTAACTATGACAATAGACCTACTGAACTGGGCTCCAGTAAGGACCCCATACCCTGATGGGTTAGTTCTGAAGCTGGGTTCCTAAGGCTTCAAGGGCTTCATCTTCAAGTGGGCAGTAGTAGTGGTCCACATTCTGCCTTAGAGTTCAACATCCACACCCATCTCTCTGGAGATATTTTCCTAGAAATGAGAGAAGGACATCCTGTAAACCATCTTTCTTTATGATTGCATTTTCTTGACATTATCCAAGGATGGTTAAGCACCTTGGAATCTCACCAAGTTTTGGAGTCTGCTTTGCAAGATTGCTTTAAAGAACTGCATTGACATGACTGTTCCGCATCTTCGAGTATAGTGTAGTATCTGGTGTGTTACTGCATGGGGGTCATGACAATCACAAGTCCATCTCTCAACAGTGTTAAGTTTAGAAACAATAAACATTAATAACAACCTAGCACTGATGGACATGATCTGTGTGCTTGAAAAAAAGTTGCATTGTTCTTACTGGGTGAGTTTCCTGAGTCATTCTAATTAGACAAATGGACATTGCATATACAATTGTGAATGACAAATGTATTATTTAGGGTTCTATAAAGGAACATAAATAATAGAGTGTAATCAATGGCTTACAACTGAGAGGGGCTGTGCAATCCAACCACAGCCGCTCACATGCTGGAGAAGCGAAAACCTGATAGCTAGTTACTCAGTACACACATCTGGATGCCTCTGCAGTCCCAGTCTAGTACTGAAGGCAGGGAGGAATCCCTGGGCATAGCTAGTCTTCAGTTCACATTGGAAGACTGAAGAAGCCAGAAACCAATGCCAGGGGATGGCAGAATTAGACAGTATGAGATGAGACTCACAGCAAGAAGCAATACCAGCTAGGCAAAGAGAACTGTTTTACTTTTCTACCTGGGGAGGTCCAACCCTCAGTTAATCCTTTCTGAAGATATCCTCACTGCCCCACCTAAAACCAGAGCAAACAAGTAGGTAATAATGGCCACAAGTATTTGAAACTTAGATTTGGTATCACTCCAACTAACTTCTTATGAATATAAGCCAGAGGAACACAAAGAAGAGGCATCTATCTACAGGTTTCTCTTTGGTAAACTCTGCAATCTACTAATATGGAGAGATTCTATGAATGACATCTCTCCTAACTATATTGGGCACTTTTCTGCCTCTTACCTTAATAGCTTCAATAATCTATAATTCTGACAGCTCATCCAGTAAGAGATTAGTACTGGGGATGTTCTGTGAATTGGAATCATTGCATTTCAGCTGAGAATTTCAGTCAAATGAGTTGAGTGAAATGAGTTAAATAATTATTAATAAACTCTCAATTCTAAAAGTGATGAATGTCTTTATTGGAGAATAAAGTATGATCAGACGATAAGGAATGTTTTCCCCAGGAGGTGATGTCTAAAGTGATGTGTGCAAGATTTGGTTAAAGACAGAAGTAGTTTACCAGGTAGGGGAGAGAGGTTGACAAGATTATGGATTGATACAAAGTGGGCCCAAATAATTAACAATAGGAGAACAGATGGGTCCTGATGAAGCAGGCACCTGGATGTAAAGTTAAGAATTTTGTTTCCCCACACATACTCATTGAATACAAAGAAGCTGAGCTGGTGCCTACCTAGAACCTCCATTTCCATTGACTAGTACTCAGAGTATTCCAGTCACATACCCTTCCATCTACAATGCTGACATGCCATAGAGTCACCAAAGTTATGGGAGTAACCAACCACTATCTGATTGGATTTAAGGCCTACTCTATGAGTAGGAGCCCATGCCCAATACTGCTTGGGGGTGGGCAAGAACCTGAAATTAGATAATAGGCCATGGACATAGGACATAGGGAAAAGCCAAATCTACTGTTCTGCTAAAGGAACATAACCATAAATGATACCTAATGATATTCTGCTATACTCAAAGATCAGTATCTTTGTAAGCCATCATCAGAGAAGCTTCCTTCTGCCACAATGGGAACATATACAGAGACTCACAACTGAACAATGTACAAAAAGTAAGAGACCTTGGCATACTCAGTCCTAAATGAGATGTCTCCACCAAATCCCTCTTCTCAGGGCTCAGAGAAGTCTGCAACAGAGGATGCAGAGAGACTGTAAGAGCCAGTGGGTATGGCAGACACCACAGAAGCAAAGCCTTATAAATGCAACAAGACTGGAGCACATGTGAACTCACGGAGACTGTGGCAGGACACGCAAGGCCTATGAAGGTCTAAGCCAGATAGGGTCCCAACACTGAAAAAGGAAGTGGACACAAGCCCTCATCTTCAATTGGAGAGGACCCAGAGGTTATCTCCAATTGATAACACCTTGAAGTAGAAAAATTAATATTATCCAACATCGCCTCACACTTAGGAGCAGGCTTCATGCTCAGGAGTAGATGACCAACAAAAAACAAACTGAACGGTATTTTTAGAGGGGTGTGTGTGTGTGTGTGTGTGTGTGTGTGTGTGTGTGTGTGTGTGTGTTACAATGCTTTCTCTGGGCATTTTCCCCCCACAGGTCTTTTGCTTATATATTATTTTTATATTGTGTGTTTTTTATGGGATCTCTCTCTCTCTCTCTCTCTGTCTCTGTCTCTCTCTCTCTCTCTCTCTCTCTGTGTGTGTGTGTGTGTGTGTGTATGTGAATGTGTATGTCTCTGAGTCTGTATGTGTTTCTTGCAATTTTTCTTTGACTCTTTTTTTTGTTTGTTTTCTGTTTTTATTTAATTTTGTATGTCTATTAGTTTTCTAATGACAGAGAAAGTATGGATTTTAATGAGTAAAGAGGTGTGGAGTATTCAGGAGTTGACAAAGAGAAATCTATGATCAGAATATACTTTATGAAAAAAAAGGTTTATTTCAATTAAAAAAATTCTTTTATTTATTCTGAAAGAGCAGGAAGCTGTTAATAGCTTTTAGCCTGCAGATGACATCTGAATGATAGTCCCAGTTCAGATCACTCCATATTTGCACCCTCAGGGATGCATGGCTGCAGCAGGGAACGAGAGTCCCTGTAGCAGTGAGAAGGAATTGCAACAATTGAGCCTGTGAGCCCAAGTCAGACACCTGTACGTCTGTCTGTGAAAAAGAGAGAAAGAGAGAGATGGCAATGACCAAACTAGTGATGGTGGTTGAAGAGTGTGGCCAGGTTCCAGGGACAGGGAGGTAAAGCTGTGGAGACACAGACTGGATTTCAACTTTGTAAATATATGTGATTCTTCAGCATGTTTATTAGACTTAATGGGGCAAGTGGGTGTTTTCAGTCATTTACATAGAAAACTGTAATAGGGCTATATTTTCGTGACTCTGATGTCTCTCAGATACTGTTTTCAAATATGGTAATTTGGAAATAATTTTTCTAAACAAAATAAGGATAATCTCACATAGTAATAAGTTGCTGGTTAAAATAAAAAACTGTTATTCTTTTTAAAATGAGATGGAGCAAAATTTCTGCTCAACCAATGTGTCTGGGATTTTGTTCTTTTGGACCAGTTCTTAGCAGAAGCATCTGCTGCTAGAAAGATCCATGTGTCCAGAAGCAGATACGCTCCATGTAAGCACGACCATGGCAGTTTCCATGAAGCCGCTAAGGAAATTATTAGCTTTGGTATTCTCTTGTACAAAAAGTGGAATTATTTCCTGAGGGGTTTATTGGGAATCAAGCTATTCATGTGCACCACACTCTCCTATGCCTCTGTAGAGCAGAGCTGCTTTTCCTGGGGCCTCTAGCAGACAGTATGGCTCTATCCAGCCTAGCATTCACTGCTCTTCCACTATGTAAATAGAACTTTATTCTTATTGTTTTAAGTAGGAACACCTCTTAAGAATTCAACTCTCTCTGTATGTATCCCAGTTTGCTTTGCCCTGCCAGACCTCTAGCCAGTGCCTAGATAGCCAGGAAAGAAACTATGGAAGCAAATCCTACAGGAGCAGTGTGCAAAATCCCGGTCCCCTCTCTTTGTGGCTCATATGCTGTTGTCCCCCCGCCCCTTAACTGATACAAACATCTAAGTGAATAATTTTTTCTGCCTCACCAGCAAACCCACAGGGCTTAGCTAAAGCATTTCCTGTAAGTAAAGTCAGAGTTGAGTGGAGCCATATTTATGGCATGAGAACACCCCATAAATATTTCTTGACAGGTACCAGAGTCCAGTGAGTTCTAAAGCCATCCCCTGTGCCAAGCCACTGAGCTGAGACAGAGGGGCAAAGAGCCCTAAGATGGAAAGGAGGGGCAGGGCTCTTGGCCCCTCACGGTAGCTGCATTCACAGCCCACCCACCTCTTCGAAATATATTTTACCTAATGGGCTTTGTAAAGGCTCAACGGCTCAAAATATATCACTGCTAAAAATAGCTGAACTGGAATTTTTGTGTGAAAGTTTCAGAGCCAGACAGAGTTGTCTACCTAGAGCGTTCTTTCCTTTCAAGGGAGTTCTTATCTGGAAAACAAAAGCCTATCAAACAAGTACGTGGTACTGGGAAGATAGCAGGTGTGCAAAATCCAGGAGCCTGTCATTTCTGTTGCTGGAGCTCTCCTAGGGCCACATACTTTCTGCCTGTTGCCTGAGGGTTCCTTCTTGCGCTTAAGCCTTGAACTCTAAGACAGACTCAAGCAGTACTTCAGCCTATGTTTCATTATATACAAAGGCAAGAGGATTGCCATCCCTGTAATGATGTCTGAAGGGCCTTGGGAACTTCTCTCTGCTTCACGTGGGAGTCTAAAGGGGTGAAAAAAAATCTCAGCAGTGCATCACCTGGGCCGTGTGAGCTCAGTGTACACTCTAACCCGTTTGTTCCTTTCCTCCTCTGGCTCCTCCCTGACACAATCACTCATGAGACAATTATTCTTCCTCTGCAGCTGTCTAATTGTAGTAGCAGAAACCAGAGTAGTGTGCTATAAAGATCGCTTACCATGTGTATGGAAATGCAACCATCAGCTTTTTCTGCTACAAACGGCTATAGGACCTTGGACATGTCGTTGGGTTGGTCCATAGTTTGCTTCCTCCTGATAGAGCTGTGGGCTGCAAGGTTCTTTTTCCATCCTTGGTTTCTGGGGAGTCAGTGGAGCAGGTTTTAGTGATCTTAAAGGACATTCCAGGATGTTACAAAGTATAGGCAAGGCAAGAGTCTCTTCTTTTAGACTTCAGAATTCTTAGAAATTAGGACTCAAACTGAAAATGCCAGTAAACAATTTTAGGTGTTTTTTGTTTGTTTGACATTTGCCTCTATTCATAGCAATGAACACACACACACACACACACACACACACACATATTCACAGCAATGAACATATATATATATATATATATATATATATATATATATATGTCTTCTTTGGCTCTCCTGTTTCTTTTCATGGAGCTGTATCCACTGGCAACTGATAATTTGCAATAAAAAGTGATAAATAACAGAGGTACTTTGCTTATAAGTCGGTGGCATCTGTCCATAGAGATGAAGTGGGTTTACAATGTGCTATTAGTGTCAAACAAAACACAGTCACAGAGAAAGAGCTGGGGATGGCAGCGACGTTGGAGCAGCCTCACTCCAGTGAGGTATAAAACTGCCTATCCAGACTTCCGTCACGGATTCATGAACTTCAGTAGACCTTATTGCACCCATGAAAATGAAATTGTGTTTGCTAAATCCTAATTTTTGCTGCTAAGTTATTCTGGGGGTGGCTATTGGAATATTTGACCTGGCATATCAACCATGACACGACTGTCCTTTTGAAAGATGATTTTAAGGATTTTATTGGTTGTAAAATGAGCAAATGTGTTTGGGGTGCGTGGAGGGGAGGTGCCTGTGCTATGATATGAATATAAGATCAGAGGCCAACTTTCAGGCATCCTTTATCTCCTTACACTATGTGAATCGTGGGGATAGAGGACAGAACTCAGCTTGTCACTCAGGGATAGTGGCAGCCTGTTTTACCCACCTAGCCATATTACCACCTTTGAGAGCTTTTGAAGTACTGGGTGGCCGTGTGCATCTTCTGATGTGGATAGATTTAGACACTCAGTCCTTGTGTTCCCGTGTGGTGCTGCCTTCAGAACACCTTCTTAACTGTGCCTCCACTCCAACGAAACTGGGAAACAATATCTGATTAACACCGTGTGTGAATAAATACTTAGGGACACAAGAGCCTCTTCGTGAGCAAATCACCATTGCATTTAGTGCCAGATTTTGTAAGTGACATTTTATGCCTTGTTAATTTTTATATTTCCAGACTCTAATATACACCTAACAAGTAGTATGTACTGAAGGTTTGCTGTAGGAGAATGAATAGATCCTTCCTCCTTCTTAGGTCTTATGGAGTATTAGGGTTTTCAAAGGTAAGAATATACTATGTAGGCAATATCTTCCCGTCGTTCTTCTATTACTGACATCAAGGCTTCGAGAAGCAATAATTCTTACACACATTTTCAGATACTTCTTGGCGACGAAGCACCTTGCAAGTATGTCAATGTTGTTTTCTGTCAGCTTTTATGATGTTGAGGTTTATGTCAGCGTGCTCGGTCGAGTAATTATCCACAAATAATCTGCTTAAGATGCTGAACTCTACATCATCATTCATGTAACTCCTCTGCCCTGCTGCCCAAGTTAAAAATAAAACAATGTCAGGATAATAAAAACTGTGGCTAGGACAAATGAATATTAAAACAAACATCTCTTCCGATTGTATGAATGGGATTAAACCAAGACTGCTGCTTCACCCTGCGCCAAGGACTGTGCAAAGCTGTCAAGATTGTGTTTATTTTTCTCTGACCTCATGAGTCCCATCATTTTTTCTTGAGTATAGTAGGGATTTTAACAGATGCCTCATCTAAAATTATACCTTCCGCAATCTGTCTCAAACAGGGTGATTTGGACTGGGTTATTCATTCATCTAAACTAATCCAGTTAAGAGTAACTTAATTAAGAGAATAAAATCTGCCATCCCTTTTCTGTCTGCAGAGGAATATTGTATCACAACACTGACATATCTGTGCAGGGAGCCAAAACAAGGGCAGAACATCCTGGAAATCACAGAGTCAAAATGTTAAAATGAAGCAAAATTCCTGTTACCCTTCCATGGCCAAAGAACTTTCCTGGAACCAGGACTTGAATGTGTTTATTAAAATTGATTCAGTTTAAAATACCCAACAGTCGGTCCCAGTGCAGAGACTCAGCCCAGTGAAGTGCTCAGCTAAAAATAGGACATCTATGATCCACTCCCATCAAGGCTCAGGAGACATTGCAGAAGAGGACACAGAAAGACTGTAAGAGTCAGAGGTCAGGAAGGGCCGTGGGAAAGACGGTCTCCTGATCATGATAGGTTTGCTGTGCTCATGAACTCAGCGGAGCTGTGGTGGCCTCCACAAGGCCCGTACGAGATCAAGCCAGTCAACATTTTAGTATGGGGAGAGGCACTCAGGAGTTTCACCCCTAGGTGAGGAGCTATTGGCATCCGGTGGGTGCAAGGAGTGGGAGAATTATTTACTTTTCTCCTCAAGGGATGGTCACATATGAGCATAAGGAGAGCACTGATTGCAGTGAATGGATGGGGAGGAGAATGCCCCAAGCATGACATGGGAGAGTCAGGGCTAATAAGATCAAAATAAATTGTTTGTAATTCTTAAAGGATAGATAGATAAATAGATAGATAGATAGATAGATGGATAGATAGATAGATAGATGGATGGATGGATGGATTGATCGAGAGAGAGAGAGAAAGAGAGAGAGAGAGAGAGAGAGAGGGAAGGAGGGAGAGAGAGAGAGAGAGGGAAGGAGGGAGAGAGAGAGAGAGAGAAACAGACGGAGGGAGGGAAGGAAGGAGAGAGAGAGAGAGAGACAGACAGACAGACAGACAGACGGATAGTTGATAGAAAGAAAGATAGATTTCAATGCCTAGCAATTATTTCAGGAGTACCTGTTTCTACCTCATAGAAAAGACAGTAAGAACAGCACACCTCCACCTTCTTTAAGCTGGCTCAGGTAAACATATACAAACCAATACCTCTCCATTTATATCAGTGAAAGAGTTTCTCTGCAGTGATGGATGGCAAAATAGTTGTTGATAGCCATAATGACTTAGCAACTAAACTCTGTGTGGCTTCTTGCCTGCTTTCCATTTAAAACATATGCAGTTACTGAACTGATATTAAAAAATAAAATGAGTTTCTTCATATTATTTATTTAGATATGTAAGCCAAATGTAATTATGATTTTGCATATGTTATTTTTTATCTGCTCATTTTTAAGCCTGTCTTTTGTACATGAACTTGGACAAGGCTTATAACATATGTCAAACTTCAGGGACATTTCATGTAAATACATGTGTTTTGAGGATTCCCCCTACCGCCACAGAAGGCAAAAATCCTTAAGGTCTGTGCTTTTCAATCATGTGTATAAAAGTTCATACTTTTTTGCTCACTAAAACTGAATAAATCATGGAACACATTTATTTTAATGTTTGAGCAACGCAAATCACCACAGGCCACCTGCCCAGAACATTCGCCTGTCGTGTTTTGTTTAGAATTTGTTTTTCATTTATCCTAGGCATACAGGATTCACTTTGCCCTGGCTCTTCATTCAGTTGCTTTTGTCTGCTTAAGCGTTTGCTTCAGCCTGTCTACACAAACTGTCCAGTGTTTACAGGCACACACTTTACAGCCCAGGAGGCCAGGTCTGCATGCTCACTACTGTTCTTCCTGCCGTTGGCCCTATCCACAGGAATATTGATGAACAAACCCACAGCCTTCACTATGACATGAAGTATGCCTGTGATTGTAGCAATTTAAGTTTTTTCATAGTTACATCTTGACTTCCATTGATCTGGGAAAATGATGCTATTTGGTAACATTTGGTGCAGACGAATGTAAACGCTCAAACAAAAATTACCTTGTGTAAGGTTTAAGATGTTTTAGATATATTTCAACTAACAAAATATAAGCTACTTTAATTTTGAAAGTAACTAAAGAACTTTTAATGAGAAAACAATATTGTAATGATAAGAATTGTCTTAGATAAATGCTTCTAAAAGTACAATATCTATTTGATAGTATATTTTAACTGAAAGAAATTTAACATTAACTTCTTCAAGATTGAGTAGTAACAAACTGACTTTGTTCCCTCTCTTTAATTCACACCAAAATCTTGAGTCTCTGTATGCATGGAATACCTAAGCAAATAGAGATACCCTGACAGCTTTATTTTAGAGTCCAAGGTACTGTACAAAATGTTTTCTTTTGTTACATCTGATTATTTTAATATCACCTGTGATTGATTATATACTTTAAGTTCACCACCATCATACACTTTCAAAATATCCCTTTATTGAGTGGATCTTTTTAGAGAAACTAAGAGATTATCCAACAGAGTGTACAGTGGGTAGGATACTTTAAATGAAACAACCACATGGCATCTCAGCTCTAGAGCCTGCGGGCAATGGTCAGCTAGCAAGCATCCTTATTTGCATGTTGCTTATGAACACACGAGTAAAGACATTCATCAAACCAGCTAGTGTTGAGCACACCACTTTGCAAGAGTAATCACTTTATCATGGGCAGTGGATGCTGGGACCAAATGCCAGAAGTGAGCAGGCAAACTCCAAGGTATATTGCTGAGTAAAAGCTGCCTTACTGCAATGAAGTACACCTTTTCATGCCCACAGAATGAACTCCCCATTGTGCTGATGTCTTTCATAAATGAAGTATTGTCACCACACCTTGACAATGCAGTGTTATCAGGAATGATAGGTTTATGTGGCCAGAGTATGGATATGAGGAGGAACTGAACTACCAAGAATATTAGAATGAGATACTATTTTTCTGCTAAAATAACAAATCCTGCCACAGTAGGAAACCCAAATATAGACAGATACCCTATTTCTCTGGGGCTCCCGTGATACTGCTTCCCCAATGCCTGTGACTATTTTAAACATATAATTGATGGACGTGTAACTTGACATGTAAAGTATACTTCATGATGTGATTAAGCTGCATTTTGGGTGCCCTGTGAGACTTGGGAACAGGGAGGCTGTCTTCTTTCCCTGCTGGTGATAATTATTCTGCTTTTTGGGATGCAGAGTGCCTCAGTGACCTCCAGAATCTTGGTAGTGGACATGAGTTATATAGTTAGCCTTCCCAAACATCCTCAGGTTCAGGTTACATATGTGAGGAAAGTAAAAGCAGGATATTACATATAATCATTTTCTATCCTTCTAAAACATGTATGATCAAAGATGGGAGATTGCTCAGTGGGAGAAGTGTTTGTCCTTCATGCATAAAGACCTGAGTTCAAACCCCACAACCATGCAAAAAGGCTGGACATGGTGGCACATGCTTATGGTCACAAGTCTGGGGAGGCAGAGACATACAGACTCCTGTAAGTCATACAGGATAGACTGCTTGGTGAGCTTTAGGGTAGGGAGGAGAGACCTTACCTCCATAACAAAAAAAGGAAAGAGAAGACAGAAAGAAAGAAAAAAGAAAAATATGACCAGGGTTCTGAGGATGTTCCCTGGCTTACATATAATGAATGCCTCACCTCTCTGAGAGAGGCTTGCTGGATGACACCAGAGGAGAGATCAGCAGATAACATTTAAAAAAATGACCTCAGTGGACATCTCCCTTTTGTGTAGAAACTCATTAATTAAAGGATCTGCTTATCACAATGTGGGAAGCTTGGCCTGGAGTTTGTACCTATCAGAAATCAAAACCAATTAGGCATTGTGGTTTGTGCATCATTTCCAACTTCTTGAGAGGCAGGGACAGAAGACAGAGAGGCGCTTGATTCCCACAGCTCAAGGCTAACCTAGGCCACACAGAGAGAACAAGTGTCTTTAAAACCAAAGAGTATTTCATTTTAAATACTAAGAATAAAGAAGGACTAAATGCAGATAATGGACACGTGCGTCATGAATTAGATTTCAAAGCTAATTCTAATTTTAACTCTGTTGTAGATGTGTGTGTGTGTGTGTGTGTGTGTGAGAGAGAGAGAGAGAGAGAGAGAGAGAGAGAAAGAAAGAGAGAGAGAGAGACAGACAGACAGACAGAGAGTGTATTTAGTGGGTAAGGACATTAAAGTATATTCAACAGTAAATGTGTAAGATCCTATACGAAGCTTCACAGCTTCGGCTTCAGAACAGGTTATTTTAACTATATGGAAGTTCACTGAGATGTATAGACTGTGTGTGGTTAATTTCACTGTGTGTATGTGTGTTTTCTTTTCTATTATGAAGTTTTACTTCAAAAAGAAGATCAAGATTTAAACAAACAAACAAATCCCCAACTCATTTCCAGGTTCCGATTTTCCATAATGAAAGCAGCAGACGTCATTTCCTGCCTCTCTGTTGTTCTTGTGCTGGATTTGTTTGTCTTCCTGCAGTTCGCCACGGAAAGAACAACCCAAACTTAGGACAATCATTTAGAAAGTAAAAATATATTAGGATGTTAAAGGTTTTTTTTTTTTAATGTACTTCTCTTTTGAACTTTGTAAATGTATATACTGAGTAAATAGAAACATGAAAATTCCTACATTATTAAAATCTTGGCTTTAGGGCTTTTCTTTTAAAATATTTTTGTTCTTATTATTTTTATAAATAGGGGTGGTTTGTCTGCTTACAAGTCTCTGATCATGTGCTTGTCAGGTACCTGAGGCCAGAAGAAGGTTGTGAATTTCCTGGAACTGGAATTATAGATGCTTGTGATTTGTTCTGTGGGTGCTAGGAATTGAACCTGGGTCCTCTGGAAGAGCACCAAGGGTTTTTAACAGCTGAGCCCCTATAATTTTCAAATGAAACATGACCAAGCTAGAATGTATTAAGACTAAACTAGTAGAAGGACTCAATATTGAGTCATATATACAGGTTTCAGAACTTAATAATCAAAACGTCGGATCATTGGTTAACGGTGTTTCGTTGGTATCATACTGTACCCCTGGTCTTCGGACTACTTCCTCAGGTCGGCACTTCCATTATCTTCCACCTTACATGACTACAGAAATACACATCACAGTATTCAAGTAATTTTTGCTGGTTTGTTGTATTCTGATCAGAGACAAAGGACCATTTTCACAGTCATAAAATGAGGTAGAGTCCCCCAACTTCGACGCTAAATATTACCTCCATTTCACACCAAACTTGTGGTTAGTAGATATATTGCGAAATATGTAGACATACTTCTCTTTCCCCGAGTTGAAGAATGATGGAGAGCCTTGTTTTCCTATCTCAGGTCCCTGGGGAAGGTGTGCAGGTGACTGCGGACCAGGCGGAGCCCAGAGTCGAGCTGTGTGGTGTTTTCACATAGAAGGGTGGACCAGTCCCATGTCGAACTGTGAGGAGAGCAGCCGACCTCCAAAGGAAAGGAGCTGTTTCCGCGTGTGTGACTGGCACAGTGACCTGTTCCAGTGGGAGGTTTCCGACTGGCACCGCTGCCTGCTGGTTCCTGGGGCCCAAGGCGAGCCCCGGCCGCGGGCTGCAGAGTGTGTGACCGCGCAGCACGGTCTGCAGCACAGGACTGTGCGCTGTCTGCAGAAGCTCAACAGAACCATGGTGGCCAGCGAGATCTGTGAACACTTTGCCCCTCAGCCCCCCACAGAGCAAGCCTGCCTCATCCCTTGCCCCAGGGACTGTGTGGTATCCGAGTTCTCCCCCTGGTCCACTTGCAGCGAAGGGTGTGGGAAGAAGCTGCAGCACAGAACTCGCGTGGCTATCGCGCCCCCTCTGTATGGAGGTCTGCAGTGTCCGAATCTGACTGAATCCAGAGCCTGCGAGGCTCCGGTTTCCTGTCCTCTTGGGAAAGAGGAATATTCCTTCAGCCTTAAGGTGGGACCGTGGAGCAAATGTAGACTTCCTCACCTTAAGGAAGTCGACCTCAGTGGAAGAAATGTCCAGGATTTTAGCTCCGATTCAAACGAGCAAGTCACCCTAACACAACAGAGTTACAAAGCACAACACCACTCCCAGCCTGGAGCTGTAGAGATAGGGTTTCAAACCAGGCAGGTGTGGTGCACCAGAAGTGATGGAAGAAACGCCCTGTTAAGGTAGGATGTCCTCCCTGCTTCTCTTTCCTAGACCTCGGATATTTTAATGAGCATAGCCATAGGGGTTCTTTGTGATCTCTATAAAGACGAAATAACAATCAAGTTTGTAATCTGGGGTTTTAGAGACTTACTGTCAACTTAAAAAAAATTTCTATTTCTATGAGGAATGTCAGACATTTTATAATATAAGCAGTCAATGTTTTAAACTCTTTTATTGCTTTTCTCTGTGTCTGTCTGTCTGTACCTCTATGCACATGTCTCTGTCTCTGTGAGTCTATGTGTCTCTGTATATCTCTGTCTCCCTTCCTTCCCCATGTGTGTGTATGTGCATTTATTGTGTGTGTGCATACGTGTGCCTCTCTGTGTGTGTGTGTGTGCATGCGTGCATGTGATGTACATGCACATATCAAGAGGGAAGAGCATAATCCCCAACAGGAATAGTCCGTTCTTTTCTTCCACCATGAGGGCCCTGGGAATCTAACTGAGGTTGTCAGGCCTGGCAGCAAGCATCTTTATCCACTGAGCCATCTCACCTATTCCACGATACTTTAAATCTCGTGTGATTACTAACTCCTTCACACAACGCTAAAATCTTTCATTTCTACATTTCATCCCAATATTGGCGAATATAAACAGAGGACTTAAGTGACTATCATAATAAAAGCTAAATGGTCTTTATGTGGAGAACTCAGCCTTGCTCACAGAGACACAACATGAACATGTCATTGTTCCCTGTCGTTTACAATGCATTTGTGGTGTTTCGAGTTTATTTCCGTTTTCATTTCCTTTCTACATTTTCTACCACTAGAAAAATTCTTGAATCTCTGAGCTGAATGTGTTTTTATATTAATAGCAGCATCCAAACTTAAACCAAGACTGCTTTTTTTAGTATTGCTTAATCAAAAATGAAAATTTGCATGAGCAATAATTAGAATTACTTTCTGTATAGAGAACAAACTCTTAAAAGCAATAATTTAGATATCAAAATTGTTTAGATGTATTCTTTCAAAACTTCTTCAAAATGTCCACAGAGCCATGCTGAAAATGTGTTTAGTTTTCTTCCAGGCTACTTAAATGGAAATGTTAGTAAATTTTGACATCCATTAAGCACACACAATTAAGGTACCTTTCAGTAATATTTAAATCATCAAATAGCACAGTACTATTGTCAGGCTGTGATCATTATCATCAGTGGCTCTTTCTTGAGATCACAAAAGAGTGCCCCTGTTTAGTAATGTAATGATGGTGTTTCCTCGCGGTCCTTCCGGAGGAGTGCCTGTCATCTCTGAGTCTCCGTTCTCATTCACACCATAAACAATTGGCGAGGACACCGGAGACCAATTTCTGCTACTTTACTCCTGTCTCTGAAAAGCCCCAAAGATTAATAGAGGATCAGGATGATTTATTTGAACACAATGTGTGTTGAATATTTCATATTTATTTCTTTAATGAATAAGGCAGTCAGAATTCCCATTTATTAATTATCCGTTTGTTTCTACAAGATTGCTTTTTGTTAAAAAGTAAGCCTTTTTGTTTTGATTTTTATCATTAAAAATAGATTTTTTCAATACAATATATTCTGAGTATGGTTCCCTGCCCCCAAACCCTCCCAGTTTGTTCCCAACTCCCCTCCCAGCCAGATCCATATCCTTTCTGTCTCTCCTTTAGAAAACAAACATCTAAGGAGAATAATAAAATAAGAAAAAACAAACAAGTCAGAAGAGGACAAAACAAACAGAATAAAGAGAGAGAAAAAAACGTTAAAAATGCACATAAATGGAGAGAGACACATGTTTGCACACACAGGAATCCCATAAAACTGCAAAGTCAGAAGCCATGATATATATACAAATGACCTGTAGGGTTTGGGGGGGGGGGGAGAGAGAGGCCTTGCATTATAAACAACCAAGGAACCTCCAAAGATCAAAGCTGCCCTGGAGTTTCTTTTGTGCTGGCCATCTTCTGCCGGGCATGAGGCTACACGTATGGGTGCTTTGTTTCCTCAGTGAGGCTCCCTTGAAGAAAATTCATGCACCATTCACAAATGTTTATTAATTGGAACTAGCTTCTGGGCTAGAGATGAGAGGAGGCGTGTGTCTGCATCTCCTCTCTCTAAGAGGCCATCAGAAGCTGCCTATGCAGGCCCTGTGCCTGCTGCCACAGTCTCTGTGAGTTCACGTGTGTGCCGGTGGTGCTGTGTTTAGGTCTTGTTTCCTTGGGGCCATCTTCTCATCCGGTGCTCGATCCATTTCCGTTTGCAGTAGGAGGCTTTGGTTTACAGTAGAGTAGCAGTACAGCGCTCCCCGATCCTTCTTCCTGTTCCCAACAGTTCTGCTCCTGTTTAACAGTTTGCATTTAGGGTGGTACTCTTGCCCAAGCTAAGTAATACACAGAATATTTTTATCTCCACGGTTAATTCATATGTTGAAAATCTAACCTGAAATGAAATGAGGCTGCGGGGAGGGTCATTCAGGCAGCACGGTGGAGCCCCCGCATATGGACCTATGGTTTTATTAGACTTCCTTTTTCTTGCTGTTTCTGTCATGATGGTTTCAGTGTTTATTCTCATAGGGAGATTATTACCACAACTTGATTGGTACCCTGCTCTGTTTCTTGACTCTGAGTTGTTGCGAACATTTTGTTTCTTGAAAGCTGTGTAGCCCATGGTACTTCTGTTATAATATGGTGAACCTTCCTAAGAGTGTAGTTATAAAGAGACGATATAGTTTAGGATCATCATCATGAGCTGGTTTATTTCATGGTTAGAGGTTGAAAAGCCCTAAATAAAGGGGGGGGTGTGTATTTGTTTCCTCATTAGGGATCTCTTCCCAGCCTCCAGTCCAGCTTTTATACATGCCTTTGTGTGGAAAGAGAACGAAGGAAAGAAAAGCTGTATGATTAAGCTCCTTTGTATGAGTGCTAAGTTTTACCCAAGAGTCCCCTTCATGCCCTAGGCAATTCTCAAAGTCCCTAACTTTCAAAAGGAGTTTAAGTCTCAATTCAGGAGATGCAATTTATTCCCCAACGTACACTTGGTGATAGCTGTTGAACCAAGACCAGTACTAACACATTTAGAATTGGGGTTTGCATCTGTCTTTGCTGTTCATAAAGGCCATGGGTTGCACAGGTAGATAGTAACATGTCTCCATCATCACATTATCTTCCAGAATTGATTCTCACTCTCACCCCCACAAAGTCCTGGGGACCATTGTTCATTTCCCGGTCTCAAACTTTTTATGTTCTCAAAATGTCACAGAGCTGTAATTAGCATGTAACCTCCTTTGATTTCTTTTCATTTACCAGTGTGCATTTCATTCATCCATGGTTTAGCCCAGTGGTTTTTTTCTCCCTGATGTTTTCCGTATGTGAGTGGTACTTGTACATGCCTCTACCAACCCAGCGGTCTGAGGATGTCAACTCTCTTCCTCTTGTCACAGCGCTTCTCACTGAATCTAGAGCAAGGCTGGCAGCCAGCAAGTCCCAGAAATCCTAACGTCTACACCTCCAGAAACATTGGAATTACATGTGTGTGCATAGGCACGCCAGGCTTTTACTGTGAGTGCTGAGGATTTAATTGAGGTTGTTTCAAATACTGAGACATCCCCTCAGCTCAGTGTCCACTTCCTTTCCATTACTGACTAATGTAGTATTGTATGCTACCATAGGTCCTTTCTCCATTCACCAAGGATCATATTGGCTGCTTCCAAGTTTGGGGCTATTATGAATACAGTTCCAGTACAAAGAATTACACAGATATTTGTGTATACACTGTTTCAACTCTTTTGTGTAGATCCTAAGGAGCACAGTCACTGTGGGAAGGATGTGCTTGGCTTCTGTAAGGAACTGTCAAGTGTACGGCAGGAAGAAATGGCTCAGTGGTTGAGAGTACATATCCCTGCAGAGGACCTGAGGTCATTTGCCAGCAGCCACAGGGGTATCTCACACTCTCCAGTCAGTGCAGTTCTAGAGTATTTGAAACTCTTTTGTGACATCTGAGTGCATTCTCATACATACAGCATATACCCTACAGGTACACACATGCAATTAAATTAAATTGAAATATTAAAGTAGAAATGCCAACTGTCGGAATTTTTTTAACTCTTTACTCTTTAGGGGGTCTTATCTTGGCTTGTTTCTAGCCAGCTTTTCTTAAATTTTCCTGTCTACCTTATGCCTCTGAACTTTTACATTTTTCTATTTATGCATATCTTTATTTACTTCTTACTCCATGGCTTGCTCTCTAGCTAAGTACCTGGCTCCTGGAGCCCTTCTCCTTCTTCTCCCCACTACCTCCCCTGCCCCAGCCTGCTCTTCAATCTTTTTTCCCTTCTATTTATTCTCTTTGCCTGGCAGCCCCTCTTATCATTTCTCCTGCCTCACTATTGGCCATTGAGCTCTTTATTAGACCAATCAGATGTTTTAGGCAGTCAAAGTAACACAGCTTCACAGGGTTACAGATGCAACGTAGGAAGAGGGCAACACATTTTGTATCATTAAGCAAATGTTCCACAGCATAAACAAATGTAACTCATCTTCAATTAATATTCCACAACAGCCAACTCTTTCTAGGATGTCAAGAGCACTTTACATTCTTACAACCAATGAAAAGGAATCCCTATGTCTTTGTATCCCAGCATTTGTTGCTGCTGGTAACTGTGAAGACTGATGTAATAGGTGAGTGTTGCTGTCTCTTTGTGTGTAGGTGTGTGTTTGTTCCTTTCTTCTCAGTATTTACCCTGCATCATCTTCCCTGAGTTTCCTGAAGTTATGATTTAATTACCTTTGGACACTAGTTCTTTGATGGATGTAAGGGTTGTTTGTCAGTCTATGTGGCTTCTATGTCTAAGACCCTTGCATGTCTGGATGGGCACCAGAGGTCCCTGTATTCTGTTAACACTTCGGGCAGTATATTGAACCAGACCAGCTCTCTCCACATTATGCCGTGACATCCTATCTCAGGAACATTCATTTCATTTAGTCATCAAGGGTTATGAAATGCCTCATATCCTGCCATGGAATGATCAAGCTGTTAGGAAATATGGTGTTAGTGAGGGCATTTCTGTGCCTCCACCTTCTACTGCCAAGACAGAAGTGTTGCCCTTGCCAAGCGTTTGAGCTTGTGGTTGACAGGGCTGTCTCATTTCTGGATGACGCCCCGAACGGTGCTGGCACCGCCTCAGAGGACTGATGAAAAGGTTGAAATATATCTCCCCAAAGAAATTTCTCTCCATAGTCCTTCCTTTTGAGTTTTATGTAAGCATGTATTAATTATATCTGCTGGGTTTCCTAAAGCTATTTTCACACATGTGTATATTTTGATCATATCCACCCTCTGTTACTGTCACTGTTCCCCTCCATTCTTGTTGATTCCTATCCTCCTTCTAAAGTTCCCATCCAGCTTTGGGGTCCAGTTTTTGTTTCTTTGTTTTGGTGACTCACTGAGTTTAATTAGAGTTACTTACAGGAACATGGGTGACGGGTTATTTACAGGAGCATGGGCTACTTACCTCTGACAACACCACGGAGAAAAATTTCTCTTCCTGTCACAGCAACCATTAACTGCCTAGAGATCCTTAGGGAGGGTTGGGCCAGTGAGAACCTTTCCCCTTCCATGGTGGAATGTCAACAGGCCAATCTAGTATAGGTCTTGTCCAGGTAATCACAGCAGGAGAGGAGGATCAAAAACACCATGACTGTGACATGCTATTGTACTTTCAGTGTCTACAGAAAACATTGCTATCTTTTGAGCCTTTAAGTTTGTCCTAATCTGTATGCTTTGTCTGAATGTAAAAACTGCCTTCCCTCTGTCATGCTTCTATGTTTAGGCCTGCTGCCCTTTGTTGGTCTCTGGGGAGCTACAATGACAGTGCTGTTGCATTTCGTCTGTTTTGACTAGGGCATCTGCTAGCTCTTGTGCCTACGGTATAGGGAAAAAACTGCCTCCACTTCCATAATGCAGCTCCTGTAGGGCTTTGCTGAAAGTCACTTTCTCGGTCTAGGAAACAGCTTTAATGAATGCCCTTTTGCTGGCCATCTCATCGACTACCATGCCCTTCAATAAACACCCCCAGTGATTTTCCTTCCACAGTTAATATTTGCAGTGGTGCGCGGGGCATGATTCTCCGTGCTACCCTCTTCATCATCATCGATTTGCCCCTTGTATTTCAGTTCTTCTTAAAGATCGACGTATTTTATTTCCTGTGTATGACTGCTTCCCCTGCATGTGTGTAAGTGCATCATGTGTGTGCAGTCCTCACAGAGGCCAGAATCAGGTGCATCGGACTGGACTTCAGCAGATGGTTGGAGCTGCTGTGTGGATGCTGGGAGCTAAACATGGATCCTCTGCACAGGCAGCAAAGGCCCTTAACCACTGAGCCATCTCCCAGCTCCCTTGAGCTTTCGTTTCTAATAGTATCATTGCACCTCCTAATTTTTCTCCTTCACCTTGATGAGTCTCTCTTTCCAGTTCTAGTATTACCTTTAAAGGTACCTGTTAGGGCTGGGCAGTGGTGGCACATGCTTTTAATTCCAGCACTCAGGAGGCAGAGGCAGGTGGATCTCTGTGAGTTCGAGGCTAAACTGGTCTACAAGAACTAGTTCCAGGATAGGCTCCAGAACTACAGAGAAACCCTGTCTGGAAAAAACAAAAGAAAGAAAGAAAGAAAGAAAGAAAGAAAGAAAGAAAGAAAGAAAGAAAGAAAGAGAGAGAGAGAGAGAGAGAGAGAGAGAGAGAGAAAGAAAGAAAGGAAGGAAAGAAGGAAGAAAGAGAGAAAGAAAGACACCTGAGGGCCACACATCCTATCAGTCTTTCTTTCTCTATCAATGACTACTGACTCTTTATAATACCTTAATTCCTGAAATGTGAATGTTTTTTTAAGTTTTTGTCTTTATTTCACGTTTAATTGCCAGAGTAGAAGTACATCTATGTTAAGAAACAGAACACAATCCATAGTATTGTTTTTGTTTTTGTTTGTTTGTTTTAGGTGAAATTATTTGACTTTTATTCTGATCCAGAAGAACATTTGGTTTGGGCACCATTTTAAGACCCATGATCATTTGGACAGTATTCAATACACCTAAAATCCTCAGGCCACTTTAGATGAATAAACACAGCATTGCATCCCCAGAGAAAGACACCTGCAAGGGGATACATCTTAAGACTATAGGAAGAACCATCGCCTTGGCATCTCAGCTACTGTTGTTACTCTGTTCTCTTGTGTATGTCCCTGAACTGGAACTATTTTCCTGTTCTTCACCAAGCATAAATGAATGCCAACTGCCTTGCAAATTCTTCTGACAATTGGTTCTTAGAAACTAAGAGAGGTCATGCAATTGTCCCCTGTGTTGGTGAGAAGAGGAATGGAGGAAATGTTTTTTATCCCCACTACATCTTGATTTTCATATCTTTTTTCCTCCTAATCCATATTACTGTAATTTTATTTTTACTTTATTGGGTATTAACGTGGTTTCAGCCGTCGTGAGCGCTAGTCCTCTTCCTCTCCGGTGGGATGTTCTGTGATGAGCAGTTAAAACCAGCTCACAGAGGGAGCAGCTTCTGTGTTGGTTTAGTAGATGAGTGAGTTGTTGAAACTCCCACTGTCACTGTTGGGCAATGATGGGTTCCTCTTGTGCAGTTGGGAAGACACAGGCACACTCAACATTTACAGCTGCTCTCCTTCTCGGCCAGGTCTCCCCTTTTACTCTCTTTTTGCTGGTGATGTATGCATGTTCCTTTTTTCATTTTTTGATAATTCTGTCATTTGATCCCCTGTCTCCTCCTAAATTCTCCCCACCTCCCTAGATACCCAATTCCATGTTCTTTCTGGACCTTGATTTTAAATTTAATAATCTACTCTCTGTCTTTTAAGAGGTGAGTGGAAGACAAATGCGCTAAGGTTATCAGTGAGAATCGACTAGTTCCTGTGGGTGATTCTGATTTGTTGCTTTATTGTTACATCTTTTCTTCCTCCCCTATTAGAATAAGAGATCTGCTGGCTTACCACATTGGGCAACATGGAATCTTTCTGGCTTTTGTTCAGCTTGTTCTTCCCATGGACTTTATTCTTTACTACACATAATGACTGGCACTGTCTTTCTTCTTCCTCTCTGTATAGCATTCCGTCGTGTATGTGTTGAAGTGCTGTCTTGGATATCCTGAGATGCTTTCATCTTACAATAGTCATATTTCTTCATAAATTTTAAATGGTAACTTTTAGTGACCATAGGAATATTAGTAGACAGGTATTTACTTTCAGGACTTGAAATACATCATTTTGTTCATTCTGCTGATTGCTGAAGAGAGATTCACTATTATTCTAATATTTCTATCATTTTATATACATTGGCATTTTTCCTTTATACCTTTCCATATTGTCATTTTCTGCTCTGTAGTTTTGACATCTTGACTATGATATTACACAGAGGGGTTATTTTCTGTTCATGTCTATTTGAGGTTCCATATGCCTCTTGTATTCAGATGTCAATTTCTTTCTTTAAGGTTGGGAAATTTCTTACGGCCATTTCTTAAAAATTTGGGGGGCTTTAGTCACTGCCTTGGTGCCTTCTCTTTCCCTGGGGAAGCTTTTCTGTAGCCTCTGGAACATGTGCCAGAGTGGTCAAAGTTGTGGTAATGCTCATTAACTTCTTGTACATAGCTATTTCTTTTTATGCCATCATGTCATCCATCATGAACTCCTTTCTCAGACTTTGTGTTTTCTGGTCATTGTGTTTTATTTTTATTTTATTGGTTGAGATTTATTTCCACTATTTCTGTTAATGTTTATTTTTCCAGTGAGTAAACTCCTGGGCCTGTATTACTGTTGTTACTGTAAGTATGTCTTTCGAAGGATAACTTTCTAGAAATACAGTGGAAAGACAGATTTTTACAAATCTTATGAGCTATTGCCAATTTTTCTTTCATAGCTGCATCACTGTCTCGAGATTCTAAATTGAATTACTTGAGCCAAGTACTTTTGGCCATTTAGAATAAAATTCTTGAGTAGTAATGGTTAAAGTTCCTTCTAAGAGAGTGACATTGTCCTATCACTGGGGAAGGGAGGGAAGAAGAGAGGGAGGGATAGGAGAGAGGGAGGGATGGGAGAGAGAGGAATGGGAGAGAGAGAGAGAGAGAGAGAGAGAGAGAGAGAGAGAGAACATATTCTGTCTCTAGGATGGGAATGCAAGGATAATGGAAAGATGAATTTCCTTTCCACAATCAGGTCTATTTTTAGAGAAGTTGATGGGAAGGAGAGAATTTCATATAAGACATAACTGCAGTCACCCAAGGCTGAGGTTAAAGATAGGTTTTTCTTTCTGATCTCAACTTAGAACCTGACAAATCTGAGTTTACAGCAACAAGAATTTTACATGTTTTAACTAAGCAAAAACAGAAAAGTGAACTCAAAAGAAGTTCTTTAATTTTGACTTTGGCTCCTGTGTAATTTTATGATTTTAAAAAAAAATCATTTCTCACTTGACGGTGGTAGCACACGCCTTGAAACTCAGTGCTCAGGAGGCAGAGGCAGGTGGATCTCTGGTCTACAAGAACTAGTTCCAGGACAGCTAGGACTGTGACACAGAGAAACCCTGTCTCGAAAGACAAAACAAAAGAAAGCAAAACAAAGGAAAGAAAGAACAAAAAAGGAAGGAAGGAAGGAAGGAAAGAAGGAAGGAAGGAAGGAAGGAAGGAAGGAAGAAAGAAAGAAAGAAAGAAAGAAAGAAAGAAAGAAAGAAAGAAAGAAAGAAAGAAAGGAAGGTCACTTCTCTTCCCGGGACTAGTTTTTTTTTTTTTTTTCTCCATGAAAGGCAAACAGTGGCTAAGGCCTCAGATGGTGGTTCTGTGGCTTTTGTCTCTCCTTAGCAGCACACACTTCTCAAATCTGTGCCTGCACATCATTCTTATGATTCTGTCTAAGAAATTTGCAGAAGATAAAATCTCCTCTATCCAGAGACTCGCACTACACGTTAAATCTCTGCTGAATGAAGTTTTCTGTTGACAGGAGACGATCATAGTATTAAATACATCCCAGTTTCCTGCAACAGCACACCATGGGGGTTCCTTCTGGAGGCTTTAATGCTCTGGTATATCTGTGTATTTACCTCTGTATCTATGGAGAAATCTCTGTTCCCTAGGAACAACCAAACAGCATATAAACAGAATCTCATACTGCTATTTTAGCTTTAATGTGATTTTAGGTTTACTGCCTATTGAAAAATTCAAGATTGTATGTATCATGAAACTAAGAGGAATTTTAATACTGAGGTTTGGTTTAATACTAGGGTTTAGTTTTACTGAGCGTTAGAGAACAAAAAGCTGCTTCTCCTCTTATTTCCAAACCCTGGACTGAACGAGGCAAATGAGTTGGTAAAGTGAGAAATCCGTCGGGTTCATTTGGTAAGAAAGGAGGCTGCAGAAATTCTTTACAAAGTCTTTGAGACAAAGCCTCCTGATAGTGCCAAGTGTTTTCCTAGGTAAGCTAAAGTCACTTCGCATTCAGAAATCATCTTCCAGACAGCATTCAGAATGCTCTGCTTATTCCCAAGTCTTTGTTTTCAAAATCCAGCAGTGTAGTGGGTAGGACTGGTCACTTAGAGCAATGTTCCTAACGTCCAGGAGCTCGCACAGGCCTTGGTGCCTGCAGGCTTTTCTTTAAGTTCTCATCGCCGCCATCTTTTTGTTTGGGTGTCTCCCTGTGCCTGGCAGGTGGCAGAACCCCAAATTCAGCAACGCTAATAGCACATATCACATATGATCGCCCAGGTCTGTCTTCTTTGACTCTACCTCGGCGCTAGTTCTGGTCTCCGCTATCACTTCATTTCTTGGTATTATTTTCATGATGTGATCTTTCAAATGTTCCACCCAGCTAAAATTTGGCAGCGGTAGAAGTGCCCATTATCCTGCTTTTATGTCACAATTTGGGTAATCTGCTGCTGTGTGGATAACAGTATTTCCTAAATGAATGGAACAGACACACGTCGGAATGGCCCGCTGCTTTATCTGGACTACCCGAAAGTGCTCTCTCATTGGCAATTTCATTTCTGAAAAAAAAAATGCATTTTAACTATAAAGTTACTTTGGTGGCATTAAATTCTATAAGCCGATATTATGTAGTTTAGAACAAAATGAGAATAGAAATTGAAATAGGTTCTTAGTTAGAGACTTTCCTCATACATTTTTAATTACTCTAATCCAGACTTTTTACTACAGGTGAGGTAAATTTAATTCTCTTGGAATATATTGATGTATTATAGAGTAGACTGTTTTGTGGCTTTTGCAAGGCCCCGAGTCATATAACTTTTCAGATGTCCAGTTAAATGCAGCAAACTGAATACAACACACTCTTCTATACTATGAGTTCTCACTTAAATAATAGTAAATGGATAAAGATGTAAACTCTCAAGGCAAGATGGAGATTCTCCTTCACTTGGAGGACACACGGAGTGATTCAGTTGATACACACACTACATAAAGTGTACATCTGTGTGCTTGTTATATCTTCATGTCTCTCACGACCCATGGGAAAGTCTTTCACTAAGATGTGACCAATGACCCGGGTAGGAATGATACAAGCACATTTAGGCCAATGTCCTGAGTCGCCCTGAGACATAGCCCTGCTCACTCCTCTTCTGGTTTGAAGGTGAACTTGGAAGCCTCTGATGTATTTCAAATGGTGGATCTTTAAGACAGGCATAATCTGGAGACTGAGGCAGGAAGGACCTCCTCATGGTAGAACAACTGGCAACAAACTTCCATAGTGGCAAACAACAGAATAAATAACCGAAACTGAGGTCACTGCAGTAGAACCTGTTCTGTTCTCATGCAGTATCCTGGGAAGCATCAGGAATTACAGGCACTAAGCAGTAGAACAAGTGTTTCCAGCATACAGGTACATGGAACTATTGTTCTGCGGTCATCCAGGTCCAATGGAGAGTCACACAGTGTTGTTTTCTTCCCTAGTCAGGGTCTGAGTTGGAGCTGCATGGTAGAATTCCTAATTAATATTCAGGAGGATCTGGATTTATTCTTCAGTATGGTAAAAAGAAAATAGTGGCCCTGGTCAGCATTTATGAGCCGACACACATCTCCACACATCAAGCTGGGGACTTGGCATTCTGCTCTTGACAATGGCAAACTGAAGACTAAGGACGGGGAAGACTACTAAGGGACTCTGGTCACATGATCTGGTCGTTGAGCGATTAGTTGATGGTAATGTCTGCCCTTTCCATGAGCCCCACATGCAATCAAAGAGCTTTTAATTTGTTCTGGAGTCCCCCACTGTAGTTTCTAATGGCAGTGCTCTGAGAAAGTTGATCTCAGTCCAACATGAAGAACTGAGACAAAAATAAACAGAAATCAGTACTTGAAACAAAACAAGACTATATAGGGAGTAAGAATAAACATAGGAAAAGCTTTCTCATATATATGATACAATAGTCCTGAAATTAAAAACAAACAATGTTATATTTAAAAGAATAAATTAGAAATAAGGAAATCATGAACATTAAAAATCTGCTTACAGGGCTTTTTTGTTGTTGCTGCTTTGCTTTTATTTTTATTTTTATTTTTTGCTTTGTTTTCCAAATCAATAAAATCCTGAAATAACTCTTGCAAAAAAGTAGGAAAGAAATTAACAAAAAAAAAAATTTGACTATATAAAGTGTCACTGAAAGTGATTTCAAAGAAGAAGACCTATTCATTTATATGCACAAAGTTAAATAGCAAAATGTGGTTGGAACAATGACAGAAACTCTAAGATTTCACAGAAGATAAATTGTGAAAATTTGGTAATGGGGTGAGGGGGAAATACAAAATATTACATATACACACACCCTCAGAAGGTACAAAATTATCATTTAATGTAACATTTTAAAAAGTATCTACAGAGATATAGCATATACAATAATAGAAGTAAAATGGCAAGCTGATAAAGACCAACCGTAGGTCACTGATGTACGTGTGTAACTGAATGACTATGGATCTATTCCACCTTTATGAGCATCGACGTGCGTGAATGCACTTTTCCACTTCAGTTGACTTGGAAGCCATGTGCACCAGATACTAAAGAGTTAAACATCTTAACACAAGGAAAGGAATTCTGTGTTCTTTTGAGGGTTCTAAGGGGGGTCACATGCTTTACCTGCATCGAATTTTCCATATTCCTTGACTTGTAACTCTGTATCATCACAACCTTTGCTGTCCTCAAATCCCATTTGACCTGCCTCTCTGTCTCTTCTTATTTATGGGTATTAGCCCCTGACCTCTTAGATTCTCTAAGGTCATCATTCTAACGGGACCCTTACATTAACTATTTGCACTGTGCCCCTCTGGCCATGTAAACTTGCTATGCTCTTAGACTCCAAGAAGCAGGACATAGGGAAACAAGGGAGCGTTTTCTTTCCTCCTGCCGCAGTACACTAGCCATATGGGCCAGGTCACAGATCGGGAAGCCTGTGCTTTCCAGTAACACCTTGGTAATATGGAAAGCACCAAACCCCGGGGGCAGACGAGAAAGGAGAAAATGTGAACAGCTCTAACTCAAATGTGCAAGCATTGTTGTGTGAAAATATAGCTCTCATCTCAGAGAGCAGCCACGGTTCTCTCTAGAGCCAAACGTGAGTGAGCACTTGCCTAGACAGACGGATTCGGGCTATCCCAAGCACCATGCTCAAGGGGAAGTTGTCGCATGAGATATTACTTGCAGAACAAAGAAAGAACATCTCTGTTAATAGGTTTCAGATGCTTCTGGGTGGCCTTCTTGAGGTTTGGATTGGTGGGAGATAGTAACTTCCTAAGAACATGTTGCACGGTTTTGCTTTGCTTTTTTTTTTTTTTACTAGTTTTTATTTTTGCTTCCCAATCAAAACTTTTCCCCTCCCACCCTTTTTTTCCCAGCCCCACTCCCATCTATTCCTCCCCCACTGTTTCTCTTCAGACAGAGGCAGGCCTCCCACGGTTATCACAGCCAGCCATGGCATATCAAGTGCAGGGAGATTAGGCACCTCCTTTTTTTTATTAATCCTGCAGCAGAAAGGGCCCTAAAAGCAGGCAACAGAGTTAAAGACAGCCCCTGCTCTCACTGTTAGGAGAATCACAGGAAGACAAAGTTACACAACTATGACATATTAATCAAGATCAGATAAACAATTTAAATAAGTACATTGTCCAGTTTTTTTTTATAGTCACAGCAATGGTTTAGACCTAGGGGTAGAACTCAGTCTAGTCTGCAACATCCTAAACTGCCATAATCGCTACATTCAGTTTTTTGATCTTGTAGAATCTTTAACACAGTACAGCTTGATATCTTTTCTCTTTTTCCCCTTCCCCCAAGTCCCAGGGAAGTTTGGTTCACATCTTTCCATCTCAACTCTACAATGTCTGTCAAGTGCAAACATACACAGAGGTTCTATTCATCCTCTGTGGAAACAGGCAAGAAATGCAATGTGACCCATCAGCCCCTAAGAGGGAATTATCTGCCAAACAAGCCTAAATGTTAGAATAGTATTTAGAAATAGAATTTAACTGGACTATTTCTGTGTCATCATCATGGATAGGCATAGAAATTGCAATGCTAATGAGGAAATATTTCCAGAGTAGCATGTGTGTGTATATATACATAAGCAATATTTAAGTAAAAACTTAAAAATCAATGGCACTGGTATATATTATTTATGAACACATAAATATTTAACTGAAGTATGAGACATAACCTGAAAAAGTGCAGTTCTGCAGAATGAAAATGATGGTTACATCTAAAGCACAAAGAAGGATGTAGGGATTGCAGTGGACATAGGAAGTTTACAAGAAGTTGTGGATTTGCATCTATTTAAGAGCACTGGATTATCTGTTAGCCTTTACTAGAAAGGGAGAGGATCTTCTTCTCCCCACTGTTTTAAATATTTAGTGCTGCTTTTGAGCATTCCTAAGTGCAGGGCTAATGACCTGGGGCACCTCAGTAATGACTTCTATTCTACAGCAGCCTCTGGTCATTTGTAAGCGCAGCCATGTCCTTACGTTTCCAGGAGAGGTAAGAACCAGAGCCGTTTCTAAGTTTCGAAGATTCTCTTTACAGCCGAGTACTTGGGAGGTAATTTACAGCTGACAGCGCGATCTATAAATGTCAAGCAGGCATAATTATCACAGCATCTCCAGTTTGAAAGACAAATCCACAGCTTATGCCTGCTTCATCAAAAAGGCGCGCTGCCTTCCACAAAGGGATCGATTCTTATTTTGGTGTGGGCAGTAGTGTTCGTTGTGTGTTGTTGTTTAGAGGATGATTTCGCTCACACGAAAGGTCACCACAAATCTGGGGCCCAGGGGAGTTAGTAGACCACACTGCATTGTTCTTCTTCTTCTCCGGGGGGCGGGGAACTCCATAGACTAGAAATTAAACTCATTCCTCGAAACCATGCAGAATACAAGGTCTAGCTCTTTCTGATGCACTACACAGGGCACTCAGAGTTCCGTAGTTACAAGGAATTTACAGACTGAACTAGAAAGGGGAAGATATGGTACTTTCAACTATTATTAGTTATTATTATTAATTTAACCTTGAGGTATAGACTTGTAAAAACAACATCTAAAACATACCAACATGCCTTCAGGGCAATTTATGCACTTTATTAAAATATAAAGGAAGCAAGAGATTGGGAATCCTTTACAAAAATGATCCTGGGTTAATGCAGCCCTGCACTTCCAGGTTGCTTGACTGGGTGAGGTCAACTGGCCAGTGACCTGCTGGGGTCCACCTGTCTCTGGGCTCCTGCACTGAGGTGATCGGCGTGAACCATCATTCCGGAATCAAGCTGATAGATCACACTTGGCCCCGGTGGGGGTGGTTGTCCCTGCTAGTGCTTTCCTGACTAAGCTGCTTCCCCAGGCCCCAGAACTTCTTTTATGTAGGGAGAGGAAAGTCCAGCTTGGAGAAAGAAAACTATTTCCTAAAAACATACACGCAAGTTGAAAGAGTTGAATAGATTCTGAATTGCTTTGCTTAGACTGTGAGGTAACTGTCACACACTTGGTTGATGCACAAAACAAATTGATTTTCTCAAATTCTGGAAACTGGCACCCAAGACTGTGGCAATTGCAGAGTTTCTTTCTCTCCAAAGTCCCCTTTATAACTTGCATGTACCCAGCTTTTGTCTGCATCTTCACTGGTATGCATGCTCTCTCTCTCTCTCTCTCTCTCTCTCTCTCTCTCTCTCTCTTTCTCTCTTTCTCTCTTCTGTGTGTGTGTGTGTGTGTGTGTGTGAGAGAGAGAGAGAGAGAGAGAGAGAGATCTTTTAACAAGGAAGTCAGCCATATTGGATTTGGGCTCACTCTAATGCCTTGTTTTAAAATGGTTACCTCTTTCAAAGACTTCCATAAAGCTGCTGGGACTTACTGCTTAGTACATAACAATTTCTGGACTCAAATCCTAGCAATGTTTTGTTGATCGATCAGCAGTGTTCCATTTTGTCATACTGAAGAATGACAGCTCTGCCTAATAACTGCCTTCAACACGACCTACTGAGATTGACAGTATGTTCTGTGTTAGGTGGGTCAGAGAGACTGACAGTATGTTCTGTGATAGGTGGGTCAGAGAGACTGACAGTGTGTTTTGTGGTAGATGGATCAGAGGTTCTTCTTCATGCATTTTATCCCAGGCCCAGAACACATGACATTGAGTTAATGAATTTATGAGATGTACTGCCCTTTTCATTTTCTAAGAACTAACACATTCCAAACAGAGTTTAAGAAATGTAACTCTGGATCACAGCTTTATCTGATATTTTCTAAGAATGTGTGGCATTAGCCCTCAGTGGCTTAGTAAACCTATGAATATGAAAATCTCACACTAACCTGCTCACTACTATGAGCAACCATAAGCATATTTTCTTCTGCTTTGCTCAAGTGGTACACCCCCTATTTATTTATTTTCCCAAGTTAAACACCTCAAAACATTATGCCTAGAGATGGAGGAATCACTATAAAAACATTTGTCCAGCTCAGTATTCAGCCAAAGTATGTGGTTAATTTTGGGAGTCAAACATTGACATGCATATATTTCTAAGAAATTTATCCTTTCCTTCTCAAATCTTTGGATACTTTGGACTGAATAAAGTGAGTAATAATAAAAAGGAAGTGGCAAAAAAGGTATTCTAGTGGATACATTGAATATTATCCCCCTGAGTCTGATTTTCCCCACTCAAAATTATTTAATCTCAATTAAAATAATGTTCTATCACCCATAATATTAGATCTTTCCAGACCTACTCTTTTTTTAACGATTTATTTTGTTTCAGATTACATGTCTCTGTGGGAGTATATGCATACAAGTGTAGGTGTTTATGGAGGCCACAAGAGGGCAGCAGATCTCCTAGAGCTGGAGTTACAGACAGTTGCTAGTTAGCTGCCTGTCTTAGGGTTTCTATTGCTGTGAAGAGACATCATGAACAAGGCAACTCTATAAAGAAAACATGAGTTAGAGTGGTTTGTTTACAGTTTGAGAGGTGAAGGTGAGCATGGCAGTGCACCAGCAGACATGGTGCTGGCTACACCTTGACCAGAGGGCAACAGGAAGTCAGCTGACTCACTGGGAGGTATCATGAGCATAGGAAGCAATTACATAAAAACACATTCCACTCTCTGACTCCAATCATCTTGTAACAATATCACAACACAAAATGCATTTTGTCCAATTTCAAAAATCCCCATAGTCTACAGCAGTCTCAATACTGTTTAATACTTACAAAGTTTAAAGTCTTGTGAGAATCATGTAATCTCTTGACGGTAATCCTCTATAAATTCAAAATTAAAAAAAACAAATCACATACTTCCAACATATAAGGCACAGGATATGCATTACCATTTCAAAATGTAGGAAGGGAGAATAGTGAGGAAATACTGGATCAAAGCAAGACTAAGAACTGGAGAAAACTCTAAACTCTGTATCTTTATGTCTAATGTTGAAATGTTTGTTCAATTACATTTTCCACCAGCTTTCTGTCCTTCATTGCCTAAGCGTGGCTGTCCTGAAACTTGCTCTGTAGACCAGACTGACCTCAGACTCAGAGATCCACCAGTCTCTGCCTTCCCAGTTCTTGTATTAAAGGCATGCACCACTGCACCTGACTCTAAGGTTTTCTTTAATTCCCTTCACAAGTTGAAATTTTAGCTGGGTGGGCTATTGCCCTGAAGTTACCATTTTCTTGGTTCTATGTCTAAACTTTTTATTTCCTTGAACTCAGAACTTGCTTCCATTCCACTTTTTAGTGTTCCTTTTTCCCCTTAAAATTTCCATTTTGCAATTCATCCTGTTTTGCTTGCTCCTCTTCATTATAAATCTTCATTAGAGTTAATATCCACTAATAACCATATGACAGAGTCTATACTAGGCTATTTTGTGATTTCTTCTGCCAATGGAATTAATCCAAAACTTTTCATGTTAGTGTTGGGCAAATTCTTCAGACAAGGGCAAAAGGTATCCAATTTCATCACCAAAATATTACAAGAATGATCTACACAACATATTAAAATTCTTCTCTGAAACCTCTCGAGTGAGCCCCCGATGGTTCAAATAATTCTTAGTACCTCTCTTCCTTACTCTACTGGTGTGGCCCATTAAGCAGTGCTTAAAGTATTCCACTGCTTTCATAACCCAAAGTACCAAAGTCCAAATTCCTCCAAAAACATGATCAGGGTAATCGCAGCAATAGCCCAGTCCCTGGTACTAATTTCTGTCTCAGTTAAGGTTTTCCTTCCTGTGAAAAGACAACATGACCACAGAAACTCTTACAAAGAAAGCATTTAATTAGGTGGCTTGCTTACAGTTGGAGAGGATCAATCCAGTATCATATTGATGGGGAGCATGGCAGTGTGCAGGCAGACATGGTGCTGGCTACATCTTGACCAAAGGCATCAGGAAGTCAACTGAATCACTGGGTGGTATCCTGAGCATAGGAAACCTCAAATCCCACTCCCACGGTGATGCATTTTCTCCAACAAGGCCATACCTGTTATCTGAGGTTTCTTTCCTGCCTGGTTTCTGCAGTTGTTAAGTCCCAAAGAAATCACACAGAGGTCTACATTAGTTATAAACTGATTGGCCCATTAGCTCAGGCTTCTTATTAACTCATAACTTATATTAGCCCATAATTCTTGTCTGAGTTAGCCAAGTAGCTTGGTACCTTTCTTGGCGAGGCAGTCACATCTTGCTTTCTCTGAGTCTGGGTCATTACTATGGACTGTTCTTCCTTCTTCCCAGAATTCTTGTTGTCCTGCCTCTACTTCCTGCCTGATCACCCTGCCTATACTTCCTGCCTGGTTACTGGCCAATAAGCATTTATTTAAAATACAAGTGATGGCACAGACCATTGTCCCACAGCACAGATCCACTCCAACAAAGCCATACCTTCTCTAGTGCCACTACCTGTAAGATTAAGAAGGCTAATTACATTCAAACTCCCACAGTGCCTGACACAGACGCTGGGAACTGAGCTCAGGTTCAGGCTCTTAAAGGGATGTCCATCTCTCTCACGTCTCAGGTCCATTTTTCATGAATCCTCCGCTTCTTCCTGTCTCTCTACTTTCCTTCTTGCCATTTAATACTTCAACAAAACTGAATGGCCTTTGACTTTTGCCCAATGGTGCTCGTAAAGCTTTAGCAACCAGGCTTGTATGATTAGAGAGAGATTGACTTATAGCACTTGCCATTTTTTGCCAATTTTTATAGTGTAAATACACCCATTGCAATCATTTTTAAAGTCATTTATGCAAAGACAAGTGCTTTGAAAATTGGGGTTCAACTTTCCACAGGTTCACATCTCAACAGGGAAGTTCTATCTCAAGGCTTCACGTGTACAGTTTTCCTGAATAGAGCAGTGCTCCTCCTGGGTCTTCAGAACTCCCATCTGCCCTTTGAAACCTAGCCTTCCCAGCTGACTTGTCTTGTGCTTCTCCTCAGCAGTCCAAGTGCTGTGGTGTTGATGTCATCATCATTGTCTTTAAAATATCCACCTCCTGGTTAGACTCAAATTTTGTATATAAAAAAAATGATGATGCTAAGAGCCAAATAGTGTGTAGGAACATAATCAATACCCTATTTTACAAAGTCTATCAGTAGTTCTAAGAATAGATAGCTTACTCTAAAGCTTTCATTTACCTTCACTAGATAGTGCACAACTCATATAGGCTCTATGAGCTCAGGTTCTCTCTGCAAAGTGAATAGAATAGAATGTAACCTCAAACACTACTGTGAGCGAGCACAGCCCAGACCCAGTCAGTGACCGATAATAGTTTACATCATGAGGGAGACACTTCGGGCAAGGGATAAGGTAGGGTGCTTATTTTGCCAGTGTCTCTCTAGAGTGAGGCAGTTCTGTTGCTGTGTGTGAAAGAGAGTAAAGTATTTTTTTTAATGGAGCTTTACCTAGAACTCCTAGTCTCAAAATATTCTCATGCCTCAATTTCCTGTGTAGGTGGAGCTGTAGGCATGTTCTACTATTTGCAATAAGTTTATATTCCTAACATGTACTATGTTTTATTGTCCTATCCTGAAGCCTCCTTCCTTTAAAGGTAGATTCCTAATGTCATATCTGGGCAAGTGTGAAGTCTCAGTGGGTTTAACCACTGCTGCCACGTCTGACCCACAAGTTAGAAGGGTTCACAAAGTTGTCTTCTGATCTTCACATGTATGTGTTGACAGAGCACACACATACACAAAGTTCAAACTAGATTTTCAACATTTTTTTTCTCATAGTGAGAATTCCATTGTGTTGATTGTATCCATTTAATCTCTATATTTTAATTATCTTTTCTGTTATTCTTTCAGCCTTTGTATGCAAGATTCCTTCCCACTAACCGTACAACCCTGTGTGATGCCAAAGGACTGCGAGATTTCAGAGTGGTCCCCCTGGAGCCCCTGCTCCAAGACCTGTCGTTCTGGGAGTCTGTCACCCGGGGTCAGGAGCAGGAGTCGCCACGTGAAGCACATTGCTGTTGGAGGTGGCCAGGAATGCCCAGAACTTCTTGAGAAAGAGACCTGCATTGCTGAAGGGGAACTTCTGCAGCCATGTCCCAGGTATTTCACCTTGGAAGATTTTTAATAGCTATAACCTTTGAAGTGGCGATAGAAAAGTGAACATCAATAAACATGATCAGGACTTGTTTCTACTGAATCTTTCTCAGGGTAGGGCACCGTTAGTTGCCAATGAAGTGCAGCGGCTTAAGAGCAGGGTCTTCTGTGAAGGATCTCACCATTCCTCTTCTGTTTCTATAGCATTGGTACTGTATGGTTTCCAAAAGCGCCTTAGTTTTCTCACCTTCTGTTGCTATTTACTTCCTGCAGTGCTTTACACAGAATAAGCAACAAAAGTGTGTGTTACTTTTACCTGATGTGACACTAGTCCAGAGTCCTTTGTCACAGGCTCATCGTACAAATGAGGCTATCAGCAGTCAGAGACACGAAACAGTTCCATAATGTTGCGTTGCTAACGAGTTGCAGCTGCCAAGTTCTGGTTCTCTTTTGCCCCATGTAACATTGCCGGTCTGTGCCACAATGTCTTTTACCAGATTCCCCAGGGAGCCAGAGGATATTGGAAAGAGGCTCACTATCCATTATATAACGTCTTGATAGTCATTTGCGGGGACCCTGGCTGTATTGTACTTGGTAAAGGCCTCCAGGATATCTTTCTTTAGGTTTTGGGTTTGTGGTGAACTCCAAGCTCATATGATGGAAGTCCTCTGAGGCTTGCTGTCTATTAGGACATCTGCAGGAACAGAGAGATGTTCTGAACTCCCTGTTAGATGACATTTTCTAGAACTTCTTCTAGCCTGGAAGATGAGAATGAGCTTCCTCTTCCCACCAACAATATTAAACAGGCAAAAATGGTTTCTTGTATGAATTCATTATTTGGAGACAAACCCAACTGGTACGCTTATCTCCTGAGCCTGGCTGGCTGTAAAACCTAGAAGAAAACACTGGGTCTTAAGGGGTAGGAGTTACAGTGGTTGTGCGCTACCTGCATCTTCCCTCACTCTGAATTATCCATTTTGGAATTCAAAGATATGTCTCTGTTGTAAGATTTCTAGTCCATGCCTTGCTTGCCTTCTTGGTCAGTGTTGTTATTAATGACATGTTAGATTTTTTAATTATTATTTTTAAAAATTATGTCTCTGTTGGGATTTATGCACACGAGTATCAGTTGCCCATGAGGGCCAGAAGAGGGCATTGGATCCTCTGGAATGGAGCTGCAGGTGGTTGTGAGCTGTGTGACATAAGCTCTGGGAACTGGACCTGGGTCCTCTGCAAGAGCAGTCCATTCTTAATCACCTCTCAATCACTGACCCATCTCTGCAGCTCCGGAGTCTGAGCTGCTTATCACCCCTGCCATCAGTAACTCAGTAGGATGCAGCTCATTGTCCTTCGCACATCAGCCAATCGTATAGAATCTGTCTCAGGCTGTTCATTGTACAACCACATCTCAGAATACTCATTTCAAGTAAATCAGGGGTTTGCAGATGATATAACTAGAATCTCTTTCTATTTCAAGGCTGGAGATGTTTGTTACTAGACCTTATGCCCATCATTTACTTGATGTGAAATCTCAAAAAAGCTTCACGTCTTCTCTAGGATGCTTTCCTTCATAGTGGGATTATTAGTTTTATATCACTTATATTCTAGGTGTGTAAAATCTCAGGCCCAATACTTAGGACATAAAGAGAGTACCGAAGGTCTACCATTGCTGGTGTGGTATAATTTTGGTCCTTGCATAACAAAAATCCTCTCTTTCCTTGAACAGCAGATTATAGTAGTCACAGGATGAATAAAACTATGGTTTCTGTGTATTTTGGAAATCTTCCTCATGGGTGTGTAATTCAGATTTTTTAATAGTGTGCATATAGGAATAGAATCTTGATCTATCATCATATACTATTGTGGGCCAGTATTATAACAGAGCCTTAAATGAACTAAATATGAGGGCTACATAAAAGAAGAGAGTTTCTCATATGTTGGGACTCTCTAGAGACTCACTCACAGTCTCTCCACATCACTCTGAGAATCATGATGTTTTCCCTGGTGATAGACACCCAGTAGAGATACGTATATCTGGATGCATGTAACTGTCTGTGCCATTCTTTAGCAGCAAAGTAAGTTAAGACTGTGATAATTATACACCCCAAGTGAAGTCCTTTAATGGTCTTCATTTATAATTCATGGTATTTAATATCTGGAAGGAGAGACTAGCAGATTATTCTGATGACAAGCTGACCCGCTAGATCTGTTGTTTGAACACATGGATGAGTTTGGCATTTATTTAAAAACAAAATCAAACCCTTTCAAATGATGAACTTGTTGGAAATGAGCTTCTTGGAGAAATCTCTGAAGTACCAACCCATGTTGCCTGCAGAGATGCTATGTTAACTAATGTTTCTCCTTAGTTATGGGCAGAAAAATGAATGAGTAACAACAGAGATATCAGCATCAGCCACCCTTCTTATTTATCTGGGTTCTGAGCTGTGACTCCTACCACAGGGAAGATATACCACCCAACATAAGGGCTGCAGATCTGCTTTTGTTTCTCATTGGACACTGGTGATTAAAATTCATTGTGAGCAATGGAAATGAAAACAAAAATCTATTAAGAAATACAAATGCCCACATCTCCATCCCAGAATTCATGAGTGTCCACATACATCAAGCAATTTTATTCACTCCATTTCTCTGTAGCAGGAAAATGCATGGTTCTGAGTCTTCACATTGTTTTGATTAAACCCTCACATTGTGATTTGGCTTAACTCTTTCTCTGTCTTTTCTATTGAAAACATGGCTGATCATTAAATAAATACACAAACACAGAGTTTTTGTTCTTTGCCAAGCATGGGGTTAAATGCTAGGGTGACTTCAGAGCACAATAGACACATACCCCTCCCTTCCTGGAAATGGACTTCAGTCACAAGGAAAAACAAACAATAACATACATAAAATTTATTTTTGGTGTCCGAGTTGTTAAAAAATAAAATACTGTTATTAGGTACAGAGGGAAACTTCTGGAATGCTGCAGTGGTCTTGGCCAGCACTGTTTACAGAATTAAATTGTGTTGTAGAGAGAGTTTAATTGAACAAGGGCTATATCAGTTAGGGGTATTATTTAAATAACATAAATAATCACTTGGGAAATTAGGGGGCAAATACTCCCAGAAAAGCAAGTGATGGAGAAGAGATTGAGTCCCTGCAAACAACTGTTTTTTCCATCATAGTGTTGAGGATGCCTCACCAGTGGGCTCCACTGACTCACTACAGCCATCACCAATGTCATGACACCAGTGTGCCGAAAGAAGCAGAAATAAGAGGGGCCAGTTTTAAGGCGCTCTTGAGAATGAGAACATGTTGGAACTTGCATGACTTAATCTGAAAGGAGATAAGGTCTAGCCATGTTTTGCTTGTAAGGACATTTTGGAACTGAATAAGAATTAGCATTGTACACCCTTAAGCTTGTCTCAAGATCACACAAGACACAGACTCAAGATCAGCCCAAGAAACTCCCTTCTCCAATATCACACAGTCTAAAGTAATTGTGTGCTCCTCTCGCGGCTCCAGCATAGCCCTAAACATACTCACTGTGGGTGATAATCATGGGAGAGAAATCGATCTCCTTTTCACCTGCGACCTTGAGTTCTTTGGGATTTCCCTCTACCATTGGGTATTGCTTTCTATCCTCCGACACTAAAAGATATGCAATTTATAAAAACACCTAGCACCATGGCGGGTAATAGCACAGGGATCATTGGAATGACGCTGTGCTGAGCCAGCCCTGCCCTTCACTGGCCCTGGTCTGACTGGTCCTGACCCTGGCTGAATATTGCATCAGGAGAGCTGGCCCTACCCTTTAGGGGAGAGCTCACTCCCACACTTGAGAAAGAGGGCCCCACCCCTCACCGATAGGCATGCTCCTCACCTGGAAAGCACACACTAGAGCTGACCTTGTTGTTGGGTTGCAGGTGGGTTAGCCCTGAGGGTGTGAGAACGAGAAGGTTGACCTCCTCGTCATACGCCCACTACAGCAGTTGGGAGAGAGGGCCCTGTGCCTTGCCTAGGCAAAAAAGTAGAGTTGACCTTGGTGATATGAATGAGGGAGACCTGGATCTGAAGGCCCGAGAACAAGCAGACTGCCCTGCTCCTTATTGTAGGCTCTATTGGGTGAGCTAGCCTAGGCAGTGCTGGAAAGCTCATCTGGGTAGTGACAGTGAGGACAAGGGAGGGAGCTAACCAACCCAGCTACCACCCAGGCCTGGACCAAGGGCTATGACTTGGCCCACCCCAACATCTACCAAATCTATGAACAGTTGGAACATGCAAAGGAGACAAACCTACAGATCCAAAACAGTGTGATATCCATGACAAAAGGAAACAACAGGATATGTAAGAGGAGCCCCAGTGAGATACCATTATAGGTGATATAGCAGAAGCCAGAGGCCTGGAGCCAGAGCAGTGATTAGTGGTAATGAACACTTGCAGGATGAACAGACTAAAGGATAAACAGTGTGTCTCAACAGGCCACACTGCAACGTCCATGACAAGAGTCTTCTCTTTTGTTTGTTTTTGTTTTTATTTTTGTTTGTTTGTTTTTATTTTTGCTGGGTTTGTTTTTTTGTTTTTCTTTTAAATTTAGCTTTGTTTTAGGGGAGAGATTACAAGGACAGAGGGCAGTTTCGAGGGGAAAGGGAGGTATGGGGGATCAGAATGCATGATATGGAATCCACAAAGAAACATTAAAAGGAAAACAAATGCCTTGGACCTTGGTTCTTCCTGGGTCCGAGTTATCATCCAAAGGATTTGATCCACAAGCCCAAGCTCTCAAGGACTTGTGCAAGATGAGGCAGTCTTGTTGACTGCAGTCTTAATAACGCAAAGGACAGGACCCAGTCATGCTACACGCCCCTCAGGGGTAAGGGCTACAGCCTGACACTCCATATTCTGCAGCAGCTGAGAAGAGAACCCCATTCTAGTGGAAAAACTTGTAATAATCACACAAGAATGTTGATTGCGTCACATGTGAACATCTTTGTTAGAAATGACACCTCCTGCCAGCAACTTCACGTTGTAGGAGACAAGTTTTCATACAAAAATGGCTGTTCAGCCTCTTACATAATCATTCAAAGTTCGGGATTGAGTAGCAGGCAGCACTATTAGATGGTGACAGTGACCAATGCAGAGTAAACCTTGTCAGAAAATTTCCAGGCAGAAGCTGCATGGCTAATGGTGTCACGTAGACTATGCAGCATTACCACAGAGAAAAGTCAATTTATTAAATGTGGTTTCAATACTCCACGCTGGGACAGAATTGATGGGTCCTGTTAACCCTCCCTTCCTTCCTCGTTACTGACATGTGTAAATTTATCTGTATTATGGGTAGGATAGAAACCCTTGGCATAAAGTCTGTCTATGCAAAGTTACACTGAGAGACATTTCCAGGCCCCTATATTGCCTTTTGATTTGCTGGTTACACAACCCCAGATATCAGCCTTTCTTTCTATCTCTTTTTTTTCTTTGCCTATTAAAAAATAAGAAAGTGGTTTGGGGCACTGTTTCAACAGATTGAAAATCTGTTTCAATCTGTCATAAAGCTAATTGTTGGATAATTCAGAAAGAAATGGAAAGCATTGGTTTATCCTGTGAATTTTGCATACTATGTTCTTCCAAACAGAGTAGTATGCACATGTTGTTTAGCAAGGGAGTTCTCACACATGCCTAGGGCTTGCCTTTATTTCTCCTTCCCTTCCTCCTTCCTTCCTTTCTTTCTTCTTTCCTTCCCTTCCACCTTCCCTCCCTTTCTTGCTTCCTTCTTTCCCTCCCAGAGCAAGGGAGGGAAATAGTATTTGACTCTAATAATACTAGAATAGTATTTGGCTCATATTCAGTGCTTAGCAAACACTGGGTAAATTAATGTCTGCTCAAGCGCCAGAAAGATAGAGAACAATAATTTGCATTATTGCATGCATACGGTTATTGTATAATGTGTGTGAAGCAATGAAAGACATTTTGTAAAAAGCATCTGAAATTAGCCCAATCAAATGATCAGGTAGAAACTACCCCAGACAGGACATTCTCTGCTTTATAGCAGATCTGATTTTCCAGATCGGAAGGACTGTAAATGTGACCCCAGGTAAGGCAAGGAGTGAGACCACAGTCTGGGTTTGGTCACGACCTGGCTTCTAACACACATCACCAATCACACCTTTTAGTTCTTCTCCCCATTGATTTCTCTCATTGCACCAAACACCCCATGCATAGTACACGCTCAATAAAGAGTTGTCAGATAGATTAATGGATTCTTTAAGGAGGCATTGTTTCCGTTGTTGCTTAAATTAAACAAATTTCTGCAGCAATTGAGAAGTAAAGGAACCATACCCCGGAACACTATGGAGAATCTGTTTCAGAAAAGAAACAAGTTTTCCAAGAATTTGAAATTATTTCCTCGGGACATTGGCACCTTTTTTATTGGATCTATCTATTACTGGTAAATGTAGTTTCATGAGTCCTGCTGGATGGAAGATTTGTTCCCCGGTTAGTGTAAGGAAGTTAACGTACTGTTAAGTGCTCTGCATAGCGATAGAAGTCTATTAATAATACAGATGTGGAGTTTGGCTAGCAAAGCCATCTGCTGAGGAACAGAACAGAGAGCCTTGCTCTTCAAAGCAGCTTTCCATAATCAATAGCCCACACTATCCAATACAAAATTACTAGAGCATAAGATGTATAAAGGCTTGACCAGGTCCCTTATGCTGATGGTCTGTTTACCAAAAAAAAAAAAAAAAGACAAGTTAATTCTTTTCCAAGTGCATTTGCACCTTTCAAAGGACAACACACATTATCATAAATTAGCCACGCTGCAGAGCACTGATTTTTAATACGCGCACACATTTAATTGGAATACCTTTCACTGGGGTTTCTATTCCAGGAGTGTTTGCAAATCGATGTGTGCTCAATCAAAACATGACCGTTAACTAATGCAATTATTCTATCAATCTGTCATCATCAATTCACTTAAGATTCTACCCCATATTCCGGGCTTCACATCTTAGCTGTCCGAAGAGGGAGAGAGGAAGTCCACCCTTTAAGCAGTCCGGAGCCTTGTGAAAGTGTCAGAGCCTAGATTCGAAGGGCAGAGGCGGCCGTGGAGCTGGTGTCCTAGGTGACACACTGGCCGGATGAAGATCTTTTAAAGAATTGTCACTGAACACTTCTTCATTTCTAATTTTAGCTTTGCTCATTTAGGAGAGCTGTACTCATTGCCAAAAGAAAGAGAATTTTAAACTTCCCCTTCCTTTGTCTCTCAATATAGGGAATAGGTTTAGTTACAGAATTCTTTAAATTGGATGTTACTCTGAAAGTCAAGCTGCCAGAGTTATTTATTATTTAACTCCAGGACTTCAAGTTGCCCTGTCCTAACCTAGATTTTTGTCATTTGCATTTGCATGAGAAATGTGTTTCCACACTTAGAAGATTGCTCTTAGAGTAGTTAACATTAGTATCTTTTACAATGGTTAATATTTTGACTATTTGAAATTTATACAATTTATATGAATGATAGCAATCCATCATGACTCCCTCCAACACCCCAGGTACCCTCAACCCCTCCTCAGCTTCCCAGATTCGTGGTGTCTTTTTATTTTTAACTTTAGGATATATTTTTATTTTTAATTATGTATATACATGTGCAGGTGCATAGGTACACTATATGCAGGTGTTCATGGAGTCCAGAAGAGGATGTTGGCTCTCTTGACGCTATAGCTACAGGTGGTTGTGAGATACCTAATGTGGGTGCTGAACTAATCAAAAGCAAGTGCTTTTAATCACTGAACTGGGTCCCAAGCCTCATAATGTTGTTGATTTTACTTTGTTGTTATTGTTATTATTATATTATTATTAGTTAGGCTGTGGATAGTCTGAGAATGATAGCATATCAAATCTTAACATTTATATAGAATGCAGATGTATTGATTGACCACCAATGAGTTTTGGACATGAGTTCATGTGTTCAAAAAACAGATTCTAGAATGTAAACAGACAGAAAAGGACTGAATTGCTCAGCATTTGATCATTAGAAAGTTGTTTCCACCTTCAATGTGCATCTAGAATGCAATTGCTTCTCTACACATCCACCACCATGACTTTTGCACTTTAGCTACCCTAGGCTTACAAAGATTTTTCCCTCACTTTTCCTTTCCCCACCTACTCACACTCTTCATTCCCCTGGTGGGTGATTCTTTTAGTACTTTAATTACTTTGTCCTGTTGTCAACCATCCCACCCCATCCCCACCCACCAAATTTCCCATAATTTCCTTTTGCCTTTGGGAAGTCAACCTGCAAGGCTCTCTGTGTAGCCTGCTTTCAGGTCTCAGCCCTTAGACTCTAAGACTTAGAGCATCTCTCCCACCACAGTGGACTCTGTATGTTTCTTAGGAGCCAAGCCTCCTCAGTCTGACGTTTCACTGTTCACTGTTTCACTGAACCTGTTCACCGAACTGCTAGAACCTTGACAGCGACTTGGTCCTCTGCTCTCTGCCTCTTTTCACTCAGGACTCAGGTCTTCCTTGGTGAGGCTCTCTTTCTGTCTGTCTCTCTTTCCTGTTGGTCCGATGCCATATTAGATACTGAAACTCTGATGTTTCCCTATCCCACTGGAAGACAGATGTCTTCCCTGGGTCTTGGAATTTGTCATTCTCCCTGTTGTCTGAAGTCACTCATGATGGGCACAGAGCTGGAAGTCAGAATGGCATTGCAGAGAAAAACGTGGGTAAGCACAGCTGACCTAGTGATGAATGGCCTCTCTGAACAGGCCTTTCTATTTTCCCAGTAGAGTCTGCTTGGCAGGTCTTCTCTGGCTTCAGTATCTGGTACATGACCTTCCATTCACTCAACTCTGCCTGAATGTAACTCACATTTGGAGTCCCAGCATCCCCCTCCTTGTTATTGTGTGAGTTTTTAGAGTGTCTGGATGTGTACTCGCTCACTAACATCAGAGTCCCCTGAGTTGTGACCACCTGAGTAGATGGTTGATTTGCCCAAAAAGAACTGACATGGGAACAATGCCAGGGGATTTGATTTCAGGGCTTTCTTGGAAAATAGCTCCCTCCCCTTTTAGAAACTTGTTTTTGGCAACTGTTAGTGATGATGTGAATTTTCACAGTTAGATTGTCCACTGCTCGACTTTCATCTCCTCCCCCCTGTGAATCTTTCATCGCTCTGAAGTGATGAAAATTAACCTTGTGAAACTATAGTGTAGTGTAATTATAAAACAACTGGTTGATAAATATCTTGCTATTGAGAAGTGTTATTGGACAGGTACCACTGACAATATCACCAGGACCACTGGAAGATACGTGTTTTTATTTCAGCCAAGGATCCAGTTCCTCCACCCAGTACCCGTGCTTGCTGGTTCTTGCAATACCCAAGTTGGGCAGAGTACCTGTTTTCACTGAGCTTGGATTCAGTTCCACCAGAGTCAACTTTGTGGCTTTTCTGGTCACAGTAACAACAGAGCCAAACAAAATTCACTTTGGATCCTACCTGACACCTTAACAGCCCAAATAAACAGTCATGTTTATTCTCTTGAGTCAGACTGCTAGGAAAACACAAATTGATCTTATACACATGCCAGGGGAGGAGGCATGGATGGAAACTTACTCCTTTCTTTCCTTTGGTATTCATCTACTCCGCTGGAGTCATTCCCACAGCTACCTTCAGGATGTTGCTTCCTGGGAGGACATAGGACTCTGGTTTCTAAGGTTTCATATTCCCCTCCTAAGTGGGAGAGCAGCGTGATGATGTGCTGGAAGGTGCTGGAATTAGAAAGCAGGGTTTGCGACACCTGGTCACTGACACAGACTCATCCATGAAAGAGAAAGCCGTAGGCTAAGGGGCCAGCATTTACCAAGGCCTGCCAACACAAGCACCCCTGAAGAAGTGAGAGCGTAGCGTTTAGCTGAGCGCACTCCTTTGATTCCCTATTCTGTCAGAGCCTAGAGACACTCTCTCAGGTTGGTGGAGTTCAGGGCACTTGGTTCTCATGGTTGCTGGGTGATTTTTGACTAAACGTAACTGAGGTTTTTGGAAAACATAAAGTGAAAAGAGATGAGCAAAGACTATGAAATAATCTGTATTTAAAAAGGAGCAAAAGCCCTTTATTGCTCTCTTGTTCTCTTTGCCTCTTGCTGAGTTGCTATTTTCTCAGGGAGGGGAAGCAGCAGTGATAGTGACAAATGCCCCTTTTTTCTTTAGAGACTTTTGTCACTTGCCAGTGAACGGAAGTGGGGTCTCTCTGGTTAATAAGCTACCAACAGAGATCTTATTGCTTTGTGTAAAATCGTCATCATTAAACTATTCCTTTTCATTTTTCTTCATAATGACTTCCAAAGTCTATCCACTACTAATTATTACAGAGTTGTGAAAAATTAATTGAAAAAGTGGTTTTGTACCAGGTAACCTATTCCTCATTTGACTTGCAATGATGCTAAACTGTGTTCCATGCTCTTTTCAACATTTTGTTTGCTAGAATAGGAATGTGGCATTAAAAATATTGAATATAGAATGTTTTAGAATTTAAAAACATTTTAAAATTATTCTTTGATAATTTTAAACGTGCATATAATGTATCCTGATCATTTCCACCTCACGCTTCTCTTCCAGCTCCTCTGAAGCCTCCCCAACACAACTCCCTCCATCTCCATGTTCTGTCTTTCTTTTTGTGAAATAAACCCATCAAATTCTGAATAGCGCTGTCTGTATGCCCATGAATGTACACCAACCATGGGAGCAGCATCCTACCAGTGGCCACAGCCCTGAGGAAAAGGCATTCTTCCTTTCTCAGCAGCCATCAACTATCAAGGACTCCTCAGCGTGGAGTGGAGCCTTGGGAGCCTCTTCCTGATCTACACTGGAATTTGAACTAGCTCAATCTTGCATAGGTCTAGTGGCAGTAACCATAGTGACTTTGACTTGAGTGTGAAACTGCCCTTTCATGTTCAGAGAAAAGCACTTTCCCCTGCCTCTGTTCTTCCCTCTATTCCCCAGTTTTCTTGAACTTTAGGTTTGGAGTGGTTGATATAGATGATCAACCTATGGCCGAACACTCACCGCCTCTTATTCTTATTACTTTGACCAGTCTCTGCCTTCACCACTGCCCACTGTAAAATAGGCTTTCACCAGTAGCACAGATCTAAAGCTATTTATACAACTCTTACTCAGGCAATTGGATAACATGAACATTTAGTAAATCAAGTTCCTCCAGGGCTCATGACTACCTGAGCCATGAGTTCTTGACCATATTTGTAGTGCCAGCCATGAATTCGCTCCTGTGGCAGGCTTCAAATCCAGCCAGACAATGTTGAATTCCCCTACAACAGTTGGTCCACTATTGCCCTGGAGGGAACATCTTATCTGGCAGGACAATGTTGGAGCATACAGGGTGCTAGGTAAGACTAAATATATACTATTGAGAAAACCAATAAAACCCTCATGAATAAGTGTGTGTGTGTGTGTGTGTGTGTGTGTGTGTGTGTGTGTGTGTATGGAGACTGTTCTCTTTTGGGCCACCCAGACGCGAATAATCACACATGTATACATGCATGTGTGTGTGCAGGTGCATGTGTAGTAAGGCAGCATTGGACAAATACACAGAGAATAATATAAGGAGACAGGAAATGGGGATGTAACTCAGTTGGTTAAGTGTTTGCCTATCATGTGTTCAATTACCAGTACTACATAAATCACATGTAATGATAGTTAGCTATAATTGGGGTACTCGGGAAACAGAGACAGGAGGATCAGAAACTCGGTGTTATCTTCAGCTCTACAGCAAGTATAAGTTTAAAGCAAGTTTGGAATAAATTTGCCCATGTCTCAAGTAAAAGGAGAAGTGTGTGTGTGTGTGTGTGTGTGTGTGTGTGTGTGTGTGTGTGTGTGTGTGGTATAGACTAGAAAGAGGATTAACTTTAATTATATGACAAGGTCAGTGTTTGGTGTGATTACCTCCATCTTAAGAATGAGAAAGTAGAACTGGAGATGAAGCTGATCAAGTTGAAGAACTAATAATTAGCAATTAGCTCCTATTCAGATAATGTTGGTGAGTTTCTTAAGGCAGTCCATTTGCAGTGGAATACACGACAGAGTGTACTGTGCACAGCACACTTGCCAGTCTTTCAGGGCTGGAGTCAGTTGCTGTAGCTGCCTCCTTATTAGATGGAGAAACTTCTTTAACAGAGTCAAAAACGAAGAACTCTTGAAGGCAAAGAGCTGAATAAGCACGCAGTCCTATAGTCAGTCACTGACCTCACTGTACTTTGCTGTACAATGCGGCTACCCGGGTCCTACAGCTCAGAGCCAAGTCCTTCACTCATGCAACCCTAGGGAGTGGGGTGAGAAGTTAGCAATGGGTGGCTTTGTAGTTATTCCTTTGAGGAGTGCTGCTTCACGCTCTGACCTGCTCAACATCTTTCTGCCATCAAGAAATTAGAAGAGGGTTGTTTATGTTCACCTATAACAAGGAAGATTTGACCTTGGGGCTCCAAATTCCTTCCTTGTCACAAGTTCCTACCCCTGTGTGTGTGTATTCATATATTTGTATATACTGCTTTGTGTGGTGTGTATGTGTTCATGTACGTGTGTGTGTGTGTGTCTGTGTGTGTGTGTGCATGAATGTGAAGACCAGAAGTTGACAGCAGACATTTTTCTAAGTTATTCTCCACCTTGTTGGGTTTTTTTTTTTTTTGTCGTTGTTGTTGTTTGAGACAAGGTCCTTCGCTAATTCTGAAGCTCTTGTATTCACCTAGACTGGCTAGAAGACTCCAGGGACCTCATTTTTCCATAGCTAGCCAAGGTGCACACCTGAGAGCTGGATATCTGAACTCAGGTTCTCACACTTGGACAGCTGAACCGTCTTTCCAGTAGTCCCATGTCCACAAATCTTTAAGCCTGGGGAAATTGTGTGGAAATGAAATAATAAGGGTGAGGGAGAAAAATCGAGTTACAGCAAACCCGGATTCATTTGTTCTGCATCTTCATCTGTGGAATAAACTTTGCGCTGACTGACGATTCCAGGCTTCTAAGCGTTTGAGAATGATAATATTCACTGCAAAGAGTTTGATCATTATCAAGATTTTTAGATATTTTCATATTTGCTGCTTGATTTTCAATTTCTCTCTTGTTTCTGAGAAACTATGGTCTTAGTGACATGTAATCATTATTATAGCTTGCTTTTATTATAAGCAATCACATTGTTGAGAAATCTTTCCTCACATCAGAGAATGTTCTTAGGTTTTCTTTGTTATTCCAGAAGATAATGAGTCTGTGTGTATGGATGAGGATGCTGTGGGTTATATTAATGATTTGAACTTGAGGAATTCTGTAATAACCCAGGAAGGGAAATAATGTTGGAAGATGGGAACCCAGGCATGATGGTGGTAGATTTGCTTTCTGCAAATTGTATATAAACTTTATTGCATTTTACTGCTTTAGTTTTATCTGTTTTGAAATGTTTCTTCACCAATTAATTATAAGCCAGGAAGACTCATTTCCGTGACAGTTTAAATAACTGCACGCTGCCCGTGTTGAAAAGTATCTGTTGACTAAACATAGTGACATACGCAGTGTTAACACATTTTAATAAACATGTAACATGCATTTTAATGAATTCGTCTTAATTGGTTTATCCTGGTGTCAAGGTGTTAAATGGGGAGAAAATGACTTCTACATCATGATTGAGATGTTAGAGACCAATTTGCCTATTTGGATAGAAAATGTCTTCAGGAATATACATTCCTGCACTAATTGAAAAAGAAAACTAACTTCTCTGTAGTCATCAGAAAGTCTGATTGGTAACTGTCATTGACTGTTTCAGCTGCCGTATTGTGTTTCCAGATCCTTCCTCTAATTCTTCTCTCTCTTTCACTTCATGCTGAGACACACCCATAGCTTGTCTTACCCACCGACTGCTTTACTTCCTTTCTCTCAAGTCCAGTCTCTTTGTGCTGTCGGTTGCCACCATGGGCAGGTGGGATTCACTCTAGGAAATAACAAGGGTTTAGTGATCCAAAGTCAGGAGATTTCTTTCTCCACAGTGAGAAAGAGATTTTCATGCGTATTTGGTGACATTGCCTGATTTCTTCAGTACTGGATACTTTCCTCATTGCCTCTTCTTGTTTTAAACAAACCAAACAGGTATTCCTGGAGAACCTCTGAATGGAAGGAATGCCAAGTTTCTCTTCTCCTGGAGCAACAGGACCCACTTTGGCATGACACAGTACCGGTCTGCGGCGGTGGGATCCAGACCCGAGATGTGTACTGTGCCCAAAGTCTACCATCAACCGTCTCATCGAGGGCCAAGGAAGGTAGGCAGCCAGTGCCTGGTAGAGGATGTGACTGGCTGGAAGGAGACCCCACCCCAGTACCTCTCCTAGTGTTTTTCTTAACTTTAAAATAAATATTTATTTATTCTTTGAAATTTTTGTACATTTTATTTCTAGTATATCCATTCAGTATTACCTACCTTCAGCTATCCCGAGTACCCTGCATTCTCTCGCTCTCCCAACTCCATGCCCTGCTTTTTGGATATACTAACTCCCTAAGTTTAACTAGTGATTCTCATATGCACATAGGTGAGGGTCCAACCACTGGGGCATGGTAGCCCAGTGTCCACTCAAAGGAGAATGGTTTTTGCCTCCCTCAGCATCAATGACTCAGATCTTAGCTAACTTACTGACTGAATGGACAAGAGTGGAGGACAGTGCTAGCTCTCTACAGGAGGCTGTGACTTCTACCAGCTGCTTAAAATTGAGGCTGGACAAATCTTCAGCGGGTGTGATGGACTTGAGCCGTGGAAGTTTTGGGGACTTTGGTTGGGAAGACAGTAACATTCAACCTTTATTCTGTGATGCTCTTCCTGCTAGTTTCACCTTTGTAGCAAACCCCAGAGTTCTAGAAGCATCTATGGCTTTGAGTTTAAATGATCGCCTTTTCCAGATTGTGCTGCTTAAAACCAGTAATTGGTGTTTTCTTCTCTGATGACAATGATGAAAATTGGCAGCTTGCATACTCAGTGTTTCAGAGAAAACAAGACTGCAGTAACTCTTCTGAACTCACAAGGCACAGCATTTAGACGGAAGGCTCCAGGTTATCCTTTCAAACGTTGAGGCTGCTTCTTTCTCATCCCCTCTCTCCTTCCCTTTCCTTCATGACTGCAGTTCAAGGAGCTTCGGAGGCAAAGACTTGAATATATATTTTCTGTTTTGACTCTGTGTCTTCTATTGAAATTTCATCTTTCTAAAATTTCTTCTTCAAAGCACAATGATCTTCTTTTCCATAAATCTATTTCCAAAGTTTCTTCAACCATGTTGCCAGCTTTGTTTATGAAAACTTGCATAGCGGGCAGTGTCGTAGATTTCTTATTGCCAACTTCAGGTGATGAATGGCCTTGATTGGGTTAACTTGTGGGCACATCTGAAAGAGGGTGTCTGGATTGATGATCGATGTAGAAGGGTCAGCCTATTGAGGATGGCACTATCCCTGGGCTAGCGAGCAGCGTCCTCCATGATTTTTCTTTTTTTTTTCTTTTTTTTTTATTAAATTATAAAAGTTTCCATTTCAGCCCCTCCTCCCAACACCCTCCTACTCCCTCCACTCCCTCTCCTTCTCCCTCTCTATCCCCTAGAGCAGTCAGGGTTTCCTGCCCTGTGGGAAGTTCAAGTTCCTCCCCCCTCCCTCCAGGTCCAGGAAAGGTGAGAGTCCAAACAGACTGGAGCGCCAAAATCCAGTATATGCAGAGGAAGCAAGTCCCAGTGTCATTGTCAATGGCTTTTCAAAAAGGCTCCGGGCCAGCCACATTCAGAGAATCTGGTTGGATCACGTCCTCGTTCAGTCCCAGTCCAACAGGCCTTGGTGAACTCTCATTATATCAGTTCCCTTGTATCAGTGGGTGCTCGCATCCCTCGCAGTCCTGATTACTTTTTTAATTTTCTTCATCTTTCTGTTCCTCATTTGGACCGTGGAGTGCTCAGTTCGGTGTTCCAATATGGGTCTCCATCTGTATCGCCATCCAACGTCGGATGAAGGTTTCCTCTGCCCTTGCCTTCTTTGCTCACGTTCTCTTTCCTTCTGCCTCTTATTTGGACCTAGGGAGCTAGGTCCAGTGTTCCAACGTGGTTCTCCGCCTCCATCTCCATCCATCGCCAGATGAGGGTTCTATGGTGACATGCAAAATATTCATCAGTATGGTTGTGGGCCAAGGCCGGTTCAGGCACCCTCTCCTCTGTCCAGAGAACCATCTGGGGATCTCTCCTTGGACCGGGGATCCCCTTTATAATCAAGTCTCTTGTAAACCCTAAAATGATTCCCTTAGTTGAGGTATATACTTGCCTGATCCCATATCCATCCTTCCTCCCTCTCCCCCATCCCAGCCCCCCGATCTTTCCCCAATCCTCCCCTACTCCCTTCTCTCTAACCCTCTCCCTTTCCGACAACCCTCCCACCCTCCATGCACCCGAGGTTACCTGGGACTCTTGTCTGTTTCCTACCTCCTGGCGGATAGCTAAATAATCTTCATCAGGTTCATCTTCTTATTTACCTTCTCTAGGATCACGAATAATAGGCTCAAAGACCTTTAATTATGGTTAGAATCCACTTATGAGTGAATACATACCATGTTCCTCTTTTTGGGTCTGGCTTACCTCACTCAGTAAAGCGTTTTCTATTTCCATCCATTTGCATGCAAAATTCAAGATGTCATTGTTTTTTACCGCTGAGTAAAACTCTAATGCGTATATGTTCCACACCTTTTTTAACCATTCTTCTATTGAGGGGCACCTAGGCTGTTTCCAGGTTCTGGCTATTACAAATAGTGCTGCTATGAACATAGTCGAACAAATGCTTTTGTAGTATGTTAAGGGATCTCTAGGGTATATTCCCAAGAGTGGAATTGCTGGGTCCTGAGGGAGGTTGACTCCCAGTTTCCTGAGAAACCGCCACACTGATTTCCACAGTGGCTGCACAAGTTTGCATTCCCACCAACAATGGATGAGTGTTCCCCTCATTCCACATCCTCTCCAGCATAGGCTATCATTGGTGTTTTTGAGTTTGGCTATTCTGACAGGTGTAAGATGATATCTCAAAGTTGTTTTGATTTGCATTTCCCTGATTGCTAAGGAGGTTGAGCATGACCTTAAGTGCTTTTTAGCCCTTCGAAGTTCATCTGTAGTGAATTCTCTGTTCAGATCAGTACCCCATTTTTTAATTGGGTTAATTAGAGTTTTAGTATCTAGTTTCTTGAGTTCTTTGTATATTTTGGAGATCAGACCTTTATCTGTTGCTGGGTTTGTGAAGATCTTCTCCCAGTCAGAAGGTAGCCTTTTTGTCTTATTGACAGTGTCCTTTGCTTTACAGAAGCTTCTCAGTTTCAGTAGGTCCCATTTATTTATTGTTTCTCTTATTGTCTGCGCTCCTGGGGTTCTGCTTAGGAAGTGGTCTCCTGTGCCTATATCTTGTAGACTACTTCCCACTTTCTCTTCTATCAGGTTCAAAGTGGTCGGATTAATGTTGATGTCTTTTATCCATTTGGACCTGAGTTTTATGCATGGTGATAGATATGGATCTATTTTCATTCTTCTACAGGTTGACATCCAGTTATGCCAGCACCATTTGTTAAAGATGCTATCTTTCTTCCATTGTATAGCTTTAGCTCCCTTGTCAAAAATCAGGTGTTCATAAGTTTGTGGGTTAATACCCGGGTCTTCTATTCGATTCCATAGGTCGACTTCTCTGTTGTTATGCCAATACCAAGCTGTTTTCAATACTGTTGCTCGGTAATACAGTTTGAAGTCAGGGATGGTAATGCCTCCAGAGGTTCCTTTATTGTATAAGATTGTTTTGGCTATCCTGGGTTTTTTGTTTTGCCATATAAACTTGATTATTGTTCTCTCAAGGTCTGTAAAGAAGTTTGATGGGATTTTGATGGGAATTGCATTGAATCTATAGATTGCTTTTGGTAGAATTGCCATTTTTACTATGTTGATTCTCCCTATCCAAGAGCAGGGAAGGTCTTTCCATTTTCTGGTATCCTCCTCAATGTCTTTCTTCAAAGACTTAAAGTTTTTGTCAAATAGGTCTTTCACTTCCTTGGTTAGAGTTACCCCAAGATATTTTATGCTATTTGTGGCTATCATGAAAGGTGATGTTTCTCTGATTTCCCTCTCTGCTTCTTTATCCTTTGTATATAGGAGGGCAACCGATTTTTTGGAGTTGATCTTGTATCCTGCCACATTACTAAAGGTGTTTATCAACTGTAGGAGTTCTTTGGAAGAGTTTATGGGGTCGCTGATGTACACTATCATATCGTCTGCAAATAACAAAAGTTTAACTTCATCTTTTCCAATTCGAATCCCCTTGGTCCCCTTATGTTGTCTTATTGCTATTGCTAGAACTTCAAGCACTATATTGAAGAGGGATGGTGAGAGTGGACAGCCTTGTCGTGTTCCTGATTTTAGTGGAAAGGCTTTGAGTTTCTCTCCGTTCAATTTGATGTTAGCTGACGGTTTGCTGTATATTGCTTTTATTATATTTAGGTATGATCCTTGTATCCCCAGTCTCTCCAACACCTTTATCATAAATGGGTGTTGAATTTTGTCAAATGCTTTTTCCGCATCCAATGAAATGATCATATGGTTTTTTTCTTTCAGTTTATTTATATGATGGATTACATTGATAGATTTGCGTATGTTGAACCAGCCCTGCATCTCTGGGATGAAGCCCACTTGATCATAATGGATAATTTTTCTAATGTATTCTTGGATTCGGTTTGCCAGTATTTTATTGAGTATTTTTGCGTCAATGTTCATGAGTGATATTGGTCTGTAATTCTCTTTCCTGGTTGTGTCTTTGTGTGGTTTTGGTATCAGGGTTACTGTAGCTTCATAAAAAGAGTTTGGCAGTGATTCTTCTGTTTCTATATTGTGAAATACATTAAGAAGTATAGGTATTAGCTCTTCCTGGAAGTTCCGGTAGAATTCTGCATTGAAACCATCTGGTCCTGGGCTTTTTTTGGTAGGGAGATTTTTAATAACAGCTTCTAATTCTTCACGACTGACAGGTCTATTTAGATTGTTCACCTGTTCTTGGTTCAACTTTGGTATATGGTACTTATCTAAAAAAATGTCCATTTCTTTTACATTTTCCAACTTTGTGGCATATAAATTTTCGTAGTAAGATCTAATGATTCTCTGAATTTCCTCTGTGTCTGTGGTTATGTCCCCCTTTTCATTTCTGATCTTATTAATTTGCATGTTCTCTCTCTGCCGTTTGATTAATTTGGATAGGGGTTTGTCGATCTTGTTGATTTTCTCCAAGAACCAGCTTTTTGATTCATTGATTCTTTGGATTGTTTTCTGTGTTTCTATTTTGTTGATTTCATCCCTCAGTTTGATTATTTCCAGTCTTCTACTCCTCCTGGGTGAATCAGCTTCTTTTTTTTCTAGAGCTTTCAAGTGTGCTGTTAAGTCTCCAATGTGTGCTTTCTCCGTTTTCTTTAATTGGGCACTTAGTGCTATGAACTTTCCTCTTAGCACTGCTTTCATAGTGTCCCATAGGTTTGAGTATGTTGTGTCTTTATTTTCATTAAATTCAAGGAAGACTTTAATTTCTTTCTTTATTTCTTCCTTGACCCAGGGGTGATTCAGTAGTTGACTGTTCAACTTCCATGAATTTGTTGGCTTCCTGGGGGTAGCACTGTTGTTGAATTCTAACTTTAATCCATGGTGGTCTGACAAGACACAAGTGGTTACTAATATTTTTTTGTATCTGTGGAAGTTTGCTTTGTTACCCAGTATGTGGTCACTTTTCGAGAAGGTTCCATGAGCTGCAGAGAAGAAGGTATATTCTTTCCTATTTGGGTGGAATGTTCTATAGATGTCTATTAAGTCCATTTGATTCAATACCTCCAGTAATTCTCTTAATTCTCTGTTAGGTTTCTGTCTGATTGACCTATCCATTGGAGAGAGAGGAGTGTTGAAGTCTCCTACTATTAGTGTGTGTGGTTTGATGACTGCCTTGAGTTCTAGAAGTGTTTCTTTTACATAAGTAGGAGGCTTTATATTAGGGGCGTAGATATTCAGGATTGAGACTTCCTCCTGATGAATTGTTCCTGTTATGAGTATAAAATGTCCATCTCCATCTCTTCTGATTGATTTTAGTTTGAAGTCAATTTTGTTGGAGATTAGAATGGCCACGCCTGCTTGTTTCTTAGGTCCATTTGCTTGAAAAACCTTTTCCCAACCCTATACTCTGAGTAAATGTCTGTCTTTGTGGTTGAGGTGTGTTTCTTGTAAACAGCAGAATGCTGGATCCTGTTTTCGTATCCAGTCTCTTAGTCTGTGCCTTTTTATAGGTGAATTGAGTCCATTAATATTAAGTGATATTAATGACCAGCGGTTGTTGACTCCGGTTATTATTATTTTTTGTTTGATTAATAGAGTTTGTATGTGTCCCTTCTTTGAGTTAAGCTCGTGAAGGGTCGCTAGATGTCTGAGTTATTGTAAGCAGTGCTGGCAATGTTGGACTCCTTTGGTTGCAATTTTCCTTCTATTACTTTCTGTAAGGCTGGGTTTGTGGCTGCAAATTGTTTAAATTTGTTCTTATCCTGGAATATTTTGTTTTTTCCATCGATAGTGAATGATAGCTTGGCTGGGTATATTAGTCTGGGCTTGCATCCATGGACTCTTAGTTTCTGCAGTACCTCTATCCAGGACCTTCTGGCTTTCATGGTTTCCATAGAGAAGTCCAGTGTGAGTCTGATAGGTTTACCTTTATAAGTTACTTGCCCTTTTTCCCTTGCAGCTCTTAATATTCTTTCTTTAATCTGTATGTTTTGTGTTTTGATTATTATATGGCGAGGGGATGTTTTTTTTTGATCAAGCCTATTCGGTGTTCTGTATGCTTCTTGAACCTTCATAGGAATATCATTCTTTAGATTGGGAAAGCTTTCTTCTATAATTTTGTTGAATATATTTTCTGGTCCTTTGATCTGCAGTTCTTCTCCTTCTTCAATCCCTATTATTCTTAGATTTGTTTTTTTTATTGTGTCCCAGATTTCTTGAATGTTTTGTGATGAGAATTTATTGGATTTGCTGTTTTCTTTGATCAGAGCATTTATTTTCTCTATGGTATCTTCAGACTCTGAGATTCGTTCTTCCATCTCTTGTATCCTATTGGTTATGCTTGATTCTGTAGTCTCTGTTCGTTTACCTAGATTTTCCATATCCAGCCGGCCCTCGTTTTGTGTTTTCTTCATTGCCTCCATTTCAGTTTTCAATTCTTGAACTGTTTCCATTACCTGATTGATTGTTTTTTCTTGGTTTCCCAATATATCATTCATGGATTTACTCATTTCTTCGATTTTTTTTTTTGTATTTTTCATCCATTTCTTTACTCATTTCTTCAATCTTTTTGTTATACTTCTCATCCAGTTCTTTAAGGGAGTTATTCATATCCTGTTTAAGGGACTCTATTGCTTTCATAATGGCATTTTTTCTCGCTTCTTCTGAATTAAGAGGTTCAAGTCCTTCTATTGTAGGGTCATTGGGTTCTGGTGTTTTCATGTTGTTTTTTAGATTGTTGGAGGAGTTCTTGCCTTGGCGTCTGCCCATCTCTTCCTTCAAATACTCTCTACTGGATCTTCTAGTACCAGGTCAGGTTCCCTTGTTGGGCAGGGAATTCACTGACAGAAGGCCTACCTTTCCTCAGGCAGTCTATTGACACACAAGCACTCCCTACTACCGGGTTGTACTCACAACCCAGGTCCAGCGAGCAAGGGAGTTGCTCTGGGGAGATTTTGTGGCCCCAGAGGGAAGGGGGGAAGAGAGGAAGGTGTACCTGGATAAAGGCTGGGAGGGGATTCAGGAGAGCTCAGCAGGGAGGAGTCGCCTCTGCCTGGTGACCAGATTGTCGAGGGGGGCGGGGAAAGGCTGAATTCCTCCTAGAGGGAGCCCTCTGGCCAGGGGAAAACTCACCCCACCTCCAATGGAAGTCTGCTAGAAGTTCACTCTCTCTTGCTGGCCAGGAATGTGATTGAGCTGGGACAGGGCTTGCCTGTCCTCAGACAGGCTCTCAAAGCACCTGAGCTGCCCCTGCCGGACCGAGCCCACAGACCAGGCCCAGCGTGCAAGGGAGCAGCTCTGGGGAGCTCCATGATTTTTCTTGCTTGAGTTCCTGCCCTGATTTCATTTCCTTGTCAGTGGAATATGACCTAGAAATGTAAGTACACTAAGCACTTTCCAAGCTGATTTTGCTCAGTGTTTTTATTCCAGCAACTGAAAGCAAACTAGATTAGGCAGAGGAGATGGCGTTTTAGTAGAGAAAAACAAACACTGCACAAAAAAAGAGCAATTCATTACAGACTAAGTACCATCTGAATAAGGCATGGAAAAATGAAGACACTGCCCTAGACCCCAGGCACACATCAGAATTAATACTTGGGTTCATGTGGAAACACTGAGCCCTCTAGAATCCCTGGGGTCTGGGGGATGGGATGTCTGGGGTTACGAACACACTTATGTATGACTCAACCATGTCTTTTTGTTCAGAGCTGAATATGACAAGAAAAGCTCCTTTCTAACAGAGCACAGCCACAAGGAAGGCATGAGACAGTGTTTCACTTACTTTGTAGTAGTTATCAAAGATTTTATTTTAAGTGACCAGCAGGAACATTTGTCCATTACATTCCTTCCCGGTAAATTCTTTCAATCTTACTATCTTTCACAGGGACCCTTTGACAAGCCCAGAGGTTTACAAATTTCTTCTACACTCAAATTAAATACAAGGTAACATTTGAGTTTCTGTAGCATAGGATAGTGATGTCTTGTCAAATCAGATTGATAAAACTTAACTATGTCCTACTCTGTTACTAAAGTAGTAATAAATGCCCAAACTAAGGGCATTTCATTTAAAAAAAAGTTAAGATAAATTAATTAACTTATTTATGTGTGTACACATACATGTGCGCCATGTTTGTATGTAAGTCAGAGGATACAGCCTGGGAGTCAGTTCTGTCTTTAAACTACCTAGGTTTTGTGGATCAAATAGAGTTATTAGGCTTGGGTAGAGCCATCTCTCCTTACCCTTTAAAGAATTTTTAAGCTGATGGCATTTTTGTTTTCTCCAAAAGCATTCTGTCCTGGGCCAGCTTCACTTTAGTCTATTTCCCAGTTGTTATTATAAAGGAATCCCCCCAATAATCTCCTGTATTTTCATTAGGAAAGCAAGTTAGCAATTATGCTTTGGTTTCTTTATGTCTCATATCATTACAGGTACCACATGATCAAAATCATTTAAGAACCCCTGAAGGTAATCCTCATGGAGGAGCCAATGCTTTTCAGAGGTTTGCTTTCATTACAGGTGGAAAGACCATAGGAACTGAATGTAGGAACTGATGCTTGTGTATCGAGGTGACCCTGTAAACTGTCGTGAGAACTAAACGAGTAAGGGAATTTACAGGTGTTGGGGAAAACAGGCTTTCTGTACTACTCTGGAGTTAAGGCTTTATTTTTGAAAACAGGATTAGGCTTTGAAAGCAGAGAATGAATTCTTCATGCTCAGCTCTTTGTAAGAATATTAAAATGTCAATATGCCAAGGAAACTCTCTAGTGGTCAAGTCCTATTTGCAAACTTACTTGGCTTCGCAGGAAGAAGATATTCCCCAGTCTTGTCAAGGACTAGAAATGCCCTTTACTTGTCTACAGAAATTGGCCTTGAAGTCAATAAGCACATTTGAGTGCAAGAATGAAGTTTCATGAGAATAGTACTAGTCACTGCCTTTACCGTCTCCCCAAGAAGTAAAGCCAACCAAGCTGTTTAAAGATGGTGGTAGCATTTCATCTTGTTTGTGTTAAGGAAGAAACAGACAACTGAAGGAGAAAGCTCTTGATAATTCACAGCAGAACACTTGACAAGACTCCTTTTGGAGTCTAAAGAAACAAGTGCATTGGACCATGGTACTTCTACCTTGGAAATTTCCTGTTCGTGGGATGATGGCTGCGGGAGGAAGTCAGCAGGGAGGAACAGACAGACATATAATATGAAGAGGCTAGCCTCCATACTCCTCAGTGAGCCAAACAGTGAAGGAAGGAGGGGAGTGAACGCTGGGGGACACGTCTTATTAGTAAGCAAAAGAATAAGACAGAGAAAGGAGAACAAGAGAGAGAGCAAGGAGATGGAACAGGGGGAGGGAAGGATGACATCGTAAGTAAAGCTTCAGGAACCTATTAGATCTCTTTTATTAGACTGTGTTCTCTTTCTGCTTGTATCTCAAACACTTAAACTGTGAGATGGTGTTTGGGAACTGAAAGTCATTTTGTCATTTTTATGGATTTCAAAGCCCAGAAGTAGTCCAGGGTTGAGTCTGACTCCATCTTTCTTGTCTAAGGAGAAGTTTAGATAGTTACCCAACCATAATTTTAATAAAAGCAATTATGCAGCATAGGCAAATTTTCTAGAAATAACAGGAAGAAAGCTAGTAAAATTTATGTACATATGTATATAATTAAACTTTACTTTATTATAGAGGCAAACATAGACGATATGATTAGTTGTTAAACTGAATGATTGATAGGTGATTGACAAGCAGAACAAGATAAAGACATAAGTGAGAATATAGCTTAAACATTCTCTCTAAAAATATAATCCATTTTGTAGAGGAAAAGAGATTATTAAATATTGAGAGACAACTTGGTCCCTGGAAGTCTAAATTAAGGTTGATTTTTATTGACTGTGCTTGTTTGCTTCTTAAAAATCTAAGTTCAGTGATTTTTCTAAACCAACTGTACCAAACTGACATTAGTGCGATGTGGGCATGTTTATTACATTACTATGATTAGCAAAATTACTGGAGAGCTCCTATTTTATCACTAATAAAATTATCAGGCTCTTCTTGACATTATATACTTCTCAATTTCTTTAGCTCAAGAAATACTTTATGTGATTTGCATGAGAGTATGACAGAGCTGGGAAAGAAGACGCAGGGCAGCAGAAGGAGGTGCTTTACGTTGTTCGTGGGGAAAAAATGGCTTGTAGATAAATAGATATGTTTGCTGACACATGGGTCCGGCTTAATCTGATTTTTTAAAGAAGAAAAACACGTGTTCTTCCTTGGTGTGTGTGTGTGTATGTACATGTATATATATATACTGACATTTTTTTCAAAATTAGCCCAACTACGTTAATAATTCCATGCTATATGTTACTGAAACCAAAGCTTGTAGCAGCATGAAAGGGAGAAACTGTCAAGGACCCAGAATGGATATGAGTATAGATTTTTCAATGATGTTCTCACTGCCCACATAAAGCACTGACACCAATTCTCACATAGGCTCAGTTCTCTAAAGGGTGTCAGCCATTAGACTTGATCTTGATGGCTATGTTCTGAAAGAAAGAATGAGACAAATCAACTATTAATCACTATAGGTGAAGTGTAATATGGGTATGATGGAAGGTGGGGACCAAGGGGCATCTCTTCCTTTTTCTCCAAATTTATTATTGTTCTTTCTATTTATAATCTTATTTTCCCCCTGATTTTGCTTTCATTATCCAGTTCTTAAATTCTTCGCTCTCCTCCTTCCACCTTGTATAAATCTTAAGGACAAGCATATTTTCTGTGGTCACAGTAGACATCCCAGCAGTTCACGCATCTTCTGGGAGAATGTAGATAAGAACTCAGTAGATACTTTTTGAGCAAATGCATGCAAATGCCTGTTTCCTTAGGTTTAGTGGGAGGCAATTCTTCTGACTTTGAGATACCTTCCTCTTCATTTCGCTCATTCACACACTCTGTGCTTCATTAATGAATAGTCAAATGTTCCTTTTCAGAGTCAGGAAAAAAATACTAAGCCTAATATGTTGACAATCTTTAGTTAAGTATCTCACTTGACTTCATTTTGTCAGCTATACTGGATTTGTTTGGCGTGCCACGCCATGAGGTAATGAGGTTCCTTCTGGCGGCAGAATTTTTGACACAAAGTCATGGCTTCCAAATCCATTTCTTAAGTCTTAAAATGTGCCAATGCCCAGAAAGTGGAATGGTGTGAAAATATCTCTTTACTATATCCACCTTCCTTCATGAAAGTTTTAGTATTCTTTCCAAACTCTCTTTGGGCATTTCCCCATGCTCCAGTTTTAATTCCTCATTAGATCCTTCTCTCAGGAGGAAGATTCACTTACCTGTTGTCTTCACTTTTAATTGCTGCTTTTAAAGCCACAACTGTCCAAATCAGCAACTGCAACTCTGCCCTAATCAGCAGTGGTTAGGCCGCAAGAGTTGCAACCTGAGGGAATTCTGTTCCCTCAGGCACCTACAAAGCTACAAGGGAACTTAACTAAATCTCTGTTCCTCTAAAGAACGCAAAATTCAAAGGCTGAGGTGGAATTCTGTTTCTCAGAGAGGCTGAAAAGCAAGCGGCTCACCTAGCTCACCTCTCCTTCTGGTGTTTCTCGTCTCTCCTTATAAACCCTTCTCCACCTGGTCCTCACTACCACTTCCTGTCAGCTAATTGCTGATGCAGCTTCCTGGCCACAAGTGAATATTGTTGAATCAAACATAGCTTTGCATCATTAAACAAATGTTTCAGAGCATAGACAAAAGTAACACACCTTAAAATAATATTCTACAACACTCTTATTGGATCCCCATGTGCTCAGGCAGATTTAAGAGGTTCTTCGTATTTTCTAGATATTTTCTTGGATTCTCTTGAGGGAAAATGCTTTCAACATCAAGAGAAAATCTGGAAAAACAGTTGTATTTAGATGTTTTTTCTTTTTTTCTTTTTTATTGAGATTTATTGAGCTCTACATCTTTCTCTGCTCCCCTCCCTGCCTCTCCCTTTCCCCCTCCAACCCTCCCCCAAGGTCCCCATGCTCCCAATTTACTCAGGAGATCTTGTCTTTTTCTACTTTCTACTTCCCATGTAGATTATATCTATGTAAGTCTCGCTTAGTGTCTGCATTGTTGTCTAAGTTCTCTGGGGTTGTGGTTTGTAGGCTGGTTTTCTTTGATTTATGTTTAAAAACCACCTATGAGTGAGTACATGTAATCATTGTCTTTCTGAGTCTGTCTGGGTTACTTCACTCAAAATAATGTTTTCTAGCTCCATCCATTTTCCTGCAAAATTCAAGATGTTGTTATTTTTTTCTGTTGTGTAGTACTCCATTGTGTCACATTTTTCTTATCCATTCTTCGATCGATGGGCATTTAGGTTGTTTCCGGGTTCTGGTTATGAAGACCTCTATGTCTCGATATAGAATGTATGACTGTATCCCATGATGGACTTTTTATTTTATTTTATTTTGGTTCTTTGAGATAGAGTTTCTCTGTAGCTTTGAAACGTGTCCTGGAACTAATTCTTGTAGATCAGACTGGCCTCAAACACAGAGATCTGCCTCTCAAGTATTGGGATTAAAGGCATGCGCCACCACTTCCCTGATGATAGTCATTTTTAGATTCTGTTTTTTCTTCTTTATTAATAAACAACTTTGTCTACCTAGTATACAGTGAAATGATTGTATATTGATATGTGAAGATTGAGGGATGATTGACTTAAAATGTTTAGGATCTGTGTCATCTTCTTTGATGGTGAGACTCCTGTTATATACTTTTAGCCATTGTAAGCCTGTGACTACTAACTGTAGTCACCATGTTGGACAGCAGAGCTTTTGAGCTTCTGTCTTCAAAGATGGACTGCTCTTTAGAGTTTCACCATATTTATGACACTAGACAAACTTTGCCCATTTGTCCCAACGCTTTATAATTATGGTATGCAGACCTAGATGACATATGTTGCAGTTTGAATATCTATAGATACTTTAAATGTGGTGTTGCCCACATTGTATTTTTTGCTGTCTTCCCAGATCCTCAGGGATTTCCTTACTGTGCCTAGAGAGCTACAATTATCTCTTTCTCCCAAGGACTCACAATAGAAAAGGAGTGCATACCTTGATAGTTCACTATCATCACCATTTTGCTCATGTTCAATCTACTGGTAAATTTATCTATACCTGGAAATCCAATCTGCTGTTCTAGCTATCACTCTCTTTCACCGTTTCTTACACTATTTCATATATTGATATCAATGAGAGTTTTTAATAAAATTCCCTCTTTTTCTTATCCTTATCCAGAAAAGGCACATGTTCCATGCGTAGCTCTGCAGATGGGATTTGTCTGTCTACATCTTCCCTCTTTCATAGACTGAATAACCTATCAGATTCCAGAACATAGTCACAGACTCCAGGGAATAAGATACGGATACCATTGAGTGGTTAAGACCCCACATGCCCAAGCTTCCTCCACTGATACTGAGAAACAAAAGAAACTTGGTATTTCTTTTAAATGTAAGTGGCAGAACACTTCTCTTGGCTCAGTGGGTTATGCGGTTCATTTTAGATGCACTGAGGTCTAAATGCTTAGTAATTAAGATATTAAGCTTGAGGTGGGGATTGCAAGGTTTGGTATGAGCTGTCCCATTCCTTAGGTGTATGATGATGGGGATGTTGCTCAGCTTCTGTAAGACTCTAGCTCTTTCATCTGTAAAACTGAAATAATATTAGAGTTCTCAGGAAGATTGGCTTTTAAAGAAAAAAAATCAAATCATAGCACCTAACCCATGAAAGATTCCAAAAGTACAAATTTTTCATATTTTAAAATTAATCATTCATACATTTATTAAGACAGTTCTACAGACTAAGCATCATGCCATCCATGCATTTGGAATGAGGCTGAATATATCAACCCACAATGTGAGGAAACCGTAGCCGATTTGGAGGAAGAAACACAAAATCAGATTACATGGCTATATTACCATGCATCTTACAGTTCAGGTGGATAAAAAGCATATTTTAAATGCAAGATTAAATTAACGTCCTAGAAGAGCAAAGGGCTTTGCCTTTAAATTTCCTTTTCAAATGAAAATGCCTCAGCCTCCTCATTTGTAAAATTAGAGTTGGAATCCGGACTAACAGGAAAGTTTCCTTCAACAATAGAGTTATATAACTCGTTCTCTCTGTAGAGAGATGCAGTTGTAAGTATTTAGGAGCTAGCAGGGGCTGGCCCAATCATTGGACACGTTATTGGCAGCCTTTCTGTTAGGGTGGGCGAGTGTGAGTAGCCATTACTTATATCTAACACAAACCCACTACGTTGAGTTCTCATGTGGTGGAGGGGATTCTGAAATGATTGCTAACAAATTGGGCACCGCGCTGGGGTTTCAGATAATACGCATCACATTCAAAGACAACCGGACTTCAAGAAGCCTACAGGCTGCAATGTGTGAAGAAAAGTGGAACAGATTGCATGAAAGAGGGGATGGTGAGTTTGGAGTTGGCATCTTACTAGTCAAAACATACAGTCATGAAATATCTCCAGGATTTCTTAGAACACAAATGAAAAACCCAGCAAAGAACAAAATTCTTGAGCATGATCATTGAGCATTAGAGGAAGTGTGTTGTAAGGAGGTCGCTTGTTCCATTCCTGGCTGCTCAGCCCTGAAATAATAACGTGGAAACTATATTATTTGCAATACTGTTTGGCTAATAGCTTAAGCATATTTCTGGCTAGCTCTTACATCTTAATTTAACCATCTCAATTAATCTATGCATCACCATGTGGTCATGGCCTACCAGCAACGTTTCAACATGTCTGTCTCTGGCTTAGGCTCCATGGCTTCTCCTTGACTCCTCCTCTTTTCTCCCAGCATTCAGTTGAGTTTCCCCAACCCAGTTCTGTTCCTCTGTATCTCTGCTATAGGCCCAAAGCAGTCCTTTATTAACCAATGGTATTCACAGAATACAGAGGGGAATCCCACATCAGATGTCCTGATTTTGAGTTTAGATTTGAATATGTAGCACATCCATGTATCAAGCTCTGTAAGAGTTTAACGTATCACATGCCCAAGAATACTATGTTAATCTGTGATGTTTCCATAGATACTGATAGAATCTATCAGACTCCTTGGCCTGAGACAAAGGGTGGTTCATTTACCTACAGCTATGTACCTAATAGAATATCATCATTATGTCAGTGTATTGCACCCCGGTTATACCATGGAAGTACATTTAGGGCATGTAACTCCTGCATACATAGTGGCTAAAGAGAAGAGTTCCTGAAGAAGCCCTGGTCTCTTACAGAGTGGCTTAAAGAAATACTGCCCAACTTTGACCCAGAAGTTGGCATAAGCAATACTACCTACTATACTAATAGTTTTTCTGTAGCGAGACTGCCTTTAATCCCAGCACTAGGAAAGCAAAGGCAGGTGGATTTCTCTGAGCTCCAGCCAGCCAGGTCTACAAAAGAAGTTGCAAAACATTATACTAAAAGTTTTGAAGGTAAAGTCAGGGACTCAGGCTGTCAGTATCTCTGATCAAAACAACTGCTGAACAATATATGACATACCTAATGGACTATGCTTCCTCATAATACTTAAGATATGCACACACACACATATATACACACATGTAGATCTTAATATTACTCTGTATGAAAATGAAACTGTTAATTTTATATCATAACTAATATGATTGTTTCAAATTATGATCAGGAAGGACTGTCTTTACTACATGAAACAATACAGTTTCTATATCTCCCAAAACCTTAGATTGACTGAAAGCCACCTTGTGTATGGAATATTTTAGCAGATATCTTAATCTGTAGTGTTCACATGTGCAATTATTATAGTTGAACTATACAATTAAAACTATTTGTTTGGAAAATTATAGTATTTTGCTTTGTATATTGCTTTGCTTTTCTGAATCAAATGGATATTATAAGGTACTAATGTGCAGTTCATAAGTATGAGAAAATTTTATATAGGATAAACATTTATGAGTTCTGCTGCAGAAAATCTTGAGATATTATGCAAAATGATCCCAACATCGTTACTGACCTGTATGGCTAATGTACTGGAATCTACTTCACACAAACTTGGATCTGCAGCGATGGGTGAATAACTTCATTCTGAGACCATAGCATCAAAACATTCTTCCTTAAGTACTTCATAGAAGAAGATAAGTTGGAAAAGATGACCCAGGAAATTAGAAATTTTTATTTCATATTTAGGGTAAATATGTTGAGTATTTTTTAATTTTTAGAGTATGTATGCTACACTATTAAGATACAAGTATTTTTTTTAAAAAAAAAAGACCAGAAATTTGAATCACTTTCAATTCTAAGAAAGTAGGATAATTGGATATTTTGTCTCTTAAAAGTTGTTTCTTATTATGAATTCGATTTATTATAATATTTATTATTTTTGAAGTGACAGAAACTGACACAGGCTCTCACATGCACTTAGGAAGTACTCTACTACAGAGCTGTGTTCCTAGCCCAGGGATTTTTTTCTGGCTTTTACCCTGAAGAACAGTAATCTGAAATATTGCCTCCTACAGCTATACATCTGCTATGTCTCCTCTCTTCTGGTCTTTATTTTCTGTATCACTTATGGATATTTAGTGTCAGCTGTGCTGAGGGGTTTCCTTTCTGATGCTCCAGCTTCACACCTGAAGTCAGTTCTGGTCATCTGAGGCAACGTGTGCTTCTTGGCAACTTTGAGTGACACCTACTCTCTACAGCTCAGAGTATATCTGGACACTAGAGACTTCCTGTGTCTAAAAAAAAAAAGACAATGGGATCAGGTGCTTGACTCCAAGGAAGTGAGTAAAAAGAGGCACTGCACTGGAGGGTCAGGACGACAGAATTATGACTTTGTTCTGTTCTGTATTGTCCACAATGCCTCTTACCTTGAGTAGATGAGTTATTACCTAACCGACTTCAACCCTGCCCTTTTTAAGGTTAAGGATGGAGGAAGGTACTTATTCCCATCCTATTGGAGATGGTAATGTATGGAGTATAGAGATGAAATTCTGCTATGAAGATCATTTTAGGTATCATACTCACCTTGTTTTCACACAGAGCTTCTTTCATTGAAGGGGAGGACATGGGATGCTGCAGGATTTTCCCAGATGTTCCATATGAAATTCTTCTTCCTGCTAGGGAGGATGCACTGAGGGGCTAATACTCTTCTGTAAGTCTGCTCTTAACTGTGTGTAGCTGTAGCCCCATCCATCATTTTTAAGATTGAGAGTATTATTAAAATAAACTTTAATCATTTATGGATTTAATAACAATTTTCATATATCTACTTACGTTAAGGCAAAGTACTAAATAAAATAAGCTTTAAGGAGATGGTTTAAGGAAATGGGATTTGGGGGCAGAGGCAATTTAATCATCCATTTATCAAGAATTACGAGGAATCATTTTTTAATTTTTTTTTGCATTTTGCATATTATTCCCCCTCCCTCTTCTTCTTCCATCCTCCACCTCCCCACATCACAACCCCCCCCCCATCCACTCCTCAGACGTGGTAAGGCCTTCCTTGGGGAGCCAGCAAAGTCTGGTATATCAAGTTGAGGCAGGACCAGGCTCCTTTCCCCTACATCAAGACTGAGCAAGATATTTTATTGATGTGAATGGTCCTTTTGTCTATGTGTTGCTTTTATTGGTTAATGAATAAAGAAACTGGACGATAGCAAGGTAGAACTTAGTTAGGCAGAGAAAACTAAGCTGAAAGCTGGCAGAAAGGAGGTGGAGTCAGAGAGAAGCCATGGAGCCACTGCCAGAGACAGACGCGCTGAAATTTTGCTAGTAGGCCATGACCTCGTGGTGATGCACAGATTAATGGAAATGGATTAAATTAAGATGTAAGAGTCAGCAATGAGAAGCTAGAGCTAATTGGCCAGGCAGTCATTTAACTAATATAGTTTCTGTGTGATTGTTCAGCTCTTACAACATTTTGCCATAGACAATGAGCTCTGAAAAGCCAGTTCATGCACCCAGGGTCCCACTCCTAGGGACCCCACAAACAGATCAAGCCACAAAATTGTCACCCACATTCAGAGGGCCCAGTTCGGTCCTATACAAGTTCCCCACCTGCCATTCCAGAGGCCCTGAGCTCCCATTAGCTCAGGTCAGCTGTCTCTATGGTTTTCTCCATCAGCGGTAAAAAACAAAGACATCATGAAATTTATATACAAATGAATGGATCTAGAAAAACATCATCCTCAGTGAGTTAGTCCAGACCCAGAAAGAGAAACAGGGTATGTACTCACTCAGAAATGGATATTAGACACAAAGCAAAGGATAGCCAGGCTACAATCCGCAACCCCAGAGAAACGAGGTAAAAAGGAGGACCCTAAGAGGGACAGGTATGGAGAGCCCCCCACAAAGGGGAAACAGTTAAGATCTCACGCGTAAACTGGACAGGGGTATGAGAGACAGGATGAAAATGGAAACATGAAGTGTCAAAATGGATGTGCTGTGGGAGGGATTTAGAGGGTGAGCAATGGAAGAGATATTTTGATAGAAGAAGCCATTAGGATTAAACCTGGTTCCAGGGAAATTCCCAAGAATCCACAAGGATGACCCCAGCTAAGACTCCTAGAAATAGTGGGGAGGGAGCCCAAACTGGCCTGCCCCTGTTATTGGATTAGTGACTGCCCTAATTGTCATTGTAGAAATTACATCCAGTAACCGATGAAAGCAGATGCAGTGACCCACAGCCAAGCACTGGACTGAGCTCCTGGAGCTTAGTTGAAGAGAGGAAGGAGGGTTCATATAAGCAAGGCGGGGACAAAGAACCATTCTTTACAAAAATAAATTAGTCCTCCGATTTTTGATAAATCTATTGCTCTCAGGGATTCTTCTAATGGATCTTCTAATTCTGTGCTCCTAGCCTGGAGCCTGGAAACAAGAACATTTCAGGTTATTCTCACTAGTAGGGGAAATTAAGAAGCCTGATACTAATCTAACCCTCGTGAGATGAACAAACTGCGGATTGAAGAAGCTGAAGCTGGCCTTGCTGCTGAGAGTTGGAAATCTGAGCCTCACGCCTCAAACCGCTAACAGCACATGTTGTTTCCCAAACTTTCCCCTGGTGGAAAAGGCAAATGCGCCTAGAGAGTCTACCTTTTTCTTAACTTAAAGCTATGTTCTCTCACACTAATTTACTCACTGGTCTAATTTCTTACCAGCTAAATTCGGCATCTATTCAAGCTCTTCGGATTAGAAGGAAGCCCCAGGAACCACAGGGCTCCCAAGAGAACTTATTCCAATGAAAGTCTTTGGGGTTGGGGGGGCACAGGATGGAAACAGTGGCTGCCACATCAAAGCATTTAATGACTTCAGTGACTTCGCTAACCCTAATTGCTTTTTAGCTAAGACTGTGGATTCCCATTTGCTGGTTGATTCTGATATGTTATGTAAGCCACACGGCTTCATCTCTTGACCCTGTAGGAATCTCCTGTGGAGATAATTCCCTTAAAGATCCTCCAAGTTCTGTAACCTTTTATAGAGAGAAAGATAATTAATTCTTACTCAGTTTCCAACAAGTTCGAGACAGAGTAAAAGCTTAAGAGACATGTTGACTAAATTCCACACCTCAGTCTGCTGGCTCTCAGCATTCTGAAGCTCAGCGTGTTAACTCTGCCCGGCTTTTCTTTGATCCTTTAGAGAGGAGAAGTGTACAGTACATTTTAGACCCATTCACAGGTCAATGCATTTTGCTCTTCTTTATATGTCAGATATAAGAGTTCTCGAAGAAGCTTGGCATTCTCTTGTAATCGATTTTGAAGATCATATACTTCTTAAGCTCAGCAGCTTCATTCACGTGTCCTGATAAACCTCCATTACTTACTTGTTAGGAGCTGAAGGGTCCATGCTTAGGAGATGGATAGAGTTCTCAGTTTCGTTTTCAACAAGACTATAGTTGAGCGTTTGTAGGGGAAATGTAGGAGATTGGAAGTAATTTTTATTTGATTATTTGTGATACTTAGTGTTAGAAGGCAAATATGTTTGGGAGTTCTGATGTTTCAATAAGGGACTGTCAAAGGTCGGAGAGCAGAGATCCTTTAGAATCGACAGGGAGTTGCATTGGAATGCATTGCACTGAAGAGTAAGGCAAAGGAAATGGACAAGGGTCGGGAGAGCATTGACACATAGGTGTGTGTCCATAGTTAATTTTAGATATTGGAAGATGAGGTGTCTGAAGGGAATAGTGTTCTGGAAGGAACATTTGCCAAAAAGACAGTGTGGCTTATTTATCATTGTGCTTTAATGATGTAGGTGGTACCCTGCACTTGTTCAATGGGATATTATCATTTTAAACTCCATGATTACTATGATTGATCACACCTTCCTGCTTCCACAGCCTCCTCCCTCACTTGCTCCCTCCCTTTCTCTGGCTCTGGCTCTGCCTCGTCCAAGGACACATATGTGTTTGTCTTTGTGGATGTTTCTTTTTGAGCAGGGGGAGTAGACCATTCTCTTGGCAGTGTAGGGGAACCTCCTGTGTTCCTATTACAGAGTGTCAAGTGTCAGCGTTTTCAGTGCTTATACCCAGCATTAAGTCACTAGCAGCAACTCCAAACCAGCGCGTGGTCAGTGTGTGCTGGTGAAAGCTTGAAACTTAGATATAGCCTCAGCCGATTTGCCCTAACTGGTCTTGTTACCTCTCCCCGCCAGTTAAACAAGAGAACAGAATGATGTGTCAGCCACGTGAAAAGGGGTGGAGGATGAAGTCATCTCTCTGCCAAAGCCAGTTCCTTTTGAATGCCTCCTAGAATGTGACTTGAGGCTCATGTTAGAGATAAGTACTTCTTTGCAGAATAGCAATTAGGAAGTAGATATTTTTTCTTGTATTAAAACACTTCATTTTCATCCATTTTTTTCAAGTTCTGTGCTTACAAGATAGAACAAAAAATCTAACTTTTATAGAAAACCCTCGAATATTTAAAGACATCTGCACCATGCTTTCTGTGTAACCTTGTCCTATCAAAGAACTCTATCTTTCAACTGTTTTCTTCCGGCTAATATTTTTATATTACTTAATAATAAAAGATACCTTATAAACTCTAAGTATTTGTTAATGGAATACGATTTAATTTGTATGCAGCTACTATTTAAAAACATACCATTGAATTTTGACCTGGATGATCAGCACACTGAATTGATTTGTCTTCTATTTCTACTTCCTCCAATACTCCTTTGTAAATCAGCCTGAAAGAACAGAGTCCCTCTGGTTGAGGATGTCCAGTGGCGGTTTTAATGGACTTCCTAGATTTAGAAAAAAAATTAAAAAGGAAGATATTGGGGCATGGAGCTTAAAGGTCACTCTCTAATGCTGTGCGAAGAAACTCCCACATGGACATACAGGTAATGTAGACTTACTGGTGTTTCCTCCACATGAATTAACTGGAGGGCCTTCAAAGTTCAAACTCTGCATCATCTTTTTTCTTGTGGTATATTCTGATAAATTCTCAGGAGGCCCCAAGGCAAGGATGCTCCTCCATGGATCAACTTTGAGCATCACCATCCAATGGAAAGCTTGTGTGTGTGTCACATATAAGAGCCACTTACATGATTTTTGTCTTCTTTTTGGTTTTTCAAGACAGGTTTCTCTGTACATCTCAGGCTGTCCTGAAACTCACTCAACTCTATAGACCAGGCTGGCCTCGAACTCACAGATTCACCTGCCTCTGCCTCCTTGAGTGCTAGGATTAAAAGCACATACCACCACCTCCCGGCTCCACACATGTAATTTTAAGCTTGCTAGTAGCAACATTTTTGCAAAAGGAAAAAAATTAAACAAGTGCACTGGTATGTGTCTTTAAACACGCTATTTAGGACTGTGAAGCTGGAGAATTAAGTTTGAGGCCAGTGTGGACTACAGAGTAGATTCTAAAGTCCTTCCTCCTCTACACATATGCAGGATTACAGGTGTGTACCACCATTTTCAGTTTGATGCACAGCTGGGGAGTAGATCCCAGAGTACCATGCCTGCTGGGTAAGCATTCCGCCAACTGAGCTGCATCTCCAGGCCAAAAATTTCTTCTTTTATAGGAAATTGAGTTCATTATATTTGTGATACTACATTTTAGAGGTCAAAAGTCTAAGGTTAGAAAAATAGTGAGTGTATATTGACTCCAATGTTTTGTGTGTGAGTGTGTGCGTGTGTGTGTTTATGTGTGTGTGAATTCAATATATAGAAAAATAGGAACTGGACGCACAGACAATGCTGCCCACATAGTGTTCTGCCAATATCCTCATCACAGCACACTAATACAAATGACTTCCGATTTGGTGGAATTTCTCCTGGGACAGCTCCTTTTCCTCCTTTATTTACAATAAGTATGAGCATGTCATCAGCAGACTCTTCTGGATGGTTTGTCCCTAAGTGAATGAAGTTTTGGTGACGCCTCTGTACAGTTGAAGTGTCATTTGTCCCTCTTCACACTTCTGTGGTCTATTAGTGAGGTGGTACCTGAATGCAGCAAAGCGCCCAGGGGGTAAGTCTTGATAAGTGTTTCAACATGGCCATCATCTCCAGAAAGCGCCCCTGACCCATCCCATCCATCCCATTCTGCTTCTGTTCCCAGCACACACAGGAAACAGACAACATCTGTATTCTTTTCCTTCAGCTTGGTCTATTATTGTAAGGAAGGCTGCTTGTTCATTGCCTGGCCACCCAGACTCCCAAAATAATCACACAGACACCATGTCAATTAAATCATTGCTTAGCCCATTAGCTGGAGCTTCCTATTGGCTAACTCTTACATCTTAATTTAACCCATTTATATTGATCTGTACATCACCACGTGACTGTGGCTTACCAGGCAAACTGGCGTCTGTCTCCAGCAGAGCTACATGGCTTCTCCGTGACTCTGCCTTCTTCCTCCCAACATTCCATTTAGTTTTCCCCACCTAGCTCTACTCTGCCATATCAGGCCAAGCCAGTCTCTTTAGTCATTAACCAATGAAAGCAACACATAGACAGAAGGACCCTCCACATCATTTTATCTTATCTTCATTTTATACATATGGAATCACATTCTGTGTGCTATTCTGAATTGTCTTTTTCTCGTTTGTCCAAGGTTGAGCAATTGAATATCAAGCAGTTGTTTATCTCTCAGCTGCTTGATGGATTCCAGAGTTAGGCGGGGATTCCCTTCTTTCTCCCCTTTTAAAACCATTATTTATAAAACACAAAACCACTATGGACATTCTGCGATGTGGATTCTTGTGGATAAAAATGCTTTTAATTTGTCCTGGGTGAATAAGAGAGAATGAAATTACTGAGTACTTGTGTGGATGTAGTTTATAAACTCTCCAGGTAGAATGAACTGCTTTATACTCAAGACAGCTCTACAGAAATACGCCATACTTGTTGTAAAAACCGACCAACATTGGGTCTTTTTGGCCTTTCTGCTTTGGGCTCTTTTGTCGGATATGTAGTGACACATCAGCGTTTTTATTTGCATTTTCCATGATTGATAATGTTAAAAGCTTTTGAATATGTTTTGTTTATATCTTCTTTTGTGATGTGGAACCCCTATCTTATTGAGAAAAGGTCATAATAGACTTTCTACCAAGAATAATAATGCCGTTACCATGTCTTCTAGAACTTGAGTTGGTTTATGATTCTCTTCAAAGATCCCTTCTCTTCTTCCATCTCTACTTTCATGCTTCCATTGAGGTCACACACATTTAGAAGTGTTGAGTTCCATGAATTTGAATAACACCTAAGGCATTACTGAGAAAACGCATACATGCGAAACTGCTGTATTTTGAAGGGCGCACAGGTGTGGTATGGTTTCGGGTGTCTTTGTAATATCAAATTGATTGGTGTCAAGCACAGAGCTAATAGCTGAGTATAAGACTGTAGCTGAGCGTCCCTGCCCGGCCAGTTTGATGACATTTGCACTGTCCCACTTCCCTTCCTCGTCAGTTTACAGTTCCATTCGGTACAGTGCGGTGACCGTGCCATTTCCAACGCTGGTCGCAAGCATTCATTCCTGTGCTGCAATGAGCACAACTTTAGTATTTTTTTTCATTTTCCCATTCTGTCATTCAATATTATGCCCTCCATCTGTTCCATCTCGCAAATGCATATTGGTATTTTCCTTGGATTTCTTTTCACTTTCAGCTGGAGCTCTGCGCTGCAGCAATCCGTTGAGTGTTAACTGCTGTGCTAATATACAGCCTCTACCAAGTGGGTATATGTTGATGGATGGCCAGCGGAGGATGCGCATGAAGCTATTTCCAAGTCAGGTTAACTAGAACACACTTAATCATTCTCATTCTCCCAGAAGAACAGCTGAGAAACTCTTTTGATGATAAATTTCATGGCTGAAAAAGCTAAGTAATGAGAGGATCTGCTGTTTTGGATCAAAAAGGGTGCACTTATGAGGCAGTTTTGATTTTAGTATGGAGCCAGTGTGGCGGAGATGTGATTCACTAAGCAGTGCTCACTGAGGACCCTGAGCTCAGATGCTACCGTTGCAGCCAAGGCGTGTTCCCAATTAGCACAGCTACATGGTGCCCAGATTAAACAAGTGGAGGACTCTCTTCTTGTCTATTGAATTCTAGGTGTGGAGTCCTCAACTTTCTACCCCAGCCCCTTCAGCAGTTTTCCGGTCAGCAGACTGGGAGCTCGGCTGACTGAGGCATTAGATAATCTTTCACACTGCTTTTTGATGGCGGTGGGGTTGGCATTGGCTTCATAATCACTGTGAGACGTTCTGAGAAGCCACGTAGAGCAGAGGGCTCCCTCTGAGATCCTGCCACTAGCAATTTATTCCTTTTTGTTAAGAAAAATTGCCTTCAAAGGCAAATGTCTTTAGTAAAAAGGAAACATATTATGGCAAATATCTCATGACATTGTCTGTCAAGGATAATTTCTGGAAACTCAATGAGACTGCATTCTGCTTAATATGTTTCTAAATGGTTCTTAGAATCATAAAAGCAGTATATTAGTCAGTTTTATATAAAGAATACATACTGCAGAAAGGTAAAAATTTAAAAATAGTTTCTTTCAAGCCTACCAAGTAATCTTAGGGATATTTATTGTAAAAGAATTGACTTAGATACAAACTGATCTAATTTTAAATGTAACAATACGTATACATACAGAGAGAGAGAAAGAGAGATAGCAGAGACAGAAAGAGAGACATAGAGAGACAGAGAGAGGCACACACTAGAGTTGATTCTTCCTAACTGTGACCCCATCGATGTGCATTCAGTTAATCATACAACAGAGGGCAACAAGGGCATCTTACTAAACATATACAGAATATTTATTTTTCATTACTAAAAAAGTCAATATAGTTGCTATTCACTTGACATTCGCACTGTATTAAGTGTCATGAGTCATCTCAAGATGATCTAGGGTGTAATGGAGCACTGCCTAGGGTTTATATAAAAGAATCCCATATTCCATACACAACTTGATCCTCGCTGGATTTTGATATATGATGGAGGTTTTTGGAACCAATCTTCTGAGGATACCAAGGGATACTTGTCTATTTCTCTATCACTTTCCTTTGCCTTTTGATTTTTTCCTATGATTCATAAGTCTGTTCCTTACCATAACAATACCTTAATGTCCATGGTATAGAGTATGTCTATTAATTTCATTATTACCATCTAGAAGAACATTTGAAACTAATTTTCTTGTTACAAGTGGTTCATAGAATATCCAACCCTTCTCAAAAATGGAAGAAAATGTCTTTCTCTATTTTTTTTAAAAACATTTGAATAGCCTACTGTTATTCCTTGGAATAGAATTGTTGATTTAAAACAGTAACCAAACATACTTGTTCCTGAATTTTTTGCCTGTTTTACATAGTCTCATAAAAACATTGCCAACTTGCTGAGAGAATATTATTGTTTATAATTTGTATCAAAGTTCATTAATCATAATTTAGATATATAACAGACATTTATTTATTGAGTACTTACTGTATGCAGGAACATTTTTTTAGACATTTGCCATAGAACAGTAAAGCCATCAAATTCCTTTCCCTGTTGTTTACATTCTGGTAATAAAAGAAAGAAAATAGATAGAGGAAAAAAATAAATGCTAAAGGCTGATGGGAGTTATGAAGAAAAATAAAGTGGACTCAGAGAAGAGATAGCAGTGAAGAGATGGGAGGGGTGTGTTGCACTTTTAGGCAGAAGGTCAGAAACGCTTTTCTTCAGTGGTGACATCTGTGCAGAGAGCTCTGTTAAAAAGATGGACAGTGCCCCTCTCTGGGAAGAGTATTCCAAGCAGAGGAAAAGCCAAGTGCAGTTCTTTGGCACATGTAAGCTTGGAAGGACACTAGGGCAACAGAGAGATTCTCACATCGAGACCTGGGAAGCAGAGAGAGGCAAGAAGAGACTGTGATGTGATCCTGTGGCCAGGGCAAGACAGGACAAGGAAGCTCTGGCCATTGGAGAGCTTGGGAGTTAGCAGATAAAATGAGATGTCAGACATCTCTGAGCTTTAATGGAGGTGAAACAAGGGACTGGTAATGTGAGAATTAAAGCTGATAGCAGGCAAGAGAGGGCCTATAGAGAAAAATATTAGTAACAAAGCCAATCAGACAAAACAGAGATCAATAGATTAGATGTGGCCAGGGGCTAGTGAGGAAAGGATTTGGATGTAGTTATAATAAGGTAACACAGAAGACCATGTGGTGTGACAGTTTTGGCCTTGATTGTTCTATTAATCATGTAAATCTGTTCAGGATCTAAACTTCCTAGAAATAGACACAGAAACACAAACACACACACACACACTCACACTCTAACATGCACATAGACAAATATATACACACCCACATATGCATATAAATATACACAGGGTCACACAAGCAAAAATATATACACATATTGGTCCAAATGTACACACACACACATGCACATGCATGTACACAGAGGCACACAAGTACATGTAAGCACATATAAATGTATACACATGCATATGCACCCATATATGCATAAATGCACATAAACACATAGGCACATACACCTGTATATGCACACATAACATACACATATGCAAACACAAAAGAATACATGTGCACACATGCATAGGCCCACACACAGGAGAACACAAGGTGTGGCACAGTTCTTAGCATGATTATGGTTCTAGTAAAATTTCACAGGAGTTAAAATTCCTGGAATCACATGCTCTTTTAAGAATGTCATTTGAGAAAAAAAACTGCATGATTATTTCATACATGCTGAAAAAGCCTTTGACAAAATCCAACAGCATTTCATGATTGATGTCTTGGAGATACTGGAAAATAAGAGAAATACCTAAACATAATAAAGACAATTTAAAATAATCCTACAGCCCAAATCAAATTAAATAGAGAGAAATTCAAAACAAATTCACCTAAAATCAGGGACAAGACAAGGCTGTTCACTCTCTATAGCTACTCAATATAGTATTTGAAGTTCTAACTAGAGCAATAAGACAACTTCAAGAGATCAAAGGGATACAAATTGAAAAGGAAGAAGGCAAAGCATTGTTATTCACAGATGATATGATACTATACACAAACGATCCCAAACTCTCTACCAGAGAATGGCTGAAAACACCTTCAGTAATATGTCTGGATACAATATTAACTCAAGCAACAACAACAGCAAAACAGCAGTCCCCCTATATATAAATGACAAAGAGATTGAGAATGAAATTAGGGAAAAAACACCCTTCACATTAGCCACAAACAATAGAAAATATGTTAGGATAACCCTATCCAAGCAAGTGAAAGATTTGTGCGACAAAATCTTAAAGTCTAAAAAATAAATTGAAGACATCAAAAGATGGAAATATCTCCCATGTTCATTGATCAGTAAAATTAACACAGTAAAAATGGCAACCTACCAAAAGCAATCTACAGATTCATGGCATCCCCATCAAATTTCTATCACAATTCTTTACAGACTTAGGAAGGATAATAATACACAAGTTCATGTAAAAAACAAAACAAATTAGGATAGCTAAAACAATCGTGAACAATTAAAGAACTTCCAGAGGTATAACCATCCCCAATTTCAAACTGTACTATAGAGCTATAATAATAAAAACCTCATGGTATTGGCATTAAAGCAAACATGTTTTTCAGTGGAATGGAATCGAAAACCTAAACATAAATCCATACATCTATGGATACCTGATTTTGAAGAAGTCAGAAATATACAAAGAAAGAAAGAAAACTTCTTCATCAAATGATGCTGGTGCTATTGTATGCTTGCAAGTAGAAGAATGCAAATAGATCTATATTTATCACCCTGTCCAAAATTTACATCAAAGTAGACCAAAGACCTCAAAATAAAACCCAGACACACTGAACCTGATAGGAGAGAAAGTAGGCAATAACCTTGAACCCTTGACACAGGAGACAATTTCCTAAGCAGAACACAGATAGCACAGGCACTATATTGACAATTAATAAATGAGTCATACCAAAAATCAATATAAAATTATGTTAATTTAAAAATAAATAAGTGGAGCCTCATGAAACTGAAAAGCTTCTGTCAGACAAAGAACACCATCAAACAGAACAACACGAAGTCTACAAACTGGGAAAAAGTTTTCAATAACTCCATCTCCAATACAGAACTAAGTCCAAAATACATAAAGAACTCAAGAAACTAGACATTTATAAATCAAACAATACAATTAAAAATGGATATAGACATAAACAGAATTCAGAATCTCAAATGACTGAGAAACACTTTAAGACATGTACAACATCCTTTGCCCTCAGGGAAATGAAAATCAAAACCACTCTGAGATTCCACCTTATACCTATCAGAAAGGCTAAGATCAATAACACAAGTGTCAGCTCATGCTGGTGAAGATGTGGAACAAGGGGAACACTCCTTCATTGCTGGCGAGAGTGCAAACTTGTACAACCACTAAGAAAATCAATATGGCAGTTCCTCAGAAAACTGTGAATCTGTTTACCTCAAGATTCTGCCAAACCCTCTTTGAGTATATAGCCAAAGGGCACTTCACCTAACCACAAAGACACTTGATTAGCTAGGTTCATAGTGGCTCTATTTGTAATAACCAGAACTGGAAACAACCTAGATGACCCTCACCTGAAGCATGGATAAACAAAGTGTGGTGAACTTGTACATTGCAGTAGTATTACCATGCTTTTAGAAAAAATGGTATCTTTAAATTTGTAGACAAATGGATAAAACAGGAAAAAAATCATCCTGAGCAAGATAACCCAGACTTAGAAAAACAAGCATGATATACTTACTTATAAGTGGATATTAGCCTTTTAGTCAAGGATAATGCACTACAGTGCACAGATTCAGAGAAGTTAGATAAAGAAGAGCTATCTGGGGGTGGGGAGGACACATGGTTCTCCCAGGGAAGGGGAGATATAATAGAGCTTGTGAGGGGACTGTGGGAAGTAGGGATGGGGAAGGGAGTGGCAGAGGGAAAGAGTCTGGGGAGAGATCACTAGAATAGGGTGGCATTTAGTGAACAATGTGGAAACCTAGTGCAGTGGAAACTTCTAGGGACCTGTGAGTGTGACCCTGGCAAGGACTCCAAGTAATGGAAGACATGGATCTTGACTCAGCCATCTTCTGTAGTCACACAAGGCTCCCAGTGGTGGGATTTGGACATCAACCCAACCACACAACCAATAACCAAAAGCCTGTTCTGCCTGCAAGATGTGCTGGGGCAATCGTGGCTCAGAGCTTGTGGGTGTGGCCAAGCAATGACTGCTCTAATGAGACTCAAGACATGACAGGGAGTCCATGCCTGATACTACCTGGATGGCCAGGATCAGAAAGCTGGAAGACTCAGACACTTAGCATAGAACCGGGATTGCTCAGACACCTAGCATAGAACCAAACATGACTGACAAAAATAAAGAAATTAAATTAAAGAAAATAAATAATTAGGGCTGGAAAGGTGGCTCAGAGGTTAAGAGCATTGCCTGCTCTTTCAAAGGTTCTGAGTTCAATTCCCAGCAACCACATGGCAGCTCACAACCATCTGTAATGGGGCTGGTGCCCTCTTCTGGCCTGCAGGCATACACACAGACAGAATATTGTATACATAATAAATCAATAAATATTTTTAAAAATAAATAAATAAATAAATAAATAAATAAATAAAAGTCAATGAAATGATTCCTAGTGATATACTAATATACTCACAGTTCAGCGCCTAGCCCAATTGTCATCAGAGTCTTTCTCCAGCAGTTGATAGGAACAGATACAGAGACCAACAACCAAACACTAGCAGGAGCCCAGAGGAACACTGCAAAAGATAGGAAGGAAAGACTGCCCGAGCCAGAAGGGTCAAGGACACCACAAGAATACGGCCTTCAGAATCAACTAAGCAAGGCTCATAGGGGCTCACAGACTGAAGCAGCAGCCACAGAGCCTGCTAGAATCTGTGCTAGACCCTCTGCATACATGTTGTGCTTGTGTAGCTTAGGGATTTTGTTGTATTCCTAACAGTGGCAGTGGAGCTCACTCTGACTCTTTTGCATGTTTGTCGTACCCTTTTCCTCCTACTGGGTTGCCTTGTCCAACCTTGAGATGAGGGTTTATGCCTAGTATTATTGCATCTTGTTATGCTACGTTCAGTTGATATCACTGGGAGACCTGTTCTTTTCTGAAGAGAAGTGGAGGAGTAGTGAATCTGGGGGAGAGGAAAGGCAATAGGGAGGCCTGGGAGGAGGGAAGGTACGGGAGGTTGGGGTCAGGATGTGTTGCATAAGAGAAAAATAAAAAAAGAGAAAAAAAGAATGCCATTGGAATTTTGGCAAGCACTTTACTGAATCTGTAGATTGCTTTCGGTTATTTTTGCAATATTTATTTTGCCACCCCATGAACATGAGAGGCTTTCTCCATTTTCTAGTCTTTTCCAATTTCTTTCTTCAGACTTTATAGCTTTCATTATAGGGTTTTTACTTCCCTGGCTAGTTTACTTCTAGATATTTTGAATCAGATTCCTTCCTTGATTTCTGTCTCAGCATGTTCATTATTGGTATTAGAAAGCTACTAATTTTTGCAAGTAGATTTTGTTTCTTCATACTTGGCTGAAAGTGATGATTAGACCTAAGAGGTTTCTGGTGGAATCTTTAGAGTCTTTAGGGTTCTTCATATCATATCATCTAAAAATAGGGATGATTAGTTGACTTCCATCATTCCTATTTGTGTATGTTTTGTTTCTTACCCTTGTTTATTTCTCTGACTAAGGATCACAGCAGCGTATTTAATGAATGCAGAGAGAGTTGGACATTGTTGTCTAATCCCAGACGCTGACAGTAAATAAAAGGCTTACAGCCTTTCTTGATTTCACTCTCTGAAGAATTATAGGCTGTAGGCACTGTAGAGATGCCTCAGTAGGGAAAGCATAGATTGCTCTTGCAGAGGACCCGAGTTCTATTCCTAGCACCTGTGTTAGGCAGCTCACAACCACTACCAGTTTATCTAGCTTCAGGGTCTCCAACTCCTTGACTCTGTGATCACCTGTATGCACATACGCACAAACCCACATGCACATGCTCACACACACACACACACACAGTGTTATAAAAATAATTGCAAAATGTAATCATTTGAAAATAAATATAAGGGACCCATCTTGGTTTACATTGCAATGCTATAATGCAATACACTATCACTGTAGTGCTAATAATGGGTAATTTTTCCAGTCAGGTTGTAGACTCATCAGGATGGAGCATCATGCAGTCTTCTCCTCTGGGGCTTGGCACCAGTGTTTAAAAAGGAGCTGCTCAGGAAGATGCCTGCTGTACCTTCAGCAGCAGCAGCAGAGTATGGGTGTGTGTGGTTCAACGCCAGGATAGACAGCGGTGTGGGTGTGACTCACCACCCGGATAGACAAGAGGATTGGGTGTGGGTGTGGCTCAACACCAGGACAGCCAGGGTGCAGGGGCAGCCCAGCATCAGGATAGAAAGGGATGGGGCAGCCCTGCATGGGGACAGAAAGGGATGGTGGTGGCCCAGCATGGGGATAGAAAGAGATGGGCGGTCACTGCTTTCTATTTCAGTTCCAGTGCTGATAGCATGTCATATGTGACAGTGGCCTATGGTAAAGAGATGTTTTATCCCTCCAAAATAGTTTATGTTGTGAAGAAAGTGCTTTCTTTGAGAGGCCTCTGTGTATTTCTAAGAGAACGCAAGGATAAGTGTCCTAATGTGGGCGTGCCCACACTTTATTTATGGCTTTCCACTTCAGCACTATCAGCAAATATGTGTAACATTTTGACCTTTATAGCCACCATTAACCTCACTCCTAGTACCACTGCCCATTAGTATTAATATTTTGCTTTTGAGAGTGTCGCCGATGAGTCTTTTGTCTACTGTGCTCCCATTGGTGGGCAATACTTCTCTTAGCCAGTCACCTTTATTTTTTCCTACAATTCCCTTTTCTGTTCTTGAGATTTTTTTTCATTTTTCTAACATTTTTTTACTGCCTTTAAAATAACTCACAAGAACTTAAGACCCTGGAATGCCTTCTAACTTCAAATAAGAGTTTCAGTCTGACCTGACCCAGTAGATTTTTTAGGATCCATATGGAATCAGGGGCCGCAGGGAATATGGGTGAGTCTTAGTTGATCTGGGGAAAACCCTTCTTTGGATACAAGTTTCCAAAAGGGATATAATACTTTGTCTAAACTGAGGCGTGACTTGACAAGAAGAGGATGAGTAGGGTCTCATCTCCTTTTTGTCCCTTGATGATATGAAATAGTGCAGGTTGAGACTGTGTTAGCAGAGACAGGACACTGTTGGCTGATTTTCAGTCATGTGCATAATCCTCCCTCTTTTCCTCTTGGTCCTTTTATTTCTCCTTCATTCCCCCTCTCTCTTTCTTTCTCCCTCTCTCCCTCCCTCCTTTCCTTCATTCTCTGATAGATTTTCTTGTGTCTCACACTGGCCTCAAACTCTTTATGCAGCTGAAGATGACCTTGCAGCCCTGATCCTCCTCTCCCAGCTCCCCAGTCACCAGCATGCAATAAACTGGACACAATGATGCACACTGGACATCCCAAGACCAAATGATAAATGCGCATTCTACCAGCTTCCTACTCTTTCAAATGTATATCAAATCTTTGCTGCTAAGTGTTACTCTTTCTAACTCACTTTCAGGGTTAGAATTGGAAATCTTTAATCAAATTAAATGTATTAATTGTAATTGTTGACTGTGAGTTGGTCAGAACTAGGATGTCTAGGGTTTACAGGTTGAGCAGGATACATAGAATGTCTGTTCTCATGTGTGAGGTGACAGGTACCCTAACTCAATTTGTGTGCTATTTTTTGTTTGTTTGTTTGTTTGGTTGTTTTGTTGTTGTTGTTGGTTGATTTGTTTTTGTTTTTGGATACAGGGTTTTTCTGTGTAGCCTTTACTGTCCTGGAATTCACTATATATACCAGGTTGGCCTTGAACTCACAGAGATTTGCCTGCCTCTGTCTCTCCAGTGTTAGGATTAAAGGCATATACCACCACCGCCCAGACATATGTACCGTTTTCTAAGTGTCATCATGGTAAAATATTTGCTTCATACTCATTTTTATAAGTCTTGCTGTTTTCTTGGTCATAAGCACATGACTTGTTGAGAACCTTGTAATAATGAGCCTCTAGTGAAAACAGTGTTAACAATAGGGTTTTTGAAACTTAATTGGAGGAAAATGAAGTGCTTCTTAGAGGAAAAGGTTACTATCCAGAAGATGAAATATGTTCAAAACAGACATGGAGTTTATGAGGCGCTGGGAAATGGCAGGGTTATAATTTGATTTTTAATGTGTGATTTATGAAAGGCAGAATGAATGAAAGCACTCTGGATGGAATTCTAGGTTGAGTCCACCACTGTTGAACTTGGGCGAGTCAGAAGACATCCCTAGGCAATATTGTGTGTGAGTGTGTGTGTGTGTGTGTGAGTGTGTGTGTGTATGTGTGTGTGTGAGTGTGTGAGTGTGTGTATGTGTGTGTGTGTGTGTGTGTGTGTGTGTGTATGTTCTGCTTGTTGTAGAGATGATACACTGCATAAGACAACACAGAGGGCTCTTCCTTTCTAGATTCCTGGATAGAGTAGACTTGTGAAGGTACAAGGTGTTCTAAATCTTAACAGCTTTAGTTAAGATTTGCTTTATTCTGTCTGTCTGTCTTTCTATCTGTCTGTCTATCTGCTTTCTATTTATTTATTTGTTTGATTATCTATCTCCTTTTGTGTGTGCATTCTTGCATGTGTGTGCACATGTGCGTGTGCACATATGGAAATTAGAGGGCAAGACTGGGCATTGACACTGAGGAGCCTTCCACTTTCTTTTTCTTTTGATACAGAGTCTCTTAGAGCCCTAGAACCTCACCATGAAGGCTAGGCAAGCTGAACAACGAACTCCAGGGATCCCCCTGTGTCTGACTCTCAACTCACTATCCCTGGTAGTGGAAGCACATACAACTGCGTCTGGTTTACATGTAGGTTCTGAGGACCAGTTTCAGGTCCCCACTTGTTCAAGGCAGATACCTTATGGACTGAGTTCTCTCAGCAGTCCTACCTGCTACTCTTTAGACATTAAAATTCTTTAGGCCATGCAAGGGTCAGTCTACAACAGAAATGGATGTTCTTCCAGAGGACCTTGGTTCAATTCCCAGCACCCACATGTCAGCTTACAACTATCTGTAACTTCAGTTATACAGGACCCAATACTCTCACACAGACATACAGGTAGGCAAAATATCAATGCATATAAAACAAAATAAATATTTTTTAAAAAAGAAGCAAGTCGCTGTGTCTCAAAAATATAGCAATTAGTAACAAGTCTTTTAATAAGATTTATTTTAGATATTAATAAGAAAGTAATTCTACATGGAAAGTACCTCATATAATTGGTTGATGGTGACATACAACATGCCAAGGGTGGCTCTTGTCTACTGACTAACAAGATATGGTTCTAGCTGTGGGTTCAGGGGAAGAGAGACACAGCAGAAAATAAGGTTGACTGTGCTTTAGATTCTCTTGGACTGATTGGGGTGAGCTGACCCTTCCTCTCAGATGAGGCGCTTCCTCATTGACTGTGTCCTCCATAAGGAGTTCTGGAAGCACCCTGACCTCTATGTCCTTCTCTGCTGTAATATCTTAAGCTGTTGATGTCTGTCTCTCATCTGAAAAGCCAAGACTCCTCTAGTAATTGGGTTCTCCCCATCACAAGAGCAACCGCGATGTACATGTTTATTGTGGAACTCTATTGTTCAATATTTATTACAACTTGAACTTAAGAGTATAAATGATAAAAATGATTACAGCAGCATTTATTTTCATTTTGTAGAAAGTTGTATCTTGGGAAGTTCAATCCATCCACCCTTATAAAGATAAATACTAATACTTTCAAATTTGATGTTAATTTGCATTTAAGAACTTTGAGCTATAACCATGCTATTTTAATATTAAGCTATATAAGTGTATTTTAAATGAAATACTTATTAATGTTTCTCTATTTTTGACATTTCTCTATAAAATTAAGATTTCAAGAATGATAGGTATATTTTAAGAAATGTAAACAGTCAATTTTCATGGTCCCATATGTGAAAAAATTAAAGAATATAACAAGAAAGCATTTATATCATTACTGCTATATAAACAAGTGTTTTCAAATTCATGGAATTCTACCCATCATTTTACTACTCTTCTTCCACACATTCCTCAGGATTTTGCCTCAAATATCTTGACTAACATTCTCTGCACTCTGGTGAAAGGGTCAACAGAAAGATTCTCTACCCACACCAAACACGCACAGAAACCGGAACAATGAAAATGATCCTTCCAGCCTGCAGGCAGGGAGACATGGAGGAGTCTCAGCCCTGCTGATCTTCGGCAGGGAGAAGCCTCCCATGGAGGGGAAACTGGAGCCACGCTGATTTTGTTCCTGTCATGTCTCAGTCATATGCAGATTATAGACTCTTGGATGGAACGTTCACCATTTAATTTTCTCTTGGAAATTAGAGTTATTTCCCAGAGCAGTTAACTCACGGGGTCATTTGACTTATTAACTTATATCCTTCACATGGGTTGCATAGCATACAAACTGTTCAATGGGTTTCAATTCATATGGTTCTTCGGGTGATGTGGGCACCCGAGCAGACAGAATAGTAAAATGAGATCTTTGGATTTTCTTCTTAAACACAAACCTACCTTACATAATCCAGCTAGGCTAAGAATAGTTATTTTGCCTTAAGGAGAAGAAGAGAGAAAGGAGAGAAAGCTAACCAAGGCTCCTTAGGGCGGCGATAATCAAGGAGAGAGGCACTGTGTAGGCAAAATTGGTTATTTTATCGAGGTTTATTGATAAAAGATCTACCTGGCTCACACAGATAGCAACAACCTCCCCATTTTATAGGTCTTTAATTAAAGTATTTTGCCAATTGGATTTTTAAAATTATAGTCTATACATTATGCAGAGAGTACACTTTTCAGCCTGTTAATAATAAGACTTTCCAAGGTGTACAAATCTTTCCTGTTCTGTCTGATTGATACCTTGGTCCCCAGGTGTGTCCCAGTGTTGTTTATTCTGGCCTGACAGTAGCAGACTATACAGAGCAAGATTAGAGTCAGAAGAAGTTTTGCAGTGCAGGGGTTTGCATTTATAATGTTTAGACAAATTATGGATGGCTTTGGTTAAAAAATTACTTGTTTCTTTATTCAAAAGAATGAACTATTTTGCATTTTTAAATTGTTATGCACAACCTCACTCCTGTCCCTTTCCATGGCTCTCAGAGTCCTCCTTTGAAGTCAAATTAACTTGTTCAGTCTAAAACGATTTGCAAATTTTAAGTAGCATGCGCTAACAAGGACATGGCGCAGGGCAAGTCCTTCATTTCCCTTCTAGTAAAAGCAGGAGGGTGTGTGATGTCCTTTAGAGATACACAGTTCTTCCCAGAGAATATAAAATAATCATCGCATGCGCATCCTGTTCTCCCTTTGAAGGAGCTGTCAGAGCCGCCATTTGTGGCTGGGTTCTCACAGGAATGTGGTGTTTAGAGGCTAGCTCTCAGTATCCTCAGGAAGCCACACTCTGAGTCAGCAGAAACGAAGGGCTGTCTTGCCTGATTCTCCTGCTCTGGCTCCCAGGCATCCTGTGGTGAGCCCTAAAATTCAGCCACGACTTTACTTCCTGTTCTCAACAAGAACACCTTCCTGATTCTCTGCACCACTGTCCTCTTCCGTTTCCTCCTTGGGGTTCCTCATCTCAACAATGACTTTGTACTCTCCTGAACACTCTTGCTTCCTCCCAATTCCTGCTCATTGGCTTTTGAGACATGTTATCATTGTCTTTGTCCTTTCTCAGCTGATGAGGAGAAATACTTTGTAATATTTTGTACCCCATAAAAGGCGAGTTTTGAACCCAACCTTTCCCCGCCTTCCAAGTAGCTCATTGTTGAAGAAACAGAGACGACAACAGGAGATGGTATATGTCCATCCTTAGGATGTGTCTAAAATTAGCATTCAAAATTAAAACAATCACAGAAACTGCTTTCATTTACTCTTAAGCTTTTATTCTTTTTTTATTTTTATTTAAAACAGTCTTATTTTGCATACCAATCCCAGTTCCATATCCTTCCAGTTCTTGGACTTCCTACTTCCTCCCCACCCCACCCCCCATTCACTCCTCCAAAACAGTGAGGCCTCCCATGGGGAGTCAACAAAGTCTGTCCCATCACTTGAGGCAGGACCAAGGCCCTTTCTCCTGTATCTAGGCTGAGCAAGGTTTCCCTCCATAGGGCATGGGCACCAAAGAGCCAGTTCACACACTAAGAATAAATGCTGGTTCTACTGCTAGGGGTCCCCCAAACTGCCCATGTCACACAACTGTCACTCACATTCAGAGGGCCTAGTTTGGTCTCATGCTGCTTCCCTAGCTGTCAATCTGGGGTCAGTGAGCTCCCACTAGCTTGAATCAACTGTTGCTGGGTGTATCTCCATCATAGCCTTGGCCTCTTGGCTCATGATCTCTCTTAAGCTTTTAAAACAAATCACAGGGACCTGTTGTTGTCACCACAGAAATGCCTACACAGCTCCTCCTCCCTACAGCAGCACTTTCTGATGTTTCGCCTTTACCTTGAACAGTTTTTACTAATTAAATGGGTTCTTTGATGATTTCACTCATGCATACGGTGCCTTCTTACACTTTCAGCTCTCTTATCTCAGCCCCACCCCTGTGAAGTCCCTCCTCTCTAGTACTGTTCCTGTTTCATGTTCATTCATGTGCTTTTGTTTTTTAAACCCACTGAGTTGAACCAGGGACATGTGTGTCCCCAGAGCTTGGAAATCCTTTAGAACTCTGTGAGCTCTGAAAGTGTGTGGGCAGCTGAGGACAATGTCTTCCCTCGTTCCAGAACCTTCTAACTCAGCACCGAGGAGAATCCCTTGAGCTCATTCTGCATCCATAGCAGTCCTTGCCTTGGTCCAGCCTCTTGGGAGCCCTGTGCAGGTGACCGCAGCTGCTGCGAGTTCGAGGTGGCAAAGGGTTGCTGTTAATGTTTTTAAAGTTACTTTTCCTATAGGTTTTATTGTAATGAAACATTTTTGTTTGAAATGCAGCAATGTTAAGTTTTCCTCTTAATTTTTACTCTAATGGCAGATCTCTTTCCATCCCATTTTTTATTAAAAACACAAAGTCATACGGAATCTAAGAGCATTGGACCTAAGTTTCTGGCATTCCATTGTGATGTTGCAGAATCTGTCACTCCCAGCTATAGCATCTCAGGCGGTCATGATTATTGACCTTCCTGTCAAGCACATTTGATGATTAAGAGTAGATGTGAGGCCTGGAGAGGTGGCTCAGTGGTTAAGAGCATTTATTTCTTTTAAAGAAGTTCTGGGTTCAACTCCAGCACCCACATGGTAGCTATTAGCCGTCTGGGTCTTCTGAATTCTGGGACACCAGGTAGGCATGTGATACACAGTCATACATTCAGGCAAAACACCCACACACATGGAATAAATTCATTTTGAAAATCTGTTTGAATTTATTATAATTCTCAGATTAAAATGGAGGGTAACAGAAAAAATCAAATTGAAAATTCTAAAGGAGGGCTGTGTCCAAGCACGCTGCTCTATGACTGACACCAAGTGCGTCACTAGTGCGTGTTAGCCAGTCCTCCTGGCACCATTATCTTAAATAGGCAGCCGGGGAAGACTGACTCTCATTTAGCTCCCGCCGTGGATTCTATAGACATGAATTCCATCTTGCACTGTGCTAAAGACCAGACAGACTCCAAGACTCAAACCCTCTCGGAAGCCATACTTTCATGACTCCGTCTTCGAGCTCCCTGCAGACACTTTCTTTGACCTGTCCTCCCACCCCTCCTACTTCCTCTTCATGTCTTCTCACTTTTCCACCCCCCTAAATCTCCTCAGGGCCTTTTCTCTCAGCAATAATGGTATTAATTTTGTAAAGAGTAAAACTGTTTCTTTTCTCGAGTTCCCTCTTCATCCGACCTTTAGTTCTTAGCCAAGTGTCCACAAAACAGATAGAAAGAACTTAAAATGACCTCAGAAGTGAGACCATAGAATAAAAAACACAGGGTGTCACGCTTCTATACTTCTTTAAGACGTAATTACTGGGCACCAATTGCTCTGTAAATCTGTATTCAGACTTCATTTTTATTCTGAATATTTCTCTTCCTTTTTTTTTAATCTACAGTGAAGTTACTCTGCAGCAGTTAAAACTCTATCCATGGATGGGCATTTTCTAATTGATTAAATTAAATGAATTAAATTTGGAAACTTTTTGACATGTGTCCAAATTTCACATAATTACTTCTAATTGCAGGAATTATTTTTTAGATATCAAATCTGCTGTATATACACACATTTTCCTGCCAAATTGTATTGCATAGTATTTTGCCAAGAGTGTCACAATATGGCTAAAATTAAGCTTCATTAGGTGTAACAGGATGAGATGCAATTTAATTCTTAAAGCTGACTGTAAGTGCTGAAAGATAGATTTACTGTTATTCTGTCTTCCAAGCTAAAGGAATAACACATTATTTTGCAAATCTCGGTGGCAAAAGGTAACTGAAATAATTCCTGCATCTTCTCAAAGGAAAAGAACTTCATGCTTAAAACTGGGCTGTTATTTATCTTTACCCTTCATCCGTTTGACTCCCTCAGTCTGTAGAAGAGGCCCTTTTATTTTAGCAGAAGGTGGATTGAGTTTCTGCCAAGTCAGTGTACTCCCTAAATGGATATGTCAGAGGCAATATTGTTTCTCAAAAATCATTTAGAAAGCAGCATTTTTGCATAAGTAGGCTCTTTCATTAGTTTGGAATTAAATTTGAGCAATTGCTGTTTCTGTTATGGCTGCTTCTTGGAGAGCCCGGGCAATGAGGGCTTCCCACGTCCTTGAGTCAAAATTTCCTTTGGGGCTTATGGTGCCTGCGTCAGGCTTGGAAGATAGCAAGGGACGTGGCAAGTCTAGCTAAGCTCTTTCAGGAGGTTGATAAGATTCACACAAGCAAGTATTTTGCATAAAATCAACTAAAGATTGAGGTTTTAATCTATATGAGGATGATGTAGAAGGAAGGCAAAACGATGGAAGTTTCAGGGTGTCCCAAGAAATGTCTTTGCTTTTCATTTCTAGCCTGGAAAATGATTAATTCCCCAGACACTTCTCTTTGTCCTGAAGATAATGTGCACTTTATTATGCCTTGACAGAATTACACTGACTGCTTTGTGAAGTTTGAAAGAATGTCTTGTTTTCTTTTTCATCTAATAATAGGTATATTAAAAAAGAAATATCCATTAGCTGCTATGATAACGTTTTCCCCTTAGGCAAATGATTCATTGTTTATAAACTAAGAAGTCTACAGAGATATTAATTACAATTAGCAAAATAATATCATCCAGTTTCATTTTAATTTCTGTTAGAAAGATTAAAAACATAAACAGATTAAATCTTGCTTAATGTCGGTGTGTGAGTGGGATTCTCTCATAAATTTTTGCATCATACTGCTTTGTTAATTCAAATTAGTTTGAATTCTAGCTGGATTTAATTTCAAAGACCAAACTGTAAAAGTGTTCATTATTCCATATATATTATAATTAGTAGTATAATTATCGATGTGGTAGTCACGTGACCAAACACATCAGGAAGCTTCTTATCAATATATAGTACATTTTCTTTATATATATGTCCTCAACTGAAATCACCTTTCCTTAAGGAAAATGATGAATTTTATTCCTTTCTAGAATTGAGAACAGTACACATTTTATAACATAGAGTGGATCATGTACCAGCATATTTTCCCCTTTGTTAATTAGCATTCTGTTCATTGAGTTATTCATCATTTAAGTAAACTTGGCAATCATTAATATCAGACTTCAGCATTTCTTGTAGGGCAGGTCAATTTAATCATTTCTTACTGCAATTGAAAAATTCCAGGTTAGGTACCAGAATATTCAAAATATTAATTACTATCAAATATGAGCAATCACTTAAAATACAGTAATATATTCCTCAGCATTGGGAATGACTCTGGTGCATAGAGATCAGACTGTATCCTATTTAAAAGTTTGGGGTATTTTAATACCTGGGGATCATAGCACTCTCTGAGAGAACAGAAATTGTTGTCTGCAGATCCCAAGCAGCCTGTGAGACCTGACTGATGGTATCCTCAGTCCAGCATGTGCTCAGTGCCTGGATGACAGAAGGTGACCGTATTGAAAGCCAGCTGGGAAACAATACGGAAATAAAGGTTTTGCTGGCCAGTGCTTCCTTGTGTTTGAGATAATAGAGTTAGCTAACAATCATTCCAGAGGAAACAGCGCACTGACCAGGAAAGCAACGATTCTTTCTTCAGTCACTCGAGCTGGAGTCTGACCCAAGAAAAGTGAAGGCTCAGTAATGTATGAACTACACATCACCCAGTTCCAGCACTGCCTACGACACTGTACTCAGAATATCCTTACTCATGAGAAAGGAGTAAAATATACCTGGTCTTCTGGGACAGAGTAAATCTGGGAATAGCTATCTCCTTTGCAGTCGGTCACATCTGGGCATACCTTAGAATTCTGAGGGAGTAATATAAAGAAAATTTGAGTTTAAAGGGTTAAATTAGACCTGGAGCATCATGAATTCCTTGGACCTGTCATATCTCTGGTTACCTCTCACAGACTGTGATTCATAGAAAGGCTATCTATACAAAGGGCCGCATCTGCCTTGACTGGTGTCTTCCTTTCTAGAGAAAGAAGATGCAAGACGAATGGAGGCGAGCTTACTTCCTAGCCTAAGGCTTGGGTCTTGCTATCCTCTGGATTGGATAATGAAATTGTTTAAATCTCATGAGTCCTTGAAATTTAGTTTATCCATCAAATTGATTAATTAAACACAGTTAGCCCTAAAGCTGACACCCAGGGCTCACAGTCAATAGGTGTGGACGCATCCTATGCTTGCCCTTCTCCAGCGTTCTGAAGCTGCTAAGTGCTTTGTGATGTACTCATGATTTATTTCGGGAGCAAATGGCTCTTGGGGTGGGAGTTGGGGTCATGAAAGAACACATGTGACCCAGACCCATCGATTCAGTGCCTAAGTGAAGCATCTTAGACATGTCACCATGACTGGAGGGATTTATTGATATGGATTAAGATCGACTGTCCATCAAAGGAGCAGGTGCTGAAGAAAAATGACTGCTTTGACAAATGGTTTTACCTTATCCCTGGGTCTCTAATATGTCACTCTGGAGTCCCCAATGAAATTATTCCCTGTTCTTTTTCCAGGTAGTAACCATCTCTACTTTCAAATTTTACGTTCCTTGCATCGTCTAACAGTCTGCTTGTTTGTTCCTGGCTGCCAAGATTACAAAATAATCACACAGAAACTATAATATTTGCAATACTTTTGGCCAATGGCTAAAGCATATTTATAGCTTACTCTTATATCTTAAATTATCCAATTTCCATGATTTTATATTTTACCCTGAGGCTCAGACAGTAGCCGGGAATTTTACCCAGTAAGCCACTACCATGTGGCGATACACAGATTAATAGAAATGGATTAAATTAAGATGTAAGAATTATCCAGTAAGAAACTTGAGCTAATGGGCCAAGCAGTGTTTTAATTAATACAGTGTCTGTGTGGTTATTTCAAGGCTAAGCTAGCCGGGCAGCCGGGACAAACAAATGAGCCCTCCATGCAACAGGAGTGGTATCCTGACAGACTCAGCCTCAGGGCATGCTCCCTGTCTCTTTTTAACTGCACTTCAGCATAAGAGCCTATCCTGCCAGGCATTGTGGGAGCTTCACATGAGATTTACCAAGATTCCACTATGTGCCTGGTAGATATTTTGTTGGTGGATTGAGTACTTTCGGATACTACGCCAAGCATCGGATGCAGAGATATGGCAACTGATTCACCTCAGAGCTGGGCTGTTTGGGGGCCTTCTCAGCACTGGCATCTGGTACTTCAACTGGCTGGTGTTGAAAGGAGAGAGGCATAGCCATAGGAAGAGGGCAAAACCACATCCTTGACAGCTTGCTGGGACACCTGTAGAGTTTGAGTCCAACCCCAATAGGATATGATTCTATGAGGAAAAGGTCTTGGCCTAATTTATTACTTACTGTCAGCTTTCCATCAAGAACATAGTGTTAACACAGGTGTGACGTGGTTCTTTATGTACTGATTATCAGCTTTTCTGAGTCAATATCCAAATGTACAGATATACAGATGTACAGATATATAGATATACACAACTCACTCGTAGACAGCATGTTTCACAAAGCAGATTTGTCCCTTACTGGCAGGTGGCAGATGACGAATAAATTCTAACTTTTCCTGACCCACTTTTCCAAGGTACAGAAAGGGCAAAGCTGTGAGCTCGGCTCTCCATGTCTCACCTGAAAGGTGCCCCTCTTTGTTTTATAGAATGGGGCTCATGGCATGGTATTCAAGCGTACTTTGTGATGCGGTCACTGGTATACAGTCCAGGCTTTTGGGGCTAGCTCTTCTCTCCCATCTTGATGCTTAATTTCTAACACATTCAGTAGCTCTTCTTCAGAATGATAGGCAAGAATGGGGGGAGAGCATGGTCAGCCCAGGGCTCCTCACACAGTCTCTGTACATAATGTTCACTAAGGAATTTCCAGTAAAAACCTCACCCAGTGAAGTGATTCACAAAATAAATGCAGAAACCAAGCTTCCTGGTTCTAGATTTTATCCCAGCATTCCCTAGCTAGGTCTGTGGGCAAGTGAGCAGAGATGTTCGTTATTTTTAATTATGTTTGTGTGTGTCTCTGTGACATATGTACACGTGAGTGCTATGCCCATAGAGGCCAGAAGAAGGTGACAGATTTCTTGGAGCTAAAGATATGGAAGATTATAAGCCATCCAAGTGGCTTCTGGAAACAGATTTCTGCACTTTGATTCCTGAGCTATCTCTCCAATCTGCGAGCTAACATTTCTATCCTGTAGTTCTTTTATTTTAAAACTAGAGGTTTTAAGAACACGTACCTCAAAGAGAAGCTACCCAGACCAAACGTGTCAGTATCTGCTTGATGTTATAATCCATGCTTGGCATACATTATTGATGTTTAGCAAATGATTATATTTATTAGCTGCCACGCCCACTTCCTTATGATCTGTTGCAGGAGTTCCTTTCTTTGCTTGCGGGAATAAATGCCAACACACGTAGGATGGGCCAAGCACACTTCCCCATTAAGACATGTAGCTTTGCTGTTTACTCTTGGGATATCCAGATGCCTTTACTTCCATTGTCTGTTAATCTGTGGCCTGACTTAATCTTGTTGGTGGACAATTCCTTGAACATGGACATTACCCACAAGTGGCTTGTTTAAATGTTGACTCAGTGATTTAGAATGGCTGACTTTCTTATTCAGTGGATGTGTGTCTGAGTAGCCACCTTACTCTGAATCCAGTCATCTCATAGATTCATCTCTAATTTTGGTTCACATCCCACTGACAACTCTAGTAGGATCTTCATTTATCACTTCCCCTCACTAATATCCCTTGACAGATTCACTGACTCCCACAAAATCTTTTCTCTTTTCCTTTCTCTGCCCCCACTCCACAACATATATATTTTCACATTCACACTGACAATCTAACTTTGCCCTTGACTTTCATTTTAAGTCAAATCAAATCAATTTGATAAACCTTAAGTAATTAATTACAAAAAAAAATAGAGGTGTTGTTTACACAGTCCCTTCATTCACTTTCCCAAGCGATTAAGACTGTGGCTTTGCTCAGCAGAACTCCCACCCCAACTCAACAAGCCTGTGTCTTTTTACATGACAGTATTTGTTTTCTCTTCTGCTGTTGGTTTGGTTCTCATTTAAAGCGCCTCTGCTCAGAGGTGTGACGGGCTGCAACCTTCACTACATCTGATTCTTCCATACCCAGAGAGCATGGAAGCAAGGGAGGTGGCGTGACTAACCACCCAACTTCTCACATCACTTCCCACCTTTGAGGCATTTTCAATCTGTTTGACTGGATAGTGATGACATAAAAGAAACATTTGCAGGGGCTGAAGAGATGGCTCAGCGGCTGGGAGCACTGACTGTTCTTCCAGAGGTCCTGAGTTCAGTTCCCAGCAACCACGTGTTGGCTTACAACCATCTATGAGATCTAGTGCCCTCTTCTGGCCTGCAGGCACACATGGAAGGGATATTGTATGCATAATAAGTAAATAAATCTTTTTTTTAAAAAAGAAATATTTGCAAAATAGTACAAGCCAGTCAGCAGATAAAACTTCCTTAGCCGAAGCTACTGCTCACAAAATTTGGAATGTCCGAAAACTTTCTCAATCCGAGGCAACTCTGTGTAAGAAAAGGAAAGAGCTTTCTATTGGGGTGTTATTTTGGATGGACGTTTTAAGAATCAGTACATATTCTCAGCACTGAAAAACACATTTTATTATGAGGCTTACACACATGCTTTCCCTATGCTAGATCACATTTGCCCTTCTCAAGTTCTGCTGGTAATTTTTCTCTTTTTCTCTCCCTAAATACCACCTCCTTGCTTTCATATCTTATTATTTTTAATGTGGCTTCACACGGTTTACAGCGCAGTAGACTGATGACAGCTTTGCTTTCCTGGTGGTGCATCCACAACCTTCCACCACAATTAAAGCTGGCCAGTAGGGGTGAAACTTGCAGGTTGATATCAGCTTGACTTAGCCCTATCCTATGACTCAAGGATGTGGTATCTTCATCGATATAGTCTTCCCACCAAGTTCTGGGCGATGGCAACAGTCTTTAACATTCGGGACGGTTCACAGCACCCTTTTTATCTATAAATATGCATAGATTCTCAAACATCTTTGCAGTAGTGGGATCCCCATATGTCATTTTCAAGTTTCTTTAATATGTTTTCCTTTCCTATACTCCCTCCTCTGCCCTTGGCACCCCTGCCCCCTCCTTTATCCCTTCTTGTTCCACTATTCCCTGTTTGTCCTTCTTAGAATCTGCATTCTGTTCCCTTTTCCTTGAATTCCCCCTTTAACCACTCTTCTGTCGATGGACAGACACATGGGTCATTTCTACAGTTCATCTATAGTGAATATTGCTGCAGTAGACGTGGGCATGCATCTATAATGTGTTATTTTCAGGGGCTCTTGTTTCCATTGTTAAATTTACACAAAGACCCGGAACTTGTGGCTTTCTCCATCACTTGTGTGCTTGTGGTTCCGAGAATTATTAGCCAGAGGACAGTGAGCATCACTGAAAGACAGATAATGACTTCACCCTGAAGGGACCCAGCTCAGGCCTCAGTCTGCACACCTAGAAGTTCTTCCTCCTCCAAGCCCTGAACCGCTAGGTAACCCAGTTAGGAAACCGCTTTCTCAAACCAGAACTGCAGCTAGAGTCCAATTTTTCTTCCTATTCAAAGAAACCATTTTTCTTCTGTCTTTGCCAGCTCCACCCCTCTGGGGAGTCACAGCAGTAGATTGGTTATGCTAAACACTGCACCTTAGGGGTTCGATTTTGATGCTTTGCACAGTGACCCAGTCATTTATATTGTTGCGATAGACTCTTCTTGAGACTTCACCAAGTCATTTAATTCTGTTTTAAATCATACCTCTGGATAATTTGTATCTGTGATATTTCCACTGCTCTCTTGAATTCCCTGGGAGTGCTTGGCACTGCAGGAATCTCAGGTGCTTGCCCCTTTTCTGTCTTTTGCTTTACTCACCCCAAAGGCTACTAATGTAGAACTAAGCATTCCTATCAGAAAATGCTTGTCTTAATTGCGTATACTCTTCAAAATCATAAAACGGGTAAAGATATGATTTTAAGAAAGTCCAAAGAATGTGACATTTATGTTTTTGTCCTTTAGTCTCTAGACCTGTGGAAAGCACATTATGTTTGGGACCTGCCCCCTCAGCCTCCCAGCTCTGCAATGTCCCTTGCTCGACGGCCTGCATAGTATCTTCCTGGTCTTCCTGGGGTCCGTGTGTTCATGAAAACTGCCACGAGCCTCAGGGGAAGAAAGGTGAGTGTGTGCCTCATTCACTTCCAGTGTCCACATCTGTTCTGCAGCAGACTAAGCCAGCTTAAGACAGCATTTGTTTGTATTTAGGTAGCTGGCTCAGGCTTGGCAGCATTTAGTTCTTAGGGAGGCAGCTAAGGACATTCCTGTGGAGCACAGACTCTAACCTTGATTGACTTTCATATTAAACTCATAGCTGAGTAAGAGACAGTTACTCAATTGGCAATAATGTTGGTTCTACTGACACAGCCTAGTCGGCAGAGTGCTAGCCTAGCATGCACCAAGCCCTGGATTCAACTTGCAATACCACATCAAACCAGGCTGATTGGTGTATACCTTTAACCGAGGTAGTAAAGGCAGGAGGATTAAAATTTCAGGGTCGTTCTTGGCTACATAATGAATTTGAAACTAACTTGGCCTACATGTGAGCCTGTCTCAAAAAAAATTTTTAAAAAATATAACTGACTTTTTCATATAAGTGATGGCTACCATGAAGCCCTTAGACATGATTCATGTAATCACATGAGACATCAACCAAGCTGTTTTTGCTTTATTTTCAGATTTCTAAATTCAGCACTTGTTCTTATGTTTTACATTTTAATTAAGGATACTACATGCATGTGTGCATATATATATTATATATAATAACGGATACTACATACATGTGTGCACATATATATTATATATAATAAAGAATACTACATACATGTGTGCATATATATTATATATAACAAAGGATACTGCATACATGTGTGCATATTGGTTAGTGTTTAGTGTTCTCAGGCTTAAAGTAGCATCTTCAAGTTTTTTGATTTAGTTAGTCATTGTTATCTTGTTTTCTTCATTTTGTATTTAAAATGTCCATCCCTACCCCCAAAAGTTTAGAGGCGTCTTGCCATCCATCACTGATCTTTTAGTTTCCGTGAGTGTCTTTCTCCTTGCATGTTGTGCTTAGTGGAAATATTCCTTTTATTAATATGAAGAAAAATAAGATCCCATGGCTTCCCACATGGTAGGCTGTGTTTGCTCGGCTATAATCTTACTTTACATGCAGAGAAACAACACATGGCCAACTATTGCCTGCAGCGACCCCTGTGTCTCCTGTCTGCACAAGGCAATGCCATACCAACTGGAATCTCACATGATTGTCATCTGTGGCTTGCTCCAGGCACATACATGCTCACATTCATGGACCAGGCTTGCAGGCACTTCATTTTGCTCTGACTCTCATTGTAATGGAGAAGAGGAAAATTGGTATTGAATCTGGGACACAGAGATGCTAACATTTCATCAATTTATAGACATCAGTGTCTGAACAGATCCTGGCAGGCTGAGCTAATTCCCTGTACAACATAAATATTCTCACAAATTCATGTGTCTGAACACTGTCATCACAGCTGGGAGTGGTGTTTCTGGGTGTTGTAGAACCTTGGAGGTGAGAGAAATAGTTAGGAGAGATGAGTAACTGGAATATATATTTGAGGGCTCTAGATCTGCCGCATTTCAGATTCTACTTCCTACTTCCTGTCTTCTAAGATGTGAACTAACCAGTTCTGGAGGTTCAGCTACCATGGATGGAGCTTTTCAGCCACCATGTTTTTCCTGACGTGTTGTGTTGTTTCTTCTGAAGCTGTTAGGCCAAGCAAACATTTCCTCCCTTTGACAAGTTTCCTTTGTCAGATTATTTGTTCATAACAATGTGAAACAAGAATAGGGCATCATGAATCCTCAATATCCTCTATGTTTCTTCAGTTTATGGACACAGAAAAGTTTCCATTAGGACTAGTAGCCCAAATTGTACTCCATATATAGATAGAAACTGTCATTCTCTTACAGCTGTCCATGAGGCTCCTTATGGTGGCCTGCACGTTCTTAGAACCTCAAACTGGTCCTCCTGTCTTTCATCGGTGGCATGCTAGCATTTAACGTTACTCCCCAGGAAACCAAACCACATCAAACTTTACCAAGGCTGCAACTGCTCTGGTCAGGGATTTGTATACAGATGAAATTTGACTTCATAGAGTACCCTTCTTCTTTGCTTTCAAAGACGTAGAGTTCTCAATGCACCAAATGGACCTCATCTTATTTGGGACACATATGTATGTAGGTAACATCTGTAGGTATAGGTAACCCAGTTCATACTGCTTTTCAACCAAAGAAGAGACTTACTAACTCATACATCTGAAAACAATATGGCCACCAGAATGGTTTTCATCAGTATGAACAATGTCCAGGTTCTCGCTGTTCTCCTTTCGGTATTTCTACTTTTCAATTCTCCAAGTTGCTTTCTTCGCATTTCATCACCCTCGACAGTGGGCCGAGTTTGAGAAGCCATCTTCATTGATCAAAGCTCACTAGGAAATCTTACTTAAGATAAGTAATGTAGTAGAGAACGTCGTCCCCAGTGGTTCCAAGAAGAGCTCCGGGGAGGAATGTCAGGCCTACTGGGGTTGTAAGCTCTCTTCTGAATCCTTCCTGACCAAAAGATGGGGCTTGACTGGTTGGGATCTGAGCTTATGTTCCCCAAATTCAGAGTGGTTTGGCTGTTCTCAGGTTTCACAGGCTGAGGGTACAGCAGAGGAAGAGCGATAAGGGAATGATGGCCCCTTCAAGGATAGAATGCAAAAGTGATTCCGGGACCATACTTTGTAGGTGATTACTCTACAGATATTAAGTTTCCAGTCCTCTTGTTCTGGTCCATTGACTTCTTTATATCAGTTTGGAGTATATGGTTTTTGTTGTTGTTGTTTTGTTTTTTTTCTTTTGCATTGTATTTACTTTCACTTGAATCAAAATTTTCATAAAACACCATGAAGAACTGATGTTTTAAATTTTATCCCAGTTTTCTATCCCACATAACCCAGACACATCCTTGAAATTCCCTGGAGAAACCCATAGTTCTTTTTCCTTGTGGACTCCCGCGACACACTGTTGGGTAAACCTTCCTTCTCACCGGCCCTTCTTACTAACTCTGCACAAATGTTCACACATGCACCTGCATAAGCATATGCATGTTCATTCACAACACATAAACATCAACAAAGGCAAGGATGGCTAAGCGAAGACTGACACCAGTGTCTCCTTTCTCCCAAATACAGTGTCTTTCCAGACACATAGATTTTTGTTTAGTTGATTTTCTTCGGAAGTTCTAAGACATTTAGACCAAGGTACAAATCTAGCACTGAGAAGAGATTCCACCTTCCAGCTGTGCACTGACATAGCTAGGTGAACCATGACCCCTGAGAATGAACCCTTGAGCTCTGTAGATCAGCATGGATGCTGGCACCAGGCTTAGTGTAACTGCAGCATGAGCAGATGAAAATCAGGACCTGTGGTCACAGAAGTGGGTAGAGAAGGAGGGCAGCAGGTATCTATGAAGTGTGCATTTTGCCCCAAGCAGCGATGCTTTTTTTTTCCAGAGGCTTAATTAGAAAGACTAAGTAGGGGCACTAAGAGCTATGACCTGAGGGTGGAGGAGCCCTGCAGCCTATGGGGGCATGTTGGAGTCACAGTTAGTCCCTTTGCTTTTATAGAATTCAGACCAAACCAGGTGAGTTCGGTGCACAGTTGGAAGATGGCTTCTCTTCTCAGTGCTAAGTAACCACAGGTGGAGAAAATGGACAGCTTGTGTAATTGTTATTCAGGGCTGGCAGTTTGCTATTTTAAAAACAATTCCCTAAAGCAGAGAGAAATCAGTCCTTTAGGTCTTGCTGGAACCTGGCAGGACCACCTGCCTCTAATTCCTCTTGGGAAAAAACGCAGAATGGAGCTCTCCTTCTGGGGAAATGACTCTGTGCCTTCAAGCAGACCAGTGTGCAATGCTGATGGGACCGGTTCTCTTGTCATTTCTACCAACTGTGAGGACAACGTCTGTGTTCTTCTCCTGTAGTGACTGGGTCAAAGTCCCTGACTGGCACAGAGTAAATATGACTTAGAATTCCGCAGAGGCTGGACACACAGGACATGTACTAGGTATTGAAAAAACCCTAAGATGCCAGTGGGGTCTGCAGAGTCCTGTTTGAATTTTCTACTCAAGAAATTCAATCAACTCACTAACAGAAATCTAAAAATACAGAAAAATTTCTGGATACTTCATCCAGGAATACATCCATCCATACGCAGGTATGTATTTATACAGATAAACACTTTAATAGTTAGACATCTATGTATATATTTTAGAGAAAACGAAGGAGAAGATTGGAGGGGGAATCAAGCACATAGTGAGGAAAGGAATGTGGAAAGATGGAGACCTTCATCCAACTCATACACACACCCTTCTGATCCCGGGCTTCTTATCTTTATTCTGTTCTCTTTATTCACATAAAAAAAAAATAGAAAGGAGTGCGGGCTGTAGATGGTAGATGTTTTATTACCTAATAGAATAAATTGTTATAGAAATTATCTTTCTATGGCTGTTGTTCTCCATCAGGCACCCCTCAATCAGACGTCATCTAAGGCTCACGGCTGTCAGCTACTCAGGATGCATTAGGAAATCAGTCAACATTCACAGGCTCTGCTCCTTCCATCACATCAGTGACAGGCAGACAAGGGGAGCAGCGCTCGCTCGGCAGGTCGGTGCTTGTCAAGTGAGGCTGGGCCACCTTCCAGAGGAATTTAAATAGGATCAGGTTCTATCGTTTATTGCTTTATCTCTGAGATACTCCTACAGTGTTATAATTACAGAAATACAAAAGAGAACCAGTCTGAAGAAAATGCTGATGGATAAACCCTACACGGAGGTGTGATGCTCTTTAAAAAAATTCTTCATGATACATAGGTTTACTTGTTCCTTGCAGGCAAGTTCGAAGAAGGCAGCCTGCTAAAGATAAGGGGGGCGGGGGGAGACTGCTATATGCGGCATCCTAATAGCTACCAGCCTCCATATAGAACTTCAGAGATTCCTCCCTGCTTCAGTACACTTCCCCAACCAGAGCACAGATCCTCCAAAGTCTTTGCAGGAAAGGGTATTTTTAAATTGAGACTCTAGAACTATTCTTAAAGACGTCTTTTCCATTCTGAAAAAATTCACATAGACAAGCAAACTGAGGTCAGAAATCACTGACATACTTGAAATCTAATTTTACAGTGGAAATATTTCCCTTTTCCATTGTCGCTTGCTGGGCTGGCTCTAATTTTACATTTGCACGAATTCTATAAAGTCATTCTGCTTTACTCCAAATAATATCCATGTTCACAGATATTTTTTTTCCTTTTCTATTTTAACGTGTCTGTGTTGGGGCTGGCGGTAAGCTGCACCTACTTCTTATGCAAAGTATTGAAGATTTTCGTGATTGCTTCCCCCTATCAATGGTGCTTGTTTTCTGTGTTATAGCAGGTGGGGAAATAATCATGGCTGATATCTAAAGAACTGGAATCAAAGACTCAGTCTAAGGGAAAGGGGGATACTTGGTTCAGTAAAATGTTTATCATATAAGCACGGTGACCTGGAAGCATGTAATAGATTTCAGTTCCCAGGAACCATGTAAAGGCAGTAAAGTACACTGTCCTACATTTGCTATCCCCTGCTGGGCTGCAAGAGACACACTGATTCCCGGGGCTTGCTGGCCAGCCAGCTTAACCAAAGAGCCCTAGGCCAATGAGATACCCTATTTCAAAAAACAAGGTACATCTAAAATGACAGCCAAGTTTGTACTCTGGCCTACAAACAATCATGTACCTGCATGCATATACACACAGACATATATACCTTCAGCTTTATCAGGTTCTTTGGCTCAGCATCCTTATCCACCCTCCTGGCCTGCCAGAGACAAACAGGAAATGCAATGTTCAGCATGCAGTGAGCTTCTTCTATCTGTGTGTCATCTGCTGGATCTGTCTTCTAGCTTAGCTCCAGAAGTTAGCACGGAGACTGTGTTATTCATGAGCAGCTCCATGGAAGCTCACACGGACAGTCTTATTCCATGACACAGGAAACACAGTCTTCAGACTTTGATATAACAATGAGCCTTCTTAAATTCTTCTCTACCTTTTCCTAAAAAAGATTTTCTCTTTGCCATCTTCTCTTCTTACCTTCCTCTCCCCAACCCACTACTCATTCTTTCCCGTTTTCCTGTAGAAGAATGATACACTAAACCTTATATCTTGGGTTCAGAACTTATGGCAATAATAATAATAATAATAATAACAATAACAGCAGCAGCAGCAGCAGCAGCAGCAGCAGCAGCAGTAGCAGCACAACCCTGAGAACAGTGGTTCTATCAAAGGTGCGTGGTGAATCTCTGGCCATGAAAGGATGATTATAGCTGTCTCCTCCACAGGGCTCCAAATTCTACTCTCTAGTCTGTCTAGCTTCAGTTTAAGGGACTGATCCGTGATGGCTTTAAACATCGTATTATAAAGCAGGTCCAAAACATATCGCAGGCAGGAGATAAATCTACAAGGTTAGAGCTCCGGTCAGCTTCTATCCACCTACCTTACTGTGACATATCAGAACCATCATCCACCATGATCAAGTCGGCTTCATCCCCGAGATGCAGGGATGGTTCAACATACAAAAATATGTCAAGGTAATCCACCATATAAGAAAAAAAAAACCAAAGAACAAAACAAAACAAATAAAAAACCCTGCACGATCAACTCATTAAGATGCTGATAAAACCTTTGATAAATGTGATCAAATGAGCTTCATCCCAGAGATGCTGGGATGGTTCAACATATGTAAATCAATAAACATAATCCATCACACACACAAAAATAATATTTGACTAAGATAGAATTCAGTAATTGTGAAACATTGACTGGCCCAGCCATGGTGAACTTGGTTCTTGTATATCTTTTGGAACTGAACACCTGGGAAAAACCCTGTTGTTTATTAAAGGCATGGTTGCCAGTGTGTGAGTAAGTTACGTAGAAAAGGAAGCCATGGAGCTTGTTTTATGCTGGGCTTGTGGTGTGATTTGATCCTACTTAGAGTCTGTACAAGGGCAACACACACACACACACACACACACACACACACACACACACACACAAAGGAGCCCCAAAGAATTTATTGACTGAGGAGACACACTCTATAGATTTATGGGAAGACGGATGCAGTGTGATTTATTGAGCGAAGTGGCATGAGCCCCTCACTGGTTTTAAGCTCCAGGACTAGGACAAGCAAATCCCTCCATCGAGAGTGCTCGGTTTCTGTACTGTTCTCCAAACTGGTTGTCAAAGTGTAAATCATGCCATTGCTTGTTCAGAGATAAGAGCTAAGCAAGTACAAGCAAATGCCAGGAAAGAAGCGGGGCACCAGGTGCTGTGTGTAAAAGTAGAGGTCACACAAGTCGTGCGGTGGCAAGAGCTGAGAAGTCCTTAATTTATGCTAAGTGTAGTCGAGTGTCCTGAATGCCCCTTGTACCTCTTCTTGAGGTTCCTAAAGCTGAGCTTTCTATAGGCTGTAGGTTGCATTTTGAGTATTTAATGATAGGGTGTTAGAGCTATAACCGCGCAGTAATATCCTTTGTTGTTATTATTTTAATTGGCCTTAAACCTAGCAATTTTAGTATCACTCTAACAGTCACTATTGGCTAAATAATGTCTAAATAGTATATTAGTTATCTTCTGTCTTTCTGCCATCAAATACCTCACAAAACTCAAGGAGAAGAAAGGTTTATTTGATGTCACAGCTCAAGAAATAAAATCCATAATAGTGACAGGAGCCCGAGGTGACCAGTGACGTTGCGTCTGCAGGCAAGAAGCAGACAGTGGACAGGGAGAGAGATGAAGATATCAAAGGTCAAGGCCCTCCTCCAGGGACCCACTTCCACCAACAAGGTTCCCTTTCCTAGGGGGTTTACTGCCTTCCAAAGAGCACTGTCAGTTCGGGACTAAAAGTTCAAACAAATGAGCCCTGGGCAGAGGAGGGGGGGTAAATTAAAGGACTTTTGGCTAGAGATGGAGGTCAGTTGGTAGAGCACTTGCTAGCATTGAGGAATCCCTGGGGTCAATCTCATTGCCAGGTATGGCAATACATGCCTATCATCTCAGCACTTGGGAAATAGAGACAGGAGAGTGAGAAGCTGACCATCATCCTCACCTCCAGAGTGAGTGTGAGGCCAGGCTGAAGATAGATGAGAACCAGATTTGAAAAAGGAACTGCTGGACAGTGGTGGCGCACACCTTTAATCCCAGCACTCGGGAGGCAAAGGCAGGAGGGTCTCTAGGAGTTTGAGGCCAACCTGGTTTACAAGAGCTAGCTCCAGGACAGCTAGGACTGTAACACAGAGAAACCCTGTTTCAAAAAACAAAACAGAACAAAATAAACAAACAAACAAAAATCATGAGAGAGAGAGAGAGAGAGAGAGAGAGAGAGAGAGAGAGAGAGAGAGAGAGAGAGTTTGAAAGCTGAAAGGCCATGATGGGTTAAGAGAATTTGAATATAACAGTGGGAGACAATGGGGAGATCTGTGCCTGTGGAAGTGACATATCAAGAGGACCAAAGATTGCAAGTCATGCCATTGATGGATCTCAGCTAGTTCTCATTCACTCATTCATTCTTTCCTTAAAGTCATCTTATGGTTATTGCTTTTCAACGTTACTTTAAATCATTTGAAACAAACATGTTGCGTAAAAACAAAATATAGCTTCTATTTCTGGCATCTAGACAAAAGAGAAAGATATCGTATGAGAACGCCCGTGTTCTCTCATGGCCGCAGCTAAAGGAAGCTGAGTAACACAAAAGCCTTTAGAGCACGTCCACACCCTCCATCTCCTGACAGCCTTCATCACACTTTACAGTGTTACGGTTGATCTTCTCTCTGTGTGTACCTACCTTACTCTTATTGAAGTATAGTTTGTGATTCTGTAGCATTTTAAGACCTGTCAAAGTCCTTATTGTGGGATCTGACTGTAGAAATTTGAGAAACCATGCCTAGTTAGGGTAGAGAATGAGGTCCTAGAGACATTGTCTATACAGATGTGCTGATGTGGAAATCTCAGAGAAGCCATACAGAGAACTCTCAAAGCAGGAAGATGTGATTGGTCAGGCACTATGCATAGGCAAAGGTATACACTTGCTGTTTCACGTAAAGCAACAAGGATGTTGACAGCAATAGCAGATATGGGTGGGTGTATCTGTGAGCAGGCGCTACTGTGGGTCACCACTGGAGCCCCGGGATTACGGACACCATTGGTTGGCCCCTGTTCATTATTTTATCTGATTCCATCTGGCCCGTCCGTTGTCTCTTGGAAGACACTTTCACACTCATTCTTTCCCACACTTTCTCGTTTTCTTTTCACTTTGTATCCTTCCATCTTATAAACAGAAGATACCAAGATAACACATGCATCAGAGCTGCAGGCGTTCGCACGGGAGTTTCAACAGTTGCCCGGCAGCTGTTCCTTTGCCTTTGCTGGATCAGGCCAAAATACTGAACATCATGCTTTCTTTCTCCTTCCAGGCTTTAGAATGAGACAGCGCCATGTTCTCATGGAATCTACAGGGCCCACGGGGCACTGCCCTCATCTGGTAGAATCTGTGCCTTGCGAGGATCCAATGTGTCATCGATGGCTCGCTTCAGAAGGGATCTGTATCCCTGATCATGGGAAATGTGGCCTGGGACATCGCATCCTGAAGGCTGTCTGTCAGAACGAAAGAGGTGGGAGATGGTGACACACTGCAGGGTTAAGTTACCCAACAGGGGGCAGTGACACTCTTCAAAGGTCATTTCTGGAGGGTGAGAAGCTCCTGTACTGGGGCATTTATGGTGAATCGGGTGACAAATTGCTGTAGAGTAAGTTGTGATCACTTCACGTGAGAACCACAAACTGTCACTAAGTGCACGTTTGGTTACGCTTAAACACGCCACTCTGAACCCACAGACTTCTGTGGAGATATTTTTTTTTATTTTATCAAGACAAATATCAGACAAAACCATCCCAGTTTATGCGTCCAGAACAAATTTTATTTCTTTTGTTAAGATCACTTTATGACATGCCTTTATTTAAAGTGTTCACAAAATGCTACCTGTTAAAAGATGCTAGGGTTAAAAAGAAAAGGGGGAGAAAGCTTAAGTAAAATCTTTTCATTTATTTAACATTAGACCAGAGTCAGTTCTGGATACAATGCTAACATTTTCAACAAGCCATTTTTAAATATAAGCTGTCAGGATTTACACAATTATTAACAATGATGTCTGTTCTTGATCACCAAGCTTTAGGTAACAGTGCTTGTGGAAATGAGGTGCGGTTTAAAACTATGTAAGTCATATGGCAGTGAGGAAAGTGACATTTAAAAATCTTTATCCTGGAGATTAAAAAGAACTCCATCTCTCCAAGGGAAGTGGAGCGTGCCTCCTAATCAGCTCTGCAGTACGAGGCCCCACTCACAATGCTCTTTGTGTGTGGGATGAAATGTTTTGACTTATGGAGCGAAGTAATCCACAGAATGGGAGGAAATTACAAAGCAGCCTCAGAGTGGATACTCACATCGTCACAGGGCTGACATCTGGCAAACAGTTGCTCCTTTTGTCTTTTCCTCCCTCTTCTCTCTGCTGCCTTTCTCCTTCACGTCTTTGGCCTCCTTTTCCTTCTCTGAAATAACTAACGTAAGTAGGCAAATGTACATTTTTTTATTAAATGATTTATTGTTTCCCTGCAGAAAGCAGATGGTTGTTTAATTAAATAGAAGGCAACGGCAGATTGCAGCAGCTGCAATAAATAGTTGGAACTAATAGGCACTGCTCCTAATACAACCAAATACTGCTTACGTGGGGACGAGGTGTGGCTTATTAGAGCAGGAAATAAGACCACTTCCATGGTGCTTTCCTAGTACTATAATTTATAATAAGGAAAATATAGTTTGTTCTTCTTCCATGATTCTAGGCACACTCAGTCTGGACTCCCAGGGAGTCCCGGTTCTGGAAGAGTCTTGACTCTATTGTTAGTTCATTGACACTAATTTATGTCATGAAACTCCTAAGTTCCTTTAAGTTTCCATGGGTGATAGAAATGACTTTTAGTCTAACAAGATGATTCTGGGTTGGTGTCTGTGTTTAACTGGTACTCAGAAAGACCAGAACATTGCCAGAAGTTAGGAACTTTCATTCCTAATCCACAACCACAAGGAAGTGGAGATAGACTGGGGGTGGGCTCATTATTAATCATCTCATGGGTAAAAGCTCTACTGAGATCCCTGGACTGTGGAGTTTAAGAATTAGAACTTTCTTCCACATGGCTATGTGGAGGTGTGGGCAGAGTCAGGTGTGCCCAAAGAGGGCCTGGATGCTCTGTACCCAGCTGAATACATTGTCTATATCCAGACCACTCTGAGAGTGTCTGGTCTTGCCTAATTCATCTCTTTCTTCTATCTATTTATCTGTACATTTTATAATATTCTTCATAGTAAAGCTGTAAATGTAAGTAAAATGTTTCCTTGGGTTCTCTAAGCTACCTGGGAAAATCATGGAGTCTGCAAAAGGGTTTGGTGCGAAGTCTGATTTCCATCATGGGTGACAAACTGGGGTACCATTACCCAAGTGTGAGAGATTTGACTTGATGTCATCTCCATAATAATAGTTCTTGGAATGGAAGTGGACTTGAACGGTAGGACCTACCCCCCCCCCATTGATAGAGGAAATCCTACTGATCCAATCCCAGAAGCATTCTGTATTGAGAGTGGTGTCTGAAGTACGGTGGGGAAGGTTCAGTCCTGGGCCTTCCCTCCAATCAGAATTTCAATCCATTCACTACCTACTAAATGGTCACATTACTAAATTTATGGAGGAATATTTTCCTATAGGTGTCCAGATGAACTGGTAAAACTGCCTTTAATTATTAAGCTTTTGAGGGTTAAAGTATGTATAGGAATGTGATTAGAGCTATTCCTGGCACCACACTTGTAATGGAAGCTTTGCTATCATGTTTGGTCTGTGGAAATGGGGCACACAACAGTATTATATATAGTGCAGTCAGTACTGGAGATTAGAATAAGCATATCTATATCTTCTTGTCGTCCTTCAGCTGAGAAAATGGGAGCCTCATTGGGTTGGGTCCCATAGCAACTGGTATAGTACTTTGGTCATCTCTTGGCAGTTATTGGAGAGTTGTCATGACAACTGCTGTCCACAGCTCTGGAGGTTTCCTCCATAGTGTATCCTTTGCTTTCCTCAATGGCTGTAGTGGTCTCCCTTTACCATGATACAGCAGTTTCAAGACTTTATTACTTATTCCTGTGAATGGATTTAAATTTATCTTTTGACTGACATTGTCTGCTTCTGTAGGGAGAGTTGGAGTTCATAAATGCTCACATTAGCTCTGTGAAGTCTGTGGACTTTTAAATACCTGGATGAACTAACTTCATTGTTTGGGAGGCAGTAGCTGCCATCATGGAGACAGGAACATGCTGGCCTCCTGGAAAATGAAGCCATGTCACACTTGGTGAGAAAATGCATATGTTGTCTAGTTGGGCCTTCCGTGACTCAGAGGCTATGTACCTCTGTGATTGGCTCTGAAGGCTAGGCAGAGGAGCTGCCTATCAAACGTCCCAACATGGTATCATGCTCTTCACATAACTACAGCAATGACAGAGTGTCCGCTTCTCATTTAAATGATCGAGCAAGGAAAGTTTGAGATATACAGATTCCTGTGACTCTCTTTGCTTGCGACAGTTGATAGATGACTTTTTATCACATCGAGTTTCTCAATTGCTTTGAAACTTTTTGTTTCAGAATTTATTTCAAGCTAAATGGATGTGGTCATAAGAAATTGTTTTACACTTGATATGAGAAACTCCAAAACTCATATTAGATCCAATCAGACTTGAAGCCTACTAGAATTTCCAAGGGCAACTTGCTTTGTCTTTCTTAGGTACATCTATAGGCCATGATGAGAGGTAAGTAGATCTCTGTGAGTTTGAGGCCAGCCTGGCTTACAAAAGCTAGTTCCAGGACAGGCCCCAAAGCTACACAGAGAAACCCTGTCTAGAAAAACCAAAACCACAACCAAAACCAAACCAAAACAAAACAAGAACGCAGAAAGAAAAAAAAATCCACAATCTTATGAAATATCCATGTTCTAGTCAGACTTAGAAGCTGAAGGATGTTTTTCCTCATGTATATTTGTAGGGTATACATGTATGTTTATAAATGTGTTAACATGTTTGTGCACATGTGTGCCTGCATGTAGCAACCCAATATTGACACTGCGAGTTTTTCTCAATTACTTTCCACCTTATATTCACTGAGGCTGGCTTTCCCAGTTGAAGCCAGAGCTTGCTGACTCAGGCAGTCTGCCAACTATCTAGACAGGGATGCCCTCTCTCCACCCTCTGAGCTCTAGAAGTATAAGCTGGCTATTACGACTTCCAGGCTTTTGCTTAGGGTCTGGGGATCTAAACTACAGTCCTCAGCGTCCTCAGACTATGAAGCAAGGGTTTAATCCTAGAGCCACCTCCCCTGCACACCAAAAAGACTATATACTAACACACACAGACATACATGCACATGCGCACACACGCCCCCCCACACACACACCATTATTTAGGATTACCTTTGTTTATATTTTTTTGATTTTTTTAAGTAATTTTATTAAATTATAAAAGTTTCCATTTCCGCCCCTTCTCCCACCACCCTCTCACTCCCCCCACTCCCTCTTCTCCTCCCTCTCCATCCCTAAGAGCAGTCAGGGTTTCCTGCCCAGTGGGAAGTTCAAGTTCCTTCCCCCTCCCTCCAGGTCCAGGAAGGTGATATTTTTATTGAATTAGTTTTAACTTTTTTGAAACACGGTCTTGTTTGGTAGCCTAGACTGACCACAGATTTGTGATATCCTGCCCCAACTTCCAGTGTTAGGGTTACAGATCAGAGGAAGCCACTGTGCCCAGCTCTCTCTGGGACGATTGTTGGTGTCCCATGTGGTGTACCACAAAGATGAATATACTTCCCTTCTCAAGAGGTATGTTTATGCCCTGACCCGGGAAACTGCACAATTACACAGTCTGTCATACTGAAGCTGGAAAGTGACTGCATGACTGCATGAGGCAAATTTTGGTGTCCCTAAGCCTGGTTAGTCAACTAAAGAATGCAATCTTCTGTATATGTTTAGGTAAAGTGCAGGCCACAGAAGCATGAGGAGCTGAACTTGATCCTCCAGAACCCATATTTAAAAAGGCTGTCAGTGGCAATTTGTGTCTATAATCCCAGCACTGGGGAGGTGGAAACGTAAAGATCCCTGGGGTTTGTTGATTCTTAGGCCAGCCAAATTGATACAGTCTAGAAATCTTGATCCAATTCATTTTCTCTGCCAGTTAAATAATTAAAAGATAGAAAAAAATCTCAGTCACAGAAGACAGCAACAGGTTAAAAAGTAAACTTTAAGCAAAGAAGCAGGATAACACATGCAGACACTGACACACATGCATACATATATACACACCTGCACACAGAGATGCACATATAAACACACACAGACACATATACACAGACTTGTGCACATAGACACACACACATACATATAAACACACACACATGGTAGGATGAGGTTAAGATGACAGACACAAAGGCAGAAAGAAAGATTCTGTGCAGAGTGGAAAGGGAACTAAAATCTCTTTTTCTCTTGGCGGGACTAGCGAGTGAAATGTTTTTAGTGGCATTAGACCTCTACCCTAATTTTGTGTTGGTCAGTTGACACTAACAATAAAAAAGTGTGTGCATTGAGTGTGTTGGGTGTGGGGGGGGGAGTTGATAGGCAAACAGCTTCTGATAATGTAAATATATTTTACCAGCACAAGAGGGTTAGGAAAGAGCAGAGCCCCACTGACAGAAAAAAAGAAAAAAGCCCATCAAGCCTTTCTCTCAGGTCAGGAGACTGAGGGAGAAGCCAAGATTTGCCACCTTAGTCATCTCTCAGGGCTCCCCTTTCCTGTCGCCTGTCAGGGTACATCTAGTACCTACTTTCTCAAGAACAACAAGCTTCAAGTTCTTGGAGAAATGGTCGAAAAGCAATAGAGGTAGACACCCAATGCAGTCCTCTGCTTCCACACGGAAGAGTGTGATCTGTGGACCACCTACGATCAGTCCTTTAATATCTGTGGGCTTCCCCAGCTGCAGGATGGTTTCCGGTGCTTTGAGTGGGAAGTGCTTTTGACTTTTATCTATCCAGCATCTTATCATTACTGTGGGTCCACAGAAGTGATCAAGTAGAGCATGCGCAGCTAGTTCTTGATTCACTGGTAAGAACGTTTCTTCACTTCAAAGGAGCCATGTTTAATGTTGTGCAAGTGCCAACCCAACCGCTTCCCGTCGGAGAGCACTGCATTTACTCTCTGTGGCTAGGGCTCTGATTTCCAAACTTAAAGTAAGTTCGCTGTCACTTTTCGTTGGTGACTACTGAAGATTTATAAGTATGCTACAACTTCAGAACAGGTTTCAAAATCCCTCCATGCTGACAAGGAAATATTTCTAGTGGATCCAAGTGACCATTTGGATCTTCCTCCATGTCTCAGAGATGTAAAGTGGGCAGGTGTTCTCAGGTGGCCCAAATGTGGAGCTGCCCAGTGTCCCATCAGACAGCCAGCACCTTCTCTGTGCCGTGCTTTATCAAATATTCTTTCTTGAAAGACAAAATAGCTTTTTTTGTATATTTCAACAAGCATATTTATTCAGAGACCATGTGACACACATTCTGAACTTGTAGGAAGTAAACGATCAGCCTGTTAAGGTAGACTATATAGGAGTTGTTGTAGAATATTCCTTTGCGATGTGTTACATTGGTTTATGCTGTGGAACATTGGTTGGAATGATGGGAAGTAGTGCCGTATTCTTTTGTGTTCCCTTTGTTTAATTCTGTGCTGCGTTACTCACCTGTCTAAAATACCTGAGGGTCTAATGAAGAGCTAAACAGCCAATAGCGAGGCAGGAGAAATGAGAGACATGCCTGGCAAGAAGAGAGAATAAATATTAGGAGAAATCTGGAAACAAAAGAGGAGGAGCAAGAGAGAATAAAGAGAGGAGGATATCAAGGGCCAGCCACCCAGCCACACAGCAGGCCATGGAGAAAGAGTGGAAGTAAGATATACAGAGGTAAGAAAGGAAAAAGCCCAGCAGCAGAAGGTAGATGGAATAATCTAAATAAGGAAAAACTGGCCAAAAATAAAAACAGCCAAGCTAAGACCTGGCATTCATAATTAAGAATGAGACTCCATGTGCGTGTATTTAGGAGCTGGGTGGTGAATTTCCCCAAAGCCAAAAGAGTGAGAGACTAAAGCATTAAAAGCAACCATCTGCAAGAAGGAGCAAAGCTCACATGTTGACAGGTGCACTGAGTTAGAATTCTCCTGGGTTGCCACACAAGAACCTCAGGTACAATGCTCCATAGTTCATATCTGCACTAAGTCTTCCCACTGTAAATAGTTTCCTTTAATGTAGGGAACAATTTCTTATCCCTAAAGAGGCTTTGATTTTCATCCCAAAGACATTTTTTTCTTTATTTTAAAACATTTTCTTTTATTCTATGACCTAGACCAGCAGGTTGTTCTCCATTGACAGATTCCGGAGAGAGAGATGGCCAGGATGTGAGAAGATAAGAAAGTTTGGGATCAGGAGGTCTCACACATGGTTCATGCAAGCAAGTTTATTAAAAAGTATAGAATCTTATATACAGGAATTAGAGAAGAAACAGAACGGAAGTCAGCAGACAGCTAATCAAGTGGTGTCTCACGGAAGAAACAGAATATCTCAAGGGTGTCACAGACATGGTCCTTGGGACTCAAATCCAGTGTCCTCGTGGTGAAAAGCCAAGTTTTAAGAAACCAAATTAACAACTCTTTCAGGCCCTAGCCCTATCCCCAACTGGAACATGCCAAGTCTGCCCCCACCTCAACCCTGGAAAAGGACCAGAACTAAGTTTCTTTAATGGGCCTCTGAAAAAACCTTGAATTACCCTGACTCTCAACAACTTTTAATTATGGTGGGGGAGGAGAGGTTCATCACATGAGTGCAGTGCTCACAGAGGCCAGAAGATGGCGACCGACCCTCTGAACTCGAGTTAGGTGGTCATGAGCTGCCTAAGAATGGCTCTTAACCACTGAGCCATTCATCCAGTCCCTCAAGGGCATCCATGGAGGCTTTCTTGTCTTTCACTAATAATCCAAGAAGCTATTCTTTAATCTTAACTCAAGTATATGCACTTTAAGTACTGACACCAAGGAGAGTGGAACCTTCACAGGGTTGGCTTTCCCTAGTGAAACCCTGCCACAGTACTATGTATTTGAGTTGGATTAAGATGGCTTAATATTTTCAAATCTATGCTTAGACTTGAAATCCTTGTTTGTTTGTTTTATTTCTAGCTCAAGGAGTGTTCCATTGCTTGCCTGTGAGGCTGATGTCAAACTTCAGAGACAGTTTTACTGTTTGTGCTTCATGGAGATTCTAACTAGGACTTCTTGTTTGCCAAGTCTTTTGCTTCCAAGCCTTTGAATCCTGCTGCATCTTGTGTTTTTCGGGTGCAGCGTTAGTTCCCCCCTCTGAAGACCTTGCTTATCTCTTAACAGATTTTCTCAACTTCATTTCAGGGCAGGACTTATTTTATTGGATATTAGGAAGAAAGGGTACTAATTCGTCAGACATTTCTTTACCAAGGAAGGAGATTCCTGCGGTGAAGACATATATTAAAGAGATGTATTCAAATTAGAGCCACTGCTGAGATTTAGAAGATCTGAAACAAATTTCAAATATGAATTTTCTGAAACATTTTAGCCATGGGTTTGAAACAAGTCTGCAGTTTATTAAGATGTGTGTTTCACAAAGCTTGATGATAATTGGATTTTTTTTTTAAAGGAAGACTCAATTCTCTCTTAAATAGGAAAGCAAAGCACCAACATTTACGTCATGAAGTGATTCTTAAATTACAATGCACCATTTAAAGAGATCAAAGAGAAGGTAAAAATGGCTGTGCATTTTGTGTGGACAATGGGAGTCCAGACAAATGAGATTTGGGATTAATGAGAGGTAGTGGACCCCAGCATAAGCTGTAGTTTCCCACCCTCACTAACCACTGACTGTTCTTGAGCGCGTAAACATGAAATTCGCTGATGCACATGCATATCGTGACCTGAGACTTTTCTCTGGGCACAGGAAACGTACCAGGACAGTCACATTCCTAGAAAGGAACCTTGAGGAAATGATTGGAATGAGCCTGAGGTCTAGATAACAAGGCCACTAAGCTAAGCCCTTAGGGGACTCTTTATTTACCTGTGCTTTAGCCCTCTTCCCCTTCCTGTTTCAGTTCCTCACTCCTAGTCACTGCCCAAGGACCCATGCAGGGGTTTTACATGGTGTATCTCAGATAACTCTCTTAGAAAGATTTAGGGCACTCATTCCTGCAGAAGACAGAGGTTCAAAGGACTCAGATCACAGTGACAACAGCATTGAAAGAGTCACCTTCCAAAGGATAAATCAGAGCCTGTTTAATATTTTCAGTGTTTTGTTTTGTCAGTTATTTATTACCAGCCCAAGAACTTTAATGTACCTCGTTGGTCCTTCCTTCAACAACAACAACAAAACAGTCTCATAATGCATGAAACAATCCCACACCAGTTAGGTTTCAAAGGGGTATTTCTTTTGGGGGGTTAAACTTACAAAACACAAACCATCAGGAAAGGAGCCTAGTCGCTGGAGCAGGAGCAGGAAACAAGCACCAGAACCAAGAGAGCAAGCCGAGGCTTGCCACTCTTTTAAAAAGAGAAATATACCACGCCCCAGTGGACTGGTATTTTAGTGGCTATTGGTTGAAGGAGCAGAAGGCACTCCCGCAGCACTCTCACATTTCATTTACTTTCTAGGTAGGACAGCTGGGTAACTTGTGTCCTGTCTTGAGTTTTGTTTTCTACCAATTGTCATGTAATTTTTGGAGAACAGGCTATTTATGTTAGGTTGAATCCCTGGTTAATAGGAATCTGCTGCCGCTGCTGTAATAAGCCAATCAAACCAAATTAATAAGTTCAGGCTTATTCTGAGCAAAGCATCACTGGAGGAGTCCCAGGGGAAGTTGAGACCATGAAGGGAACCCATGAGGTGGTGGCCTTTTTTTGTTTTTTGTTTTTTATTGTTGTCGTTGTTTTTCTTTTTATTTATTTATTTATTAAAAATTCCCACCTCCTCCCCACCTCCCTTTTCCCTCCCCCTCCCTACTTCTAAGAGCAGTCAGGGTTCCCTGCCCCATGGGAAGTCCAATGTCGTCCCCCCTCCATTCAAGTCTATAAAGGTGAGCATCCAAACAAACCAGGCTCCCCCAAAGTCAGTCCATGCAGTAGAATCAAAACCCAGTGTCATTGTCCTTGGCTTCTCAGTCAACCTTCATTGTCAGCCACATCCAGAGTGTCCAGTTTGATCACATACTCCATTACTCCCAGTCCAGCTGGCCTTGGTGAGCTCCCATTAGGTCAGTCCCACCGTCTCAGTGTCGTTGTTTTTCAAGATAGGGTTTCTCTGTAGTTCTGGAGCCTATCCTGAAACTACCTCTTGTAGACCAAGCTGGCCTCAAACTCATAGCTATCCACCTGTATCTGCCTCCTGAGTGCCGGGATTAAAGTTGTATACCATCACACCTGGCTAGGTCCGTTTTTAAAAAATAAAACTTAATTTACAAAATTAGAATGATTAGAAGAAGGAGAAAAGAGATGCTTAGATAGAGTTGAAGTAGTAAAACCCATTGTTTATGTACAATTACTTCTCTAAAGGCTTTCCCAAAAAGCCCAACATTTCTCCAGTGTACATTTCCCCTTAGAGGAAAACAGATGACCATAGTGAACAGATGACCTTTGTCCATCAAAGGGCTGCTATTGAAGACTCTTTCAGTGGCAAGTAGAATAAGAGAAACAGGTCAGTGCCAAGAAGGACAAGAGTTTGGAAATACCCAGGAAAGCAAGGCTACCTTGGAAATAGATTTCTGCTTACTGTGTGTCAGGTCACATACAGAAAGCCACAGTGGCCTCAAGGATGAATATAGCAAGGCTATTGTCCTCAAAGAGCTTGACGTTTAGTTGAAGACACATGGTATTTCTATATATCTAATTATACGTGTGTGTGTGTGTGTGTGTGTGTGTGTGTGTGTGTGTGTGTGTGTGTGTGTAGAGACACCTACTCACACTGCAAACCTAGCATAAGGCAATGGTAATGGTGAATGGTGATCGGAGGTACATGTAGCACTCCTTAGGTATTTAGATGAGATATCTGTCCTCATTGGTCAGACTGAACAGACTGAATTGGAAGTCTTCAGGCTTTAATTGGTGGAGGTAAAGGATTGCCTCTTCTTAAACTCTAGAAGAAAATCTGAGGAAAAATATGGGTGAGAGCCCAGAAGCCCTAATTTTACAAAACAGAATGAGTTATCTGTGCTCTGTGTGAAAAGGGACTGCAGTCACAGAAACGTAATGGGAGGGATGGTTGAATTCACTAAACATGGTGGGCATGGTCCTTGCTCCACCCTCCCACTCATCAACTTCAAACAAATGTAACCAGGCTGTTGTAAATGGCTATATTCAACAGTCACTCACTGCATGGGAAAATCAGTTCTGAGATGTTAAAGAATTGTGTTACTCTATCTGTTTTCTTCTAGATCAATACTTAACAAATTAGTGTAAATCAAATCACCTTGAAGCCTGGTGGAGACATAAATTTTGGCTGCTACTATAGAATATATGATTCAGCAGATGGAATTTCAGTTTCTAATAAATCTTCAGTAACGAAGACAGTGATAATCCAGGGACCACCAATTGAGAAACACGGTTCTGAGCCAGATGTGGCTAGTGGGCTGCCTGGTCATGTCAGAATGTAACAGCCGTGGGTCAGAACTGTGTGAGGCATGGCTTCCACTGAGAATCAACGGTAGTATTGATGGATTGTAATCTGTTGTCTCTTACTTCCTGCTGGGGAAGTTATTTGTAAAATCCATGAAACATGTTACTCTCTTTCTGAAGCTGGCTGTGAGTAAATATTCTTCTATCTCTTTATTGTTACCTGGATGTATTACTAAAAGATCAAATGGAAGAGAGCTATGGTGTCCTCTGCAAGAACAGAAGACACATAATATGTGAGATGAGCTAGTTCGGTTTAGAGGACAGTTCTCATTTTCAGCAAGATATCTTTCTCAGACCCCCAACTGGTAGCCATTCGGTAGCAGCGTCCTTCCTGAGAGAAGTGTGGTGGTGACAAACACATTGTATTAAATTTTGAAATGAACCTGGCATTGCGGTTGAAAGTGCCAATAAGATCAGACTATGTATTCACACTGCAGGAATCGGACTGCAGAGGAGATTAAATTTGAGAGTTCCTATAGCCAACTTCCCGATTCCCTTCCATTTAGATGGTTTGCAGCAAAATTAAAGATGAAGCTCTAATACTGTTTGTCAATGAAGGAATGCAAAAGAGAAAATAGAGGCTCATTATAATCACAGTTTCGCCATCTGAGTCGGACAGGAAGGTAGGGGATAGATATAAACTGGCAAATCAATTTAAATGCTAAAGAGGGAAGAGCTGCAGTGCAGGTTTAAATACAGTCACTGTGTGCTGCCTCCCGATAAACAGGCATTGTGTTCTGAATTACTTCCTCCTTCCACACTGTTACATCCTAGACATTGTGGGAAAACGTCCTTCCTGTTCCTCTATTATTGATGCGCCTAAATAAATTATTGTGTGCCATCACTATTCCCCCTCCCACATTTCCTAATCAGACTAAGTATACAGTGTATTTGCAAGGTTTCACTGTTTGGAAAGAGTGTCGACGGAATAGATTGCTTTATGTGTGCGACTGTATCTCACAGGACTGTCTTCTTTTTCTGTCTCTTCCCAAATTCTTACTGGGCGGTTCACTGTCTATGTCCATTTCATATGCTCCAAGAAGCAAAATGAACCATAGATTGTGCCACTACTTCAAAATGTAGTCATTCACATAAAATCCTGGGAGATGCCCCCCATTCTGCTGCTTTCAACTTCCCTCAGGATATGTTCTCAGTTTCTGGATTCTATTAGAGGATTAACAATAGTACTTCCTTATTGTGTTGTCCATGGGGTTACAATTTTTTCTCACTTGGAATTGTGCTTAATGTGATATTTCACACATCATAGTTGTAGCCCTTGACACAGAATCTCTAGTTTCCCTTCTATCTAGGCAGAAAGAGTAAAGAATATTAATTAAAATGCATATCGAATAAGGAGAATTCAACCTCAGTGATAGACCTGCCAAAAATGGGCCCATTAAAGCATAGTAAGTAAAAAAATAGAAAGGCCCATCTACCCCTCTAAAAATCAATTAGAAAGTATTTTAATTGTTTTTCTAAAGAAAACTTTTAGTTAATAAGCTAAAAGAGTATATATAATAATCTTCCTCATCAGGTTACATTCTGAGATTCCCAATGGGTACCGGAGACTGAGCATACTACCAGGCTCTTAGTATACAGGTGCTGTGATAGCTTCCTGTACACACTTCTGCCCTAGGCACAGTAAGAGATGAACAACATCCGTAGGCATGGCGAGGGAGCAGCAGGACGCTCCATGGAAGTTGCATGAACGCAGCACTTCCGTGAGCAGAAGGAAAGTTCATTTCACTACTCACGGTGACAGGCAATGTAAAACTTTCTTTTACTTCTGGGATTTTCCATTCAATATTTTAGGCCAGAGCCAATCTAAAACAACTGGAAATATATATATATATAAGAAAATGTTAAAAGATGCATTTTAACTAATTGATGGTTCAAAATTAAGGACCCATAGTATACAATCCTTTGAGTCCTGCCATTTTTAGTTCATACTCATTAGGGTGTCTTATAGACCCAGAGAAAACAATCATCTATGGAAAGATGCCAGAGATAGTTATTTCAAAGTAAGAACATGACTTAAAGCTATATAGGTTGAAAGTGAATTTAGGGATTTTATTTATAATAACAATAATTTTCTTCATATATTTAGCACAGGGCAAGCATCTAGGAAGTCAAGTCTCCTGACTGCCCCATTTGCTGTATGACATCTGCAGCAGTCTGCCTGTGGGCCATGATCATGATTTTTTCCTGCCTAAGACACTTTCCCGTCTTCGTTCCTACCTTGCCACTTTATCACTGGTTTAGGATCTCAGGTAAAGCGCAGGCTCACAACTTGCTGAAGATTGTGTCACAGCCCGTAATAGTAATCTAGCTGCATCTACAGGCTACCAGTTTAACAATCTGTGGGCTTTAATTTGGAGTTTACAAGACATGACAGAAGGACTTTGAGTAAAATAGCCCGTTGTTTTAACTGCAGTTGCAAACCAACTCCTAATCGAGGAGATGTGGCTTCATAATGAAGGTGTGACCTACTGTGTGCAGTGGTCAGAGACTGAAAGAAACTCTGGGACCTAGAAGACACTGTTGGCATCTCTAAACAACCGTATAAGCACCAGCCGGTAGACAGGACAATACATGTCTGCTTGTGAAAGCGAGTGTCAGTTAGGGTCTGCATCACCGGTACAGATAAGGTCTTAATTGATAGGCCTGTCTTCAGTGACCTCATATTACCTTTTGATGTAGTTATTGACACTGTTACCACATTATATTCAAATTGCTTCTCGCTTGCCTGCTTCTCCTATTTGACTCTTAGCTTCTCAAGGGTAGAAAGCTTGACTCTTCCCTTGCTTTATTCTTGGGGTGGTGCCAGAGTGTCTGGTATATTAAGAAACTCAACTAATGTTTACTGAGCTTAGGGCAGCTATTTAAATTCAGTCACAAGACTGACTAGTGTGGATTTATTATTCATGTTCCAGTTTCACAGCTCAGAAATTTTGATACCCTAATATCACACGACTATGACTATCTAATAGCAGAAATTTGAGTGTGGAGAGTCTAAACATGGACTAGTTTTACGTTATCAGTGACGGAGAATGCACTGGTGTCCTGCAGACCCATGCAATGGCTCTCAGTAATTAAGATGGTTTGAGGTTTTATTTCATTAAGTCATATGCGTTCCGAGAGTCACTCTCCATGCAGTGCTAAGGGCGTTTATGCCAAGTTACTGCAGTGAGCTCTTGCAACTTACTTCTAACCACTCTGCAAGTGTAACACCTCCCTTTTCCTCAGCGTGGGCTAAAAGCAGGAGTGAGATCAGCCGTTCCAGTGCAAACACGCAGCCCACACACATTTCCTTCCAGCGCAGAGGGAATTTGAGTTAGAGATACACTACCCAGTTATCTGGTTTTCCCTGGCAACTGTAATTCTAATCTTGATCACATCCAGACAGCTAAGCAATTTCGAATTTCTTCAGCATGCTGAGTGGGGAGTAGGGAGAAGAGCAGATTTGCTGGAAAAAGGAGATAGGAAGAAAACGCAAAGCAGAGATAGGAAACAGCTGTTAAAAATAGGGGCAGTTTTTCAGTCCATCACAGTGGAAGTGGTCTTAGAGGGAGGTCTTGACCAAATTGCTAATGCCACCAGATTATGAAATCTGAGGGAGTTTATTGAAGTGAGAGCAAAGTTCTGGGCACAAAAGCCAACCCTCTGTGTTGCCTAGCTTACCAAGCTACACGGATTTATTGAATGGGATGGGTGGTTTCTCTGTGTCATTCCCAAAAGAAACTGATAAAAATCGAAACGTGCGGAAGTCCTGACCTGAGAACACTCTTTGTGCAGCGCCTATGAGAGTGGGGAGTTCAGTGTGATCTTGGAATCATCTCCACATAAGCGGGATCCCAACCTCAGTCTTACTGCAATGGGGTTCTGTTTTGTTTTGGAGGAAAGCTCCTTGGGCTGTCTGTTGCTGTATTTGACCGCAGTTCTGTATTCTCTCAACTGTCCTGCGATTGAGGGTGTTAGTACATCCCTAGAGCTCCCCAATGCATTATCAAAGTGCCTCTATCACTTGGTGAAATGAGGATGCATGTTTAAGTCATCTCCAATATTGTCCAGACTCCTAAGTGACAAAGGAAGACTTATGCTTAATTAAGTGTTAATGTTATTTAATATTTGATAGTAGTGTTTAGTAATTGATAAAATTAAGATCAGAAAATCTGTAGTATATTTCTAATGGATTGTAATTAAAATCTAAGATAAAACTATGCTGTAAGTTAGAATCTTATATATCAGCTAAAGAGAAAATTCTTACCTAAAAGTGCTAGTCAGCATTTTGACTAATAAATAAGATTTGTTCCTTATAAAGTATCTGAGGGCATGTGAAGGAACAGAATAAGAGGGCAATAATAACTTTCTCTTGTGACTAGGAAGACAATTGGTCATTGTTTCTTCCCTTTTTTCTGAGAGAGAGAGAGAGAGAGAGAGAGAGAGAGAGAGAGAAAGAGAGAGAGAGAGAGAGAGAGAGAGAGAGAGAGAGAGAGAGAGAGAGAGAGAGAGAGAAAGAATAGACCCTCTGCTGTAGGAACTTGGCAAGGAGCCAACTCACACAGAATCTTGTCCAGTGAATATTTATCTTATGCCTAGAGAGGAAAAACAATGTTATTCCAGTTATTCTAAACTCTTTCTTTGGATTAAGTCAGACTAGAAGATGTGATGTGCTCACAGTACAAAATGTTAAGAACCTGCTTAACTTTTTAAACAGAATTGTTCTTTTTTTAAAAAAAAGGATTTATTTACTTTCATCTAATGTGTATGAGTGTTTTCCTGTATCATGTATGTAAATCAATCATATGTGTGCCTCTTTGGATCCCTGGTACTGGGTTTATGGATGGTTGTGAGCCAGCACATGGGTGTTGGGAACCAAAGACGGGTGCTGTGCAAGAGTAACAAGTGCTCTTAACCACTGACCATCATTCCTACTCCTTAAAAGAATTGCTTGTTACTACTGGATGACTTTTTCTGGGGATATGGGAACAAATGTCTATTCACAAAATAGGAACTAACAAAAAGACCAACAAAGTGAGCCCATCCAAGTCAGAGATAGTGAACTAATAGGGTTATTGAGTGGAGCGCTCTAAGGCAGCTGCCCCACTGGAAAGCCCAGCCCCACACATAGATGCCGCATCTTTGGAGCCTCCTTCATGGCCTGGGGCAGCTCTGCCTGTCTTCTCCCCTCAGCAGCTGTTAGCCTTCGGGGTAGCTTTGTGGATCTGGTGTCAAGAGTTTGCTGAGACTTCCAGCTTTTCCTCACTCCCTGACTCTTTAATAAGTCGTCTCCCAAAGTCCATGCTTAAATTCAGAGAATATAGTACACAGCCCTGCTCCTATGAGTTTCCTATACTGTGTGAGGCAATGAGACTTTTCCCTACAAACTTCAACACCGTTCCCTCAAAAGGTAAGAGAAGTACCACTTGAAGTTATGCTTATCAGCCTTCGATTTGAGGTCCTTAGGGGAGACTCTGGCTAATCCTAAATCAACCATACTTGTCTCTCTCATGACCATCTGGCCAACGTGGATAAAACGCACTCTGAAACATTATCCAATGGATCAGGCTCTACTATTGTACCCATTTTGATTCATTTTATGTTCCCCCTTAGTGCCTGACTTTCATCTTGCCATTCAGTGACGGCTTGTATACTGTGTAACGCCCTCGAGTTTCACTGTTTGGTGAGTGTGGACTCCTCGGCAGATAGAGGTTTCCTTGGGACCTCAGGTTTCTACTGAGAACTGGAGTGAGACAGGACCCCCCCACACACACTATGGTTTTGATATAGATATTGATTAATCTGTGCCAAGTTCCACAGTCAATTTCTTGCAATATATTTTGCAAGTGTTGTTATGTACTTGATTATACAAGAAACTCATTTATTTTGTATAAATTATCTTTCTTATACCTGGTATAGAATGAACTTGGTAAGGATAAGAAGCTTCAGAAAAATTGCTAGTTTCTCAGTGTCCTCGTTTCTAGACGCATTCTAATAAAAATTCTGACTTTTATTTCTTTTTTTCTCTTCTTCACTTTTTTTATTTTAAATTTTGAATTTGTAAATTTGAAGTTTTAAAAGAACAAAATTTTCTTATGTCATCTACTTCCTCAGTGTGAACATTTCATAAGACCACAGATTATTTAACATCAGCCAGAAATTAAGATTGGTACAGGACAAATTCTTTCTGGGGGGTAAATAGAAATGATATGCAGGTTTTAAATGAAGATGTAAAGTATTCAAATCATTCTGGAAACTTCTCCTATCAGCCTGAGTACAATATCTGGTGGCCTTCCACATTGACATTCATCACTCACCTGGTGAATGTGAAAGGGACAGAGCTTTGAACTAGCAGGTGCAAACAGTAGCCCACACTTAGGCTTAGACAGTGTACCTTGAAATACTGTTTATGTTTTTTTTAATTCAAGCACATCTTAGGGTAACAATACTATTTTCTATAAATCCTGTCAGATTTCTGTGGAAATAGGGAGGAAACTCAGTGGTGAAAGCCTTTAATAATAAAGAGAGACAAGCAGATTGTGACTGGCCATAATTATGCCCATGTCTGAGCACAGGATGTGAGTGTGGATGGATACAAGCCTTCATGTGCAGCGGAAAAGACCATCTGTGGAAAATCAGTGTCTTCATTGTGAAAAATGACTCATGGGCTTCCTGACATTTTACTTCGGTCTGATTTCATTCTCAGAGTTCAAATATTTTTATGTTAAGCAAGAAGGGTGAAAATGACCATATTCTCTCAGAGCTTTGATGAAAAGTGATGGACCATTCCATTTACACACTAGCACACAGTCCGATCATTCATCTTCACTTACCTGATTTCAGTTCCTCACCACAGCCTCTCTGGTTGTCAGAATGAATGGCTCTGTCACTTTGGAGGCTGCAAGTCTGAGGTCAGGGGGCTAACAGGCAAAGAGTTTGGTAAGGGACTGGCTTCCATTTCCAAGGTGACTCTGTGTTATTGCATCTCCTGGAGGTGGGGGATCTGCCCTCATGATGAAGGAGAGTGGGGGCGGGGCGGTAGAAAGGGCTGGGTGTTGTGTGGACTCTCACAGGAAACACATTTCTTTCAGGAAGGAGAAGTCCTCTCAAGCTAATCCCTTACTTGAGGCACAACTACTTCTGTGTTTACACATGTAACCTGAGTAAGGACAGTGTCTAAGCACAGTAGTGACCTACACCCAGTTCACAGCCAAAGAGACGCATGACCAGGGTAGTCACTTGACTTACCTGAGGCTACTATATTTAGCTACTTTGGGGAGTGCTTATTCTTTAAAATGATAGATGATTCTGGGAAGAGAAGGAAACCTATAGACATAGAAAGGTGTTATGTGTTTGAAAGGTAGAAATGAGGCAGGGCTGATCTGAGATTTTTCTGGGTTTCTAATAATTTGGGAGGAGGATGTTTATTCTACCTTTCCCAAATATGACTATAGAAGCAAGTTTTTTGTTCTCTGTTGCATTATACATAGAATTCCAAGGAACAGTTCTTTTGTTTGTTTGCTTGCTTGCTTGCTTGTTTTATTTTGGCCTCTCATTCTCGTTGACTCAAGTATTGCAAAAAGCAGAATCAGGGCCGCACAGTGTATAATAAAGAACAAAAGTAACGTCTGACCTGATGCCTTGACTCTCTCCCTGATATGGGCACTGGAAATGGATGGCAAGTGCCTATCAGAAGTTAGTGTTTGGGTCCAGCCTCAACCAATGGGTATGCACATTCCAGGGTAGGGGCATGCGCATTAGAAATGTTAGGCAAGAGGAACAGAGATATGGAAGAAATACAGAGACACAGGATAGTCCTGGGAGGGCAACGCGGTGAATACTGAGTCTGCGTGCATTTACTTTTCATATGCTTATATATCTCAATCTAAAAGGGGAGGGGAGGCTTTAACATGACACAAAGGACAACCAGAACAATTACTTGTTTCAATACCTGAGACATCAAACCATTATTTCCTAAGTTAATCTTTCTGATGTTTTAGGCAGTACATGCACCTTAGACTAAGGATCCTGTAGGCAGCCACTCCCTAAGTCAACCTTTTTGTCTTAGCCTTGAAAGAGCAGGAATAGGCTTTATTTCTCTGGCCTTTGGTCAAGGTGGAGTGGATCCACCTTTATGGACCATCTTAATATCCAAAATACCACCAAGTAACCACATCGTAGGTCAGGATATCTTGTTTGTAGCCCCTCTTTAAATCAAACTTGTAGTTAATAACTGGGAAAGAGTAAGAGTAGTCTTCAGCCGCTAGCCTTCAGTCAAGGTGGGGCAGGCCCACCTCTGCAGGCTCCCACAAGTGATCATATTTTGTACAGTAATATTGAAGTGTGTGTGTGTGTGTGTGTGTGTGTGTGTGTGTGTGTGTGTATGTTGAAACTCGATAGGAACTTTTTAGCCCCAGGGCTGACTGTGAAGGTGTTTCTCCATTGCTTTTTCAAGTTTCTCTGTTCGAACAACCAGGTGGCTCACGCTATTGAATTAGAGGTTATGGACACACACCATCGTTTTGTTCTTTCATTCTTCAATGACATTTGAAGACATTCTATTGTCTGTGACAGTGCAGACCATTTCCAGAACTTTACCTTAGGTAGCTATGGTCTTTAAATGCTTTCTGTGAGAGCAGTTGCAGCCTTGGGGAAGGAAGTTTGGCTTCTCAAGGTCTAAGATGAACAGTGTCCATGGGTAAAAACTAGAGACTGGGTGAGTGTTAAACAATAAAGATTTGCCCATTCCCAAGAAGCTTTCTGTGCTCTGCACAATGACCCACATAGAATCAAACACATAATGTATAGACCACACAGATTGTGGTTTATACAAATATCAAAACCAATCCTCCTTCTCAGGGTTTAGAGGCTGAGGAGGGTGGCCTGAGTTCTAAAGATCTTCCCTTTGGCTGGATTTTCACTTTAAACCGATGTAATGAATCTTGAGAAAATGTAGTAGATTGCTATGTAATGTGTTATATATTTTAGCCAGATGCATCCTCAAGTATTTTGCTTATGAAGAGGATAGACATCAAAGATTTCTAGACATAATTTGGGGGACTTGAAGAGAAGTTGAGCAGTTCCAGGCCTGTCTCTACCCCTAACAAATCATGAGAACCCAGAGTAGGAAATCATGGCTTTGGTGAAAAGATGATGCCTTTTAGATTATACTTAGTGACGGTCAATATTCCCTTGGTTGTGTAGTTCTGTGTATAGCTCAATGTTTCCAGGTTTGATTACAAAATTTTAATTACATTTAATCTTCTTTTAAATGTTTCAACTATTTGCATATCCTCCTAGAAATGCATTCATTCCTTATGGGAGATTTTAATACTAATTTTTTTAAAAAAAAAACTTGTTTATTATAGAAAAATTCCTCAGAAAAAGAATGAGAGGTAAACATTCTATGAGGACAGACTTGCTCAGTCTGCATCACTAACATTTAGTGCAGGGCATCTAACACCTGGGAAGTATTCAGTATTTGTTTTAGGAGGGTCCTGGTTAGATTTTTATTGTCCATTTGACAAAATCTTGAGTTACCTCAAGAGGGAGAGGGAACTTCAAATGAAGAACTGCCTTTAACAGATTGTCTTGTGATCATGTCTGTGAGAAACTCCCTTAATTATTGATTAGTATAGGAGGTCCAAGCCCTCTGTGGGCAGCACCATCCCTAGATAGGTAAGTCTGGGCAGTGTGCAAAAGCTAGGAGAACAATCCAGGGAACTTTCCCCCATTCAGGGTTCCTTCATGGTTTCTTCTTGAGTTCCTGCACTGACTTTCCTCAGGGACAGACTATAATCTTGGAGTGTGAACTGAAATAAATCTTTTCCTTCATGAAGTCACTACTGGTTATGGTATTTGTTCCCAAGAGAGAAAGCAAACTAGATCAACTCATGAAAGGAACACCGGATGTACCCAAAGGCAGGAAAGGAATCATACTCTTTTTGAGCTGAATGACTCAGCATTGACTTAGACCCCGTCATACTGAGATTCAAGGGTTTTGCTTTCCCAGAGGGAGGCAGCATCAGTGCTAAGTTGAGTCAGTTCCTATTCTGTCAAGTGCTTTTCCTACCAGCTTATCAGCAAATCAATACTGCCCTTCGCAGAGCCGTGGCACCTTCCGTGTTCTTGCTTTGATGAACTGGAACATTGTGTGTACATTTTCCACCAGGAAATCTGCTCCTCTATGTCCATAACAGTGTTTCTCAGATCATAGTCAATAGGACATTTGTTCTACTCCTTAATGGCGGATAGTCTAGAAGGTAGATTCTCTGGCATAATGAATGGGAGAAACTGAAAACCTTCTCCCTTACAGAAGCCTCTGATATATGTTAGCAGATAAAGACATTCTAAAAGAATTCTATTTTAATTGTACATCTTTAGGAGTGTCCTCAAATGGAGCATTGAGCACTGCGTATTTGTGACATACATGCTAATACTTTGCAGAAGAGTTTTCCTTCAGCAGCCATTCTGGGTGTGATTGTTGTCTACTGAACAGGCATGACAACTGTGAATGACCTGTTTGCTGTGCTGTAAAAGCCCCAAGGGAGATTAAGACATGTCTTGTATGTCAGGTGCTATTTGAGTCTGGGACATACCTGGAACTTAGTTTGTTATCATTGATAATATTAACTGTCTTATTGCTGGTTTCAAGTCATTTGTGTTCAAATGACCTGTAGTACTAAATAAAATAAGTTGCTTGCTGTTGGACAGCACAGATCCAGACTCAGCAAGGTAACATCTGCTCCCAGCTGTCTCTGAGGAGGGCTGAGAGTGTGAGATTTCCATAGTGACAAGGAGTCTGCCAGACCTTCCTCCAGCCAGGAAGCTTGCTCTTTTCAAACCCATTGACTTTGATAACACCAGGCAAATGTATCCTCGGGTGTCTGTGGCCTGAGTTTTCCGGTTGCACAGCCCTTCTGGGCATTGAATGTGTTAGAATGAGAGCCTCAGTCTGAATGCTGTGCAGGAACCCTCTGGAGCTGGCTAAAACACATATGCATTCCCATCACTTTAATTCAGAGAGGAAATAATTTGCTGTTCACAGAGGCGGCTAAACACATTTCTGACAACTGGCATGTTCTTCGAGGTTTTAGGGGAATGAGCCTTTTCGCCCATGTGGAGAGTTGATGGGGCACGCCCTTGTCGACTGTCACCTCTCCTCAGAGAGAGGACTGCTCACTGACAGCCTGGCAGCTGTTCACTGGCAGCAGACTGTGGTGTGTCTTCTCGGGGGCAGACCATTTATCAGGGAACTAAGCCAGTTCCATTTCACAGCTACCCTACTACAAGTTCACAGTCACCCTGCTGCTAACCAGTATCCCCCAAGCTCAGTCACCCTCTGCAGAGTGCCTTGAATCTTCTCAAAGATCCTGAGACCCAGATGGGGTTTTTCTCATGAAGGCCTTCTGAGCTGTCCTGTAGGTCTGCAGGGGTGCTAATAGTAACCCCTGCAGGTGGCATTGTCTTCCCGGGAAGGCAAGCTGCATAAAGTCCCAAATATTGCTTCCTTTGGTCATCAAGTCCATAAGCAAGGAGGATACTCAGTGTTCTCTACAACAATGTCCTACCATCAGAACTTCAGATTATTTTCTTATCTTCATTCTTTTTTGCATTAATCTGATACCAGAAGGTGCCACCGTGTTTCTTTTATAATGTAAATGTATAATTTTATTTTCAGACCTTTGTACAAATTGCATAATTGCTCACCTATGTACCTGTGACTATTCCATATGAGTTGAATGGGTCATACACAGAGACAAACTCCACTGAGACAGACAGCCTAACAACAGAGTAGAGGACCTGGAGCTTGCCCAGTCTGCCGCTGCTGATATTCCTAGGTGTCTGGATGTGATGTGGAGTGAGCTACTCAGGTGCCTACAATCTAGGCTCCTCTTGGTCCCTGACCTTTATTCAGTGCTGGTCCAGCTGCTTGGTACATGCTGCACAGCAGGACCGTCAAACCGCCCCTGCTCAGCTGCCTCACCTAAGACAGTCTGCACAGCCCCAATTACATAGCTATGCAAAATAGGTATATAAATTGCATTTACTGATAATAAACCATAAGAAATGCATTTCTAAATAATTCTGTGGTATACCTATAGCTTTACCATTTTAAAGATAAAACAAATTTCCATACTAATGAGATGGATGGGAACAGTTGTATAAAGAACTAAATCTTCGCTGAAGTCTTTAGGCTGTAGGTTGCAGGGCGTCGTCAGCATTTTTCAAGCTTTATTGGCATTTTAATTCTATCATTATTAATTCCAAGACTGCCGTGATTCATAAATACATAGAACACATGGTAGAATCATGTTGAGAGCTGTTTCAACTATTACAGAAATATTAGAAATTCTTTCCTAATTCGAGGAGGAAATTCATTCAATATTTTTTATGAAATTCAAGTCAACAACTCACACTAATTAAAAAGACACATAAAATAAAACCTCTAACACACTGCAATCTAAAGATATACTGACTTGATACTTGCATGCTAGGGGAAGATGGTAGAAAACTGTGGAGTCAGACTTTTCCTTTTTTAGACCATTACATTTCTATAAAAGAAGAAAGTGTGTCTGTGTGTATGTGTGAGCAGCCCCATGTGCCATGTCAGCACATACAGCATAAATTGTACGTGTTGTGTGCTCAGAACAACAGCTGCCACGAAGCCTCGTCATACAACACGGGCAGCCTTTCCATAATCATAAACACCCGGATGACAGGCATTTCATTTTGAATTAATTTTTGACTGTTGAGTGTTCATTAACCTTTTACCTTTGCCAGGTTTTGGATGGCAGCTGCATTCAGTTAGATGGCCATATATAGTGCGTTAGATACAGTCCGAGACTCTGGGCACTCTCCTGGAGCCCCATTGCTGGCCCCTCCCTTGGTCCTCTCATTCCGCTCATCTTATGTGCTTTCTTTTTCCGGAAGTTATCTCTAACTTTCACATTTAGTAGACACCCCAGTTGCTCCCCTGTTACAGCTTACACATACTCATGCAGTGCCCCAAATCTGCTGATGAACAGTGTATTGTGTAATTGTGAATGCCTTTTTTTCTAAATCTTTGGCTTATTGCTTATATTTTCCCATATTATTATCTAAGAACTTCGTTCTACATCATAGGACAACTGCGTTCATGAACTATTTAAGAAATCACCTGTTCCTAGGTATGGGAGATGGTTTCAGTTTTTGTCTATTACAATAATGCTAGATGGATATTCTAGTGATTGAAATCTTAAGACTGTGGAGAATTGGAAGAGAGATTGCTGATGTTCTGTTGTGTGCTTTGTGTGCTTGTAAGCCACACAGTGACACTGAGTTTAGTAAATCAAATGGTAACAATAGAGAAAGCTCTAAAGGGTGATATCATTCCAGTTTAATTATAAATATAGGACAGATTTGAAATTTCATATGTATAATATGTACATACACAATTTATTGAACAAAATAGCACATACACTGTGGCCACAATGAGGTGTGTTCACCAGACTCTGAGAATGTTACATACAAGAGTGAGCTCACTGCACAGAGAAGTATGACAATGGGGGATTCACAGTAAACTGTAAAATAGTGTTGGGCGGATCAATTGCGAATAATTTTAGCCGAGTGGTTGGGATCAGGGCACTCTTCAGATGAAATGCAATTCGAAATTCAGGTGTATTTTGTTCATTGAAGAAGAGTTACAGTATCTGGAGAAAATTCCAGTCATAAAGAATTGTGAAATCAGAGCCTGGAAGCAGGAAAGCAGGCAGCATCTTCCAGAATGCTTCCAGAGAAGTCGGGCTTTCAAATCTTCATGAGCTACAAATATTATTTACACACTGCATTCATATTCCTGCTTTACTAACACACTCTGAGAATATGTTTAAAAGTTAATAAATCTTCTCAGATTCAATAAACACATAAAAAACCTATTTACCTTAAAGGGAACAGCATGGCTTACCTGCTTATCTTCATTGCTGGAAAGTCTGGAAAAAGACTAAATGACAGAGAATAGCAACTAAGTGTTTACAAATTAAGGTATATGATTCACATGGAATTTCTATGTCTGATGATGTATTTTTCATCCTTCAAGGAGAAGTGTGTGTACGTTGTATGTGCAGTGTGTGTGTGTGTGTGTGTACATGCGCATGTGCTCATACGTGTGTGCGCAGGCATGTACACAGGAGCATGCATGCCTGGTTTCAAAATATAGTCTGAGTCTGGGAACATTGAAATATTTCCGTATGGATTGGTAAATACTGTGGTTTAGTAAGTATTTTAAAATCACATTCCTAAGTATTTGTGTATAAGAGACAGAAGGAGGGAGAGAAGAAGGTGGTAGGTAGAGAAATTAAGAATTCAAAACCTTTTATATATGATTACAAGCTGGTATATGTTAACTCATGTTAAACTTACTATCATTTTGACTACTTATTTTTGTGTGTGTCCATATCTGAACATGCCTATGTAGAGGGAAGAAGTCAATATCATCCCTCAGAAACCATCTGCCTTAGTTTTTCAGACGAAGTCCTTCACTGGAATCTGGGGCTCACCTCTTCATCTCGACTGCCTAGTCAAGGGGTCCAGGGATTCAGCTGTCTCGGCCTCCCCAACACTAGGATGACAATGTGTGTGTGTGTGTGTGTGTGTGTGTGTGTGTGTGTGTGTGTGTGCTTCCATGCCTACTTTACAAATGGGGGCTGGGATCAAACTCGGGTCTTTATGTGTGTGTGGCAAGTGTTTTATGGGCTGAACCATGGCCCTGGCCCTTAAGTTCACTTTTGCGGAGCTGTGACACTGGAAATGGAAGCACGAAAGCAACAACAAAAGCAAACAGACAGACAAGCAGGCTGCTAGGAGGCAGCCTCAGAATTTGAGGGTCAAGAATGGCTACAAGTGCCATTAAAGGCGCTGTTGTGCCCTGCTGACACTCAGGAACAAGCATTTCACTGGGTTTCTATAAAAAGAATACCTTCCTACATAATAGGGGTGTGTCATTTCGAAGACTGATATGTATGTTTTTTAAAAGCCAGAGCCACTAGAATAAGAGATGCATTTGATCCTAATGACCCCCGCATCTTAGAGCTCTTGTCTGTCCTTAGATCTACAGGGAATTGCTGGAATGTGTGTACCAAGCTGAATCCTCCCACCCCTAACAGTTTTCACTTCTGAACCCTGTAGCTATTTGCCATCGGATAAGAGTCTTAAGTCAGCCTTAAGTTTTCTCATTTGGAAATTGGGTTAACAGTTACACCTCACAGGGTACTTCAGAAGAGTCAATGATGTAAGAGCCAAAGCAACACAGTCCACCGAAACTTAGTAGTTCAACCAAAATGGAAGCAATAGTGATCTAGGAGAGTAAATAACAAATCTACATAAAATCCATAGTCTCTCAGCATAACCGAATGATAGCAAAGACCCAGCTACTAATTGTATTAGGCAGAAAAATGCAGAGCAAGCCCAGTGAGCTCTCTGACACTCCCTGCGCTGCAGTGACTGGGGTGTGGAAAAGGGTTGTGGTGTGGGAAAGAGAGCAGAAGCCTAGCGGCGTACCTTACACTGCACCAAAGCCACCGACAGGAAGTAAAGCACCACGGAGTGTGTGAATATTGAAAATGTTGCAAGCATTATCTCCATTTTCAAGTGTTCCTTCCAGGAAAGAGACTGATGCCTTCATATCAGATCAGTGTAGGTGGAAGACAATGCCACATGGAGCAAAGCAATCACGTTAATATTTTTATTTGCATTATAATACATTTATTATCAATATTTTATTTGCTTTATGAATTAATGTGCAGAGATCTTTTACTTTTGTGATGTTGATTCTTCCTCTCAGAAAACAAGATATCTCCACAAGAGCTCATGGCAAACTTTGCATCTCTCAAGATTATTTCAATATTTCCCTGATACGAGCTTTTCTATGTTTATTAAATATGATTCTAAATATTTTGTTCTTTTGTTGGTGTTGTGAATGGGGTTTCTCTCTGTGTGCTCATAATTAGTTTTTATATATGTAAATAAGCTGTTTTAGTTTCTTATGTTAATATTACAGCTTGCCACTCAGTTGAGTTCTGTTATGAGTTCATTCTTCTGCAGACTCCATTGTCCAATCAGGTCTTCTGCATAAGAGTTTCACATGTTTATTTAATCAAGGATCTTCTCCTGTCTAAATGTATCAGGAGTATGTGACTTAGGGTGACAGAAATAGCAGGGAATCTCACTGTCCCCACGTCTGTGGGAACAGTCCTCCAGTGTCCCCCATTTAGAGCAATGCTACTGGTGCTGAAGAGAAGGCTCAGTGGTTAAGAGCACTGGCTTCTCTTCCAGAGGTCCCGAGTTCAATTTCCAGCAACCACATGATAGCTTAGAACCATCTTTAATGAGATGTGGTGCCCGCTTTTGGCATGTAGTCATATACGTGCAGAAAGAACACTGTATAAGGAATAAATACATGAATCTTTAAAAAAATAAAGAACAATGCTCCTTTGGAAGAGATGTCAGTGAGCTTTAGTAGTTATGTGTTTCAATTCCTATTTTCTCAGATACATTTGGAATCCATGCCGATACTTCCTTGTCCTCTCAGCAGACTTTGTTGAGAGAGCACGTAATTTTCCCTAGGATTCTTAATACGGGGCATCACATGAACAGGCACCCTAACCTTAAGCCCACCTTGGATGGACCTCACACAGCCATGGCATGTTATATTTTTAACATGTTATTGTGTTCTTCCCACGAATATTTTAGGGCAGCCCTTGCTTACCTGTGGTTTTGCTTCTCATAGTTTCTGTTACACGTAGTCAAGTGCTGTGTGAGAATATTAGATGGAAAATCTATAGCTAATAGATTCACACATTTTCAGTTGTATAATGTGCAGAGTAGGATGAGGAAATCTCTCATCACCCACAGCTAGCTCTGAAAACACGCATTCTCCCCGTGGCCAGTGTATCCACTCACTGCGTGTGCTCCCTGCTCTGCTGCCACCAGGCTGTTTGGGTAATCAGATAAACTGGTGACATCAGGGCAGTTGTGTTCTAATAGCTTTGATTTTATTTGCCGGGTGTCCTAAACTGATGTGCTGTCAATTACCATTTCCCAGGGAAAGGCAGTACATTGCCTTAAGGAGAAGCTGGTCGTTTTCAGCTTAATAGAGGTAGAAAAACGTTGTTTATTGTATTTGCTAAGCTTTGTGGTAAGACGTTGTTGTTGATGTAATCCCAAAGAGTTTCTCAATTCAACTTTATCACAGGTATACACACAAGGAAAAACAAATCCTACATAGAATTCAGAACTATCTATAATTCCAGGCATCATGGAAGTTTTGGGACATGCTTCATATAGATAAGAGGAAGCTTCTATATTTAGATATTTCCACTTACATTTAAATGTATTCTCATACTGTTAAAATAGTCTTTATCAGATTTTCTTTTCAATAAAGATTTTGTTCTTTACTGTGTGTGTTTGTGCACATCTGTGTGTAGGTATGTACACATGAGTACAGTGCCTGGGGAGACCAGAAGAAGCGTCAGATCCCCTGAAGCTGTAGTTACAGGCAGCTGTGGGCCACCTGATGTGGGTAGTGGGAAGCAAATTCAGATCGGCTACAAGAGCAGCGAGTGAGCTTAAACTGTCTTTTCAGCTCCCAGTTTATTAGATGTTCTTACTGGCATTTTGCTCTGCGAAGATTTGTGGAATACAGTGATGTCTGGCCTTGGAAGAAGTGAAAAAGCGTGTCTGTTGAACTCTGCAGGCTTGGTGCCCGTGGCACAGATATATGATCAGTCACCCAATATCTTCTAGGAAATTTGGGATGCTTAAGTTTTCTATTTCCCATGCAGAATTGGTGAACACTGTTTTCCTAGGGAAGTATCTATTTCAATTGCAGTTTTAAATTGCCTATGTAGAAATTTATCAAATAGTCCCTTGTAGTTGTATTAGAATTCTCTGGTTAGCAAAGACCTCTTCCTGAGTTTTGCTTATTTGCATACAATATATAGACAGAGTTTGTGTTCCCAACATTGAAGGGTTGCTTTACATTCAAAGTTGGTAACTGGGTGTATCTCAGCAGTACAGCATTTGCGGGAAAAGTGAAAGGCTCCAGATTAAGTCCCCGAATGATTTGGGCTTGTGAAATGGCTGGCTGGGACAAAGGCACTAGCTGACTGTGCCTAACAACCTGAGCTCCATCTCCTGATCATGGAAAGAGAGAACTACCAGTACCTCCCATATGCTGACCTCTGTACTTCTCTCTCTCTCTCTCTCTCTCTCTCTCTCTCTCTCTCTCTCTCTCTCTCACACACACACACACACACACACACAATAACAGACATACAAAGATAAGTAAAAATCTTTTAAATGTTAAAGTCAGTTGTGAAGTCAAAAATCACAATAAAATTTAGAAAAAAGCTTGAGTTCATAGCTCATATGAACTAAGTATAGTTCACCTTTAAAGGTTCAACTTTTCATCTTTACTTACACTGAAGCAACTGCAAACTACACAGATACAGTTCCTCAGAAACATGGCTACAAAAGAAACATTGTACGTGTTGCCAGTGGAGTTTGGTAGTCTTCCCAAACTTACCTTTGTCAGCATAGAAAGAGCTATGCCCTAAGTCACTATGTTGCTGTATGTGGTTGTAAAATATTGAAGCCAAATGCTTGCATGTAGGAAAATGCGTGACATGAGATGGGTGCACTAATATGATACAAGGACAGAGTGAACACCTTTACGGAGGAAAGGGAATGAAGAAAACACCATGGAGCTTAGAGAAACTGTCAGCAAAAGTCAGAAGATTCAGCAGGTTCCATATTACGCCCAATGTAGGTAAGAAAAACTGAGGAACAAACAAAGGGAAATACGGATTAGTAAAAATGGATATTTTCAGTATTCAGATAGGAACTGAGGAGAAAGATAAGTGGAATTAGGGTGGACTTTGTAAAGACAACATATATATGCAGCAGAGCATATATATATATATATAGTCTATATATAGATGTATAGATATAGATATCTGATTTTTACAAGCATGGAAATGCTACAGTTACCGAGTAAATGTAAAGAAAATCTAGAATCAGTATGGAGTGTGTGGCAGTAAAAGTGTATTTAAAATCAATGACTATAAACATTAGAGAGTTTTGCAAGGGCAGCTAACACAAGTAACCTCTCAACAGTATGCAAATTACATGCCCTTGAGCCTCGGCACAGGCCATGTAACCCGAAGTCTGAGGATGAAAGGGCTTGCCATCCTGTCCCTACAAGTGAGTTACACCAAGTCACGGTCCCCCATTGCTCCTCACACACGATGGTGATGGTGGCATATCTGAGTGATGTGTTTTAAGATCAGGGCTCTGTTTTGGCCTTTATTTTTGCTCTTCCCTCCCTTACAAACTGCACTGAAAGAAAAGATGCTCTGTCTGCTCCTTTCCAACTTCAATATGCACTATAAAAGGATGCATATGTTGTGAATGCTTAAAACATTTATGAACATTTAAAATGAGTTCCTTCTCAAACCCTCCCCCGATTCCATAATTCTCACCAGTTCAGAGAATTAACAATACTGAGGATATTACATCGGTGTTTTAAACCTTTCTATGTGCACACGTCAATATATGCTGACACTTGTCATATACTGTCCTGAAATGCAGACACATCTGTCACCTGCTTGAGTTTATCTCCAAAAGTCTGTTGTACTCAGCTACGGGGATTCTCTCTGTTCAATGGCTGGAAACTCACTCGACACTCATTTCAGGAAGCAGTGAAGACATCTCAGCTAGGGATGACCATCTCTTAAATGATTGCTGATCAGTCATGCACACATTGATTTGACATAAGCAAAGATCTTTTACTTTTCTATCTCACATCTTAAATAATCATTCTGTGTGGTATTTTACTAAGGAAAGTAGGCAAAAGTGAGAAACTGACATTATGTGTTTGAACTTTGCTTAGAAATAGGTTTTTGATATATCAATGAATTAATTAAAGGTTGTATAAAATAGACCATTTATTTTGAAAAAATATGAAGATACACAATAGCCACCATTGACCAGGTGACTAGAATGAAGATGTGTAAGCAGCGCTGGTAGCCAGTACCTCCAGAGAAGCAGCTGGGACTGGGGTAGAGGCAGCCTAGAGCCTGAGGCTGGAAATCTTCCTGTAACCAAGCTCCTTTAATCTTCAGGAATCCTTGAAGTTTTTTTTTTCAATTTCTTTTTTTTCTATTGTTTAGATTCTTGATTCTATCCTAGTATACTCTCTCTTTAACAATCAGTTGTACGTAAGATATATAACATATGTGTATACTCACATTTTTCCTAGATATGTGCCTTGTATCCCTGATCTCTCCAAAGCCTTTATCATGAAGGGGTGTTAGATTTTGTCGAATGCTTTTTCAGCATCTAATGAGATAATCGTACGGTTTTTTTCTTTCAGTTTTTGCATATGGTAGATTACATTGCTAGATTTTCATATGTTGAACCATTCCTGCATCTCTGGGAGAAGTCAATTTGATCATGGTGTATAAATTTTTGATGTGTTCTCCTATTCAGTTTGCCAGTATTTTATTGAGTATTTTTGCATCTATGTTCATGAGTGAGATCTGTAATTCTCTTTCTTGGTTGAGTCTTTGTGTGGTTTCAGTATCAGGGTAACCGTAACCTCATAAAAAGAGTTTGGCAATTTTCCTTCTGTTTCTATTCTGTGGAACACTTTGAGGAGTATAGGTATTGGCTCTTTGACGTTTTGGTAGAATTCTGCTCTGAAACCATCCAACCCTGCTTTTTGTTGTTGTTGTTGTTGTTGGGAGGCTTTTGATTGCTGCTTCTATTTCTTTGCAGTTTATAGGTCTTTTTAATTGTTTACCTGGTCTTGATTTAATTTTGGTATGTGGTACCTATCCAGAAAATGTTCATTTCTTTTACATTTTCCAAATTTGTGGAGTACAAGTTTTTATAGCATGACCTGATGAGTCTCTGAATTTCCTCGATGTCTGATGTGATATCCCCCTTTTCATTTCTCATTTTGTTAATTTTGATGTTCTCTCTCTGCCTTTTGATTAGTTTAGATAATGGTTTATCTATCTTGTTGATTTTTCTCAAAGAACCAGCTCTTTGTTTCATTGATTCTTTATATTGTTTTCTTTGTTTCAATTTTATTGATTTCAGTCCTCAATTTGATTATTTCCTGTTGTCTACTCCTCCTGGGAAAATTTGTTTCTTTTTGTTCTAGAGCTTTCAGAGGTGCTGTTAAGTCACTAGTGTGAGATTTCTCTGAAGCATGATTAATAAAAACTCAGAGAGAGGGGGAAAATAGGGTTCAACCTGAAGATTCGAAAAGCAAAACAGGCAACCACTGTGGCTCTCACCTCGACCTCAGTCTGGAATCACGATCCTGCCTCCCAGAATCTCAGAATGAGACTGTGTGTCTGAGAGCTATCTCCTCCCATTTTATATTTCTCTCTAGGACTTGGATTAAAGATGCATGACTCTGTGGCTACTGGGATTAAAGGTGTGTGTTCTTGTGGCTACTGGGATTAAAGGTGTGTGTTCTTGTGGCTACTGGGATTAAAGGAGTGTGTTCTTGTGGCTATTGGGATTAAAGGTGTGTGCTCTTGTGGCTACTGGGATTAAAGGTGTGTGTTGCCATAACCTGATCGATAAGGCTGAGCAGTGGGACTATTTTACTCTTAGATCCTCAGGCAGTCTTTATTTATTGAAATACAATGGAAATGCCACTACATTTCCCATTTTTGTCTATAATAAAAATGAAGGCTATAACTAAATTATGAAAATTATATACAGTAAATCCAATTACTATATACATTATATGCAGGCAAAAAAATGCATCAACATGTCCATTTGCATTTGGCAAATTCAGAGAAAATATTTCATATCTATTCTATCTTGGTGAGTCCAAGATAGAAAGTTTACTTTCTATCATAACTTGTTTTCTGTATCTGGAAAACTATAACTCTAGATAGCTAATCTTCAACTCCCTCAGAGACCCAAAAAGGAAATAATATTAACTGAGTAAACAGGAAGTGCAAACAAGTGATTTATAAAAACTGTGAGTAATGACATAAACAGCTGGCTGCCTGGACAGTCACCCAAAGTTCCTCTGCAAGGTTGGGGTATTCATCTTCAGCCGATAGGCCTAGCATATTCGATAGATTTTTCTGTGAAGCAGGATATTTTGTGTCCTGGTTTTCTCATTAGAACAGCAAAATGTCAGCAGTCGAGACAGGGGCATTTTCTTACCCAGTGGTTTATTTTTGCCGCAAAGAAAGGACACTCCATGTGGAGTTTCTTCAGTGTCCATTATCTTCTCTAAAGTAAATTGGTAGTGCCAGGAGCAGACATGTCTCAGTGTCATAAAAAAGAAGTTCCTAGGTTATTAAAACATCTTAAATGTAAATTATCTTTGTTTGATCTTGAAAGCATACCTAATGTGACTACAAGTTCGATTATACTAGGTGATTAACTACTAACCTTTGTTTCTTTCTTTTCCTAAACAGCTGATAATATTAATTTTCTAGGACTAAAAATTCGCATTACATTGTCAAATGAGCTTTACAGGTAAAATTTCTTGAACAATATTGGAAATGTATGTACAATATGCTTCCTCTGTAAGGTTTGCTCAGCCGGCTTTTTTATACAATCTAGGACCACTACCCTGGGGGTGGCAACATCCATAGTGGGCTTGGTCTTTCCACATCAATCAATAATCAAAAACTTCCCCACAGACTTGCCTACAAGTGGAGGCATTTCTCCGTTGAGAGTCCCTTTTCCAGATGATCTCAGCTTATGTTAACAACAAACTAACCGGCACACATTATTCCTGTTTTTTTTGTTTTTGTCTATTTCTGACTGTGAGCTTTTATTAATCATGCTACATTTCTTCACTTTATTTATGTAGGCACTTAATGCTATGAACTTTCTTCTTAGCACTGCTTTCAGTGTCCCATAGGTTTGAGTGCTTTGTGCCTCATTTTCATAGAATTCTAGGAAGTCTTTAATTTCTTTCTTTATTCCTTCCTTAATCCAGGGGTGGTTCAATTGAGCACTGTTCAATTTCCATGAGTTTGTAGACTTTCTGAGAGTAGTATTGTTGTTGTGAAATTATGCCTTTAAACTATGGTGATCCAATAAGATTCAGGGGGCTTTTCCAATTTTTTTTTTTTGTATACAGTTTTAGAGAAGATTCCATGAGGTGCTGAGAAGAAGGTATATGCTTTTGTTTTGGGGTGAAATGTTCTATAGATGTCTGTTAAACCTATTTGAGTCATGACATATGTTAGTTCTCTTATTTCTCTGTTAAGTTTCTGTCTGGTTGACCTGCCCAGTGTGGATAGCGGGGTGTTGAGTCTCCTACTATTGGTATGTGGGGGTTGATGTGCAATTTAAGCTTTAGTTATGTTTCTTATACATAGGTGGGTGCACTTGTATTTGTGGCATAGATTTTCAGGATTGAGATTTCATCTTGATGGATTGTTCTTGTTATGAATATAACATATCCTTCTCCATCTCTTCTGATTGATTTTAGTTTGAAATCTATTTTGTCAGATATTAGGATAGCCACATCTGCTTGTTTCTTAGGTCCATTTGATTGGAAAATTTTTTCCCAACACTTTACTCTGGGGTAATGTCAGTCTTTGAGGTTGAGGTGTGTTTCTTGTATATAGCAGAAGGATGGATTCTGTTTTCGTATTCATTCTCTTAGCCTCTGTCTTTTCATAGGTGAATTGAGATCACTGATATTAAAATATATTAATGATCAATGATTGCTAATTCCTGTTATTTTTTCAGAGGTAGTGTTTGTATATTTCCCATCTTTGGAGTTTGCTGGTGTGAGGTTATCTGTTACCTATGTTTTTGTGGAAGTTAACTTCCTTGAATTGGCGCTTTCCTTCTAGTACTTTTTGTAGGGCTGGATTTGTGGATAAGTATTGTTTAACTCTGGTTTTGTCATGAAATATCTTGTTTTCTCTATCATGGTGATTGAAAGCTTTGCTGGGTATAGTAGTCGGCTTGCATCTGTGGTCTCTTAGTGTCTGCAGCACATCTGCCCAGGACTTTATGGTTTTCATGTTTTCCATTGAAAAATCAGGAATGATTCTGATAGTTCTGCATATATGTTACTTGACATTTTTTCTTTGAAGCTCTTAATATGCTTTCTTTATTCTGTATGTATTGCGTTCTGATTATTATATAGTGAGGGGACATTTTTTAAATTGGTCCCTGTATTCGGAGTTCTGTAAGATTTTTGTACCTTCATGGGATATTCTTCTTTAGGTTGGGAAAGTTTTCTTCTATGACTTTGTTGAATATATTTTCTGCACCTTTGAGCTGGAGTTCTTCTCCTTCTTTTATCCCTATTATTCTTAGGTTTGGTCTTTCCATGGTGTCCCAGATTTCCTGAATGTTTTATGTTAATAATTTTTGGATTTTGTGCTTTCTTAGACCAATGAAACTATTTCTTCTATAGTATCTTCAACACCTGAGATTCTTTCTTCCAACCTTTGTATTCTATTAGTTATGTTTTCCTCTGTAGTTCCCATTCATTTACCCAGATTTCCCATATCTAGAATTCCCTCAGTTTTTGTTTTCTTTATTGCGTCTTTCAGTCTGCAAGTCTTGAACTGTTTGCTTCACCTGTTTGATTGGTTTTTTCTTGATTTTCTTGGGTTTATTTGATAAATTTATTGATTTCTTTCAATTTTTTGTTTGTCTTTTCCTCCATTTCTTTAAGGGATTTTTTTTCATTTCCTCTTTTTAAAGGTCTTGATCATCCATAAAGTTTAGTTTAAAATCATTTTCTTCTGTTTCATCTGTGTTAAGATGATCAAGTCTTCCTGTTGTGTGACCACTGGGTCCTGGTGTTACTGTGTTGCTTTTTAGGTTGTTGGATGAATTCTTGCATTGACGCCTGCCCATCTCTTCCTCCAATTGGTGTCAGCAGTGTCTTTGTCTCTTGGTCAAACTCTTGCAGTGGCTGTCTGTGTCTTTGGGAGCTGTTCTTGGCCTGCTCTGTACTGTCACTTTCTGTGTCTCAGGGAGCCACTGAGGTCTCACTTGGTCCACTCTCTTGGTCCATTCTGTGCATTCACAGCTTATGCTTCAGAGTTCCTCTCTTGATCCTCTCTGTGTAGTTGCAGCTTTTGTTTCAGAGTTCCTCTAAGGTTTCAGGGTGGGAGGTAAAAGAATTTGGGGGTAGAGTGGGATTTGTAGCTTGCAGGGTCCAATCAGTGGGGTGGGGGTGTGGGAGCAGCCTAAGTGAAGGAAGCTTGCCTGTTGGCTGGTGAGAGAACCTGAGGCAGGTGGGGAACAGCCTGGAGTTTTGTCCCATTATGAAGGGACTAGAGAGTGGGGTGCCCCAGCGGGTGGGTAGTCACTCACCTCTTGGTTCTCTCTGTGTATTTGCTTCCTGTGTTTCAGAGTTCCTCTGTTGTCCTGGGATGGCAGGTAAGAGGGTTTGGAGTCAGAGTGGGACTTGGAGCTTACAGGGTTTGATCCATGGGATGGGGATGTTGGAGCAACCCCAAAAAACTCAATTTTAAAAATTATGTTAGTATGTTCATTTTTAAGAGCTCTCCAAAATCTTCTTCATGCTCCATTTCACTTGCACTCATCATCCAAAAAACAATATTTTGACTTCTCACCCATTATGTGATTTTACCTGGTTTGATCTTTATGTAGATACTAAGTATATTATGTTATTATATATATAAAGTGTCTATGTTCATTTATATTGAATATTAGTGATATACATATATATACACACACATATACATATATATGTATTTGTAGAAAGAGGTCATTATTTTTATTCTAAATAACACTTCATTTATTTCAGTACTTGACAATAATAGTGCATTTATTCTATTTGGATGTTTATTTCTAACTTTGTTGTATTTGATCCTCAGTTAAACATGACAAAATTATTTTTCTTTTTAATGTAATTACTTGTAGAGTTTCTCTCTGTGTCTATCTCTGACATCTGTCTGTCTCTCCTTTTTCTGTCTCTCTGTCTCTCCCTCTGTCTCTCACTATAAATGTGTGTGTGAGAGAGATAAACAGAGATTGGGAAGGGAGGTAGAGGAGCAATTCAGCACTGTGGTTTTGTATGGGTTGATCTCCAGTCACACGGAATGGGACTTCTCTTATAAATAGTGAACACATGCTTAGAAGTGAGATTGCTAATCAAAGGTTAATCTTATTTTTTTTGAGGAACTCCCATATATTTTCCCACCAGACTTGTGCTCATTCTATACCTACTACTAATAATACAGGAAGTTGATAAAAACATCAAACTTCCCCCTCTACACATAGGCAGATAGTGTTCATCAGTTAAAAATATTAAAAATATGAAAATTGAACCGAAATAAATCAAGCCAGAGCTCAGTGCAGAAATGTTAATTCACACAGTGAATGCTGAGTGTGCACCGCTTTGTGCCAAAGCGGCTGTACCAGTCACAAGCACAGTGTGCCCAAGACAGCTTCACCTGTCAGTCTTACTGCTTGCACCATCATTGGTTGCTTGAGTGAGTGGATACACATCTGTCATTTGCAATGGAACTTCCAGCTCCCTGATGGCTCATCTTTCTGTCATGTGTACATTTTCTGTGTGAGATTCCTGCTTAAACCTTTACAGCCACCCCCTTTTTTGATGGCTTCTCTCCTTTCCCTATTAGTTTTCAAGAGTTCTTGTTTCTCTCTGCATTCTGCATGCAGATCCTTTGTCTTAAAATCTTTCCCCCTCATAGTGCATAGAGCCCTTTTAATTTCACAGCACAGTCTTTTGAAGAAGATAGGGTCTTCACTTCCATGTAAGAAATATATTGACATTTGTCTTCAGAGATTTCACTCTTAGATGTGTTCATGTGTGAAGTTGTCTTTATTATCTTCTTAGGAGTTTTATGGTTGGATGAAAAAAACACATGATTCTCCAAAGGCTTTATTCCTAAGTCCCCAGTTGAGTGTTATTTGCTAGAAAGTGTTTAGTTGACCATGGTTAAGGAATTAAGATGAAGAGATTAGAGGCTTATCACTGGTTTTCTTAAACTAGCTCTCCGTGTCATTAGGAGTAATAGGAGACAGGAGAGAAGACATACACATAGAGAGATGAGAAGAGAAGAGAGAACGGGGTGGGAAGAGCAACATAAAGAAAACGGAGAAGGATGTGAACACCAAGAAGGAGCACCAGAAGGGAGTACCATTGGGAGCACCAGAAGGCAGCACAATTCTGAGCACCAAAAGGGAGCATTGTTCTGAGCACCAAAGTGAACACTATTATGTATCTCTCAGAGCATAGGAAGGAATAGCCTTACTGTCGTCACTATCTTTACCTTACATTCTCTTCTTCAGAGCCGTGCGAGAACACATGTCCATTTTCTTAAACATCAGGTGTAAAACAGCTTGTTAGAACAGGCCTAGGCAACACTTACTGGCTTGATACAATTGCCTAAGAATCTGGCACCATGAGTTCGGTCACAGTCACATCAAGAATCAACTGTACATTTATCGGAATTTCCCTGGTGCCAGGTTTCTTGTTAACCCTATAATGGTTCCCACAGTTGAGATAACTCAATTCCCAGGAATCCACAAGGATGACCCCAGCTAAGAGTCTAGGCAATAGTAGAAAAGATGCCTTAACTGCCCTTCCCCTGTAAGCAGGTTGATGACTACCTTAATTATCATCATAGAACCTTCATCCAGTAACTGATAGAAGCAGATGTAGAGATCCACAGCTAAACACTGGGTCTAGGTCCTAGAGTCCAGTCATAGAAACAGAGAAAGAACAAATAATATGAGTAAAGGGGTCAAGACATTATGGGGAAACCCACAGAAACAACGAACCTGAGCTAGTTGGAGCTCACGGACTTTGGACTGACAGTTGAGGAAAATAGGACCAAACTAGGTCCTCTGAATGTGAGCAGCAGTTTGTGGGGCCACTGGCCATAGAACCAGTATTTTTTTAAATTTATTTATTTATTAAAAATTTCCACCTCCTCCCTTTTCCCCTTCCACTCCCCCCACTCCATCTTCCCATTCCTCTCCAGTCCTAAGAGAAGTCAGGGTGCCCTGTCCTGTCCTGTGGGAAGACCAAGGCCCTTCCCCTCCATCCAGGTCTAGGAAGATGTGCATCCAAACAGACTAGGCTCCCAAAAAGCCAGCACATGCAGTAGAATCAAAACCCAGTGCCGTTTTCATTGGCTTCTCAGACAGCCATCATTGTCAGCCACATTTGCTTTATAATAAAACACTTAATTATTAAAAAATAATTAATGTGAGGACAGAGAGGCTACACATTATAGTCAAGACCCTATGCCTGTCCTCTCTGCTCTCTAGAGGTAGCCTTAGCAGTTGCTGGTTTCTTCCTCTTTCTCTCTCTTCTCTCTGCTCTTCCTTGTCCGTGAGAGGTAGCCTTGGTAGACCCTCATTCCCCATCAATGCCTCTGGATATTCTCTCTCTTACCTACAATAAAAAAAAAACCTTTCCCAATTAAAAATGAGAGGAAGAAAATTATCCTATGATTCCAGTTCTTCAAGATCTAGGCCTTCAGGTTCCTATTTGGCCATGTAGTTCTCTGTGTCTTCAGATAGATGGGTGGAGAGAGATAGACGATAGACAGCATAGAGCAGAATGAGAGAGAGACAGGCAGACAAATGTGTGGATATGTTGATGACACAGAGAAATATAGACAGATCATATATGGATGAACAGACAGACAGTATTTCCTTATTTTTCTTGGTTATTTTCAGTGGCATTTGAATAATTTTTAAGATAGTTCATCATAATCAAAAGTCTGATGTAAACTACTTAATTAAGAATCCTCTGTTCCCTCATAATTTCACTCTCTTCCTTTGATACAAAATTAATAACTGTTTCCAATATTTAGGTAAAATATTGTCTGGTCATAAAGCAATGAATACCTTCTCATATTTCAAATAAAACTGCAATTTGATATATTCTTTCCTGAACAGGAGAAAAAAATCATTTTGTTTGATTTTCTGTCACTATTATTGGGATGTGAGAATAAGATGGATAATTCTTCTCTTAATTAATGAATTTCTATAATACTTAACAGTGGAATGCATAGTAAATAAATCTGAACTGGTCATGGTGAAGGGTTTCCACCCCGGCTATTTGGGAGTTGTCTCCACTCCTCCTCCAAGAGGATTGCCTGAGCTCAGGAGTTCAAGACCAGCTGGGATAATATAGGAATCCTCATCTCAAAACAAAAATGCAAACAAATACCTTAAAATTACTTATTTATTAGTTTATTTATTTATTTTGTGCACATGGAACTAGATCTCATTTATGTTTACGGTTTATGATCACATCTTTATTGTAGCGTGGAAAAGATAGGAACACCAATTAGTTTATTTTTAAGAATTTGTATGAGTGTGTTCAGGCATGCATGTGAAAGTCACATTTACTCCTGGGAACTAGGAGGTTAAGTTCTCTCCTGCCACCTGATGGGACACAGGGATCAACTCAGGTCACCAGCCCATTCCCAAGAGTCATAGGAACAACTATTTAAAAAGGCACAATGTTGTTAATAATTAAAATAAAACTTAAGTATTCATTAATTTATTAGTAGTTTAAAATATAAATTATTAGTAGCTATAAGGATTGCTTCATACACTTGAGAACCATCACAGACAAGAATGGCATTGGTTGCTCTGTGTGTGTGTGTGTGTGTGTTAAAAGTGTGATTTAATACACTTAGAAAATGAGATGTTGTGCACTGAATTTCTCACTTTGAAAATCTGTTGATTAAACTATGAATTCTGAGCAGGAGTTTAGAAAAGCATAGCATTATATACTCACCTTTGCACAAACTCTGTTGCCCAGGGAACGGGCAAACATCTTGCCATTATATAACAAATTCCCTAGAGGCCACCTTCTCCCTGGTCAGGCAAGACTACAGACAACTGGGCAAAGATGATGAGTTATGAAAGAATGTAAACACTGGTGATCCCAGGGGAAAAGGAGAAGTTATGAGCTACAAGGGAATTAAGATGGAGTGTTCTTCAAATTGCAAATCTGAGGACAATTGGAAGATATATACATGAGAAGATATACTGCTCATGTCTACGGCTTCTGTGTACATGACAGGCTGTTGCCTTGTATGTAAGGTGGGCAACATGAAAAGAAATGTCCAGTCAGTTAGTGGACAGTGACACAGAGTGAATAGAAAACAAACTGAAGAAATAAGTGGCCTAGGTCTAAGAAGATACGAGCATGTCAGATTCTGTTGTTTTATTTTGACTGGTGGATGTTCATTGTACATAGTTTCACACTTCAGTTCTGGTCCAGTATATCATGGAATCTGAACATACGTGCCCTTCAGTTTTTAACCTTTACCTCCACCTTTATTTCATCTGTATTTTCCTAATTCTCCCTTCTGCTTTTATGTCGACTATGCTCATAAAACACTGAGTGTGCATATATATGTATCTGTGTGTATAATATATATACTCATATAATTCTAATACACACCATTGAGAGAAACATTCAACACTCCTTTTTCTTCATCTGATTTATTTCCATTAACATGATGATACAACCACTTGTCAGCAAAAGGCACAATTTCAGTATTCCTTATGGCCAACTATAACTCCACTGTGTATATATGGCATATGTTCTTTATCCATTCATCTTATGATGGACACTTAGTCTGATTCCATAAGTACACAGTCGTGAACAGTGTTGCAGTAACATGGATGTGCAGGTATCTTTGTTGTGTGTGAGAGTCCATTGAGTAGATGCCTAGAAGTGGCTTAAGCGAGGTCATTTGACCAAAGGGCAAAGTAGCAGAATTAGATTTTCTTCTTCCTTACTTGTGATCAGTCGTGAACACAGGGTCAAGAGAAAATGGCGAAATATTCTTTCCTTTTCTTGGAATCTTCACATTTCCATATTTTTCTGAGCCACATTGTAAGCCATGAATTTTGGTTAGGGATATTTTGAATGTTAATTTGTTTGCTGTTCAGTTGTTTAAGTGTGACTGACATCTGATTAGAGATGAAGACATTTTGGGAAATTCTGCTTAGCACTCTACAGTTCATTTTTTAATGGAATTGTTTAAGAAATGAGACATTTTCATTTGGAAGTGCATACACTGATGCTGGTACATGAACATGAACCAGCTTAACTTAGCCTTACACTGACACATGGCCCACAGGGACTAACTGTATCAAGAGATCAGGAGTCCACTAAGTGTCCTCAGAAGCCATATTTAAAAGTGTGGGTTTTGATATGAATCATTATTATAGATCATCATTAGTTTAGCAATTTCAGTGGCTGTGATAAAATACCATGACGAATAGAAGGAAGAATTTATCTAATTAATTTAATTAGTTAGCAAAATTATAGTTCCAGAGGGAGAGTTCATAATGGCAGAGAAGTCATGGCAGCAGGAAGCCAGCAAGGAAGTAGAAAGTTCACATCTTTGCCCATAAACAGAAAGCAAAAAGCAATTTCCAAGGGGAAGTGAGGCAAGGACACAGACTTCCTTTTCAAAGGCAGCACCAACTGGGGCCCATTGTTCAAATACATGAGTATTTCTCATTAAACCCCCATAATGACATAGTCAGTTAATAGAGATATTAGTGTATTTACTCAATGTAAAGAACAACACTGAACTATTTTGGCAATTTTATAGTAATGAATAGTTTACCAAGAAAATGGAGTAATAGGACATGTAACGGGCATGAGAAAAGGCTTCCTCATTAAGGTACTGTGTCTGAAAGGAATCCACAAGGACTGTGTGAGAGGCTAGGTCAAAGAGCGATGGTGGCCTGGATCTGCCATATGTATTCATGTTTAGATGAGTTCAGGTCAGATTTCTTCCCACTTCCCCAAGTCCCAAATGGGAGAACTACAGCCAGATCCTTGGACACCACTTTCTACAGTCAGATTTCTTGCTGGTTTCCTGTCGATGGAGGTGAGATACTGGTGGTCTCTTTGGAGACAGCTGCTGTAGGCAACAAAGCTCAGCATTAGGTGTTTAATAGTCCATCATGTAGATAGAACCTGTGTGAGAGTCTGCAGTAGGTAGCCAAGGAGACTCTGCAAATCCCAAGGTTCTTCAACCAAAAATGGGTAGAATTCTAAAGAGAGCCTTTCAGTTGAGTTAATTATGATCTAAGTTTGTCACCACTGTAAACACTGAAGTAAGGAAAGATTACTTTTTATGGTTGTAGCCAGGAAACTAATGAAATGGATGCTTCCATCATTCTAATATAATTATATCACTTTTATTTAGTTTTGATACAGCAGAGGTCTTTGTATCACTCAGTTAAGTAGATGTGAGACTTTTCATTGTAGAGGACTTTGAAAGTCACTTCACTTTACAGGTTATTTTCCTGCAGGATTTTCCCTTTTTAGAAAACTATAGGCTACTAGGAATGGTTCCTTATTAGAAGGCCCGGGGAGTTCTACTTTTGAATTTCAATATCTTTACTTTCAATATCATGTGCATCTTCAGTCCCAGGGAGGTGATTCTACACTCACCGTACATTCATTTACAGCATTTTACATTAACATGGGCCATCGCTGCCCTCCTAATCCATTATTTATCTGTATGTGCAGAATAGGAGCAATGCTCATGGATGGCTGTCGTCAGCACATTTCTACATATTAATACCTTCTCCTAGAGCATTGCTAGAGACAATAGACAATAAGAGGTTGGCTTTTTCCATGATGAGAAAGTAGTTTGTATTTCTAGCTAAGATTCTAACTTCATGTTTTCTGTTTTTAAATCTCCATTTCCTACACATTGCTTTCTCTGTGAAGTTTGTTGAGGATGATGAAGACAATCACTTTATTTTTAGCAGGTGATTTTTAGGTAGCTACCGATTTACCCTCTACCTGCGACATGTAGTTCTTGGCAGCAGCCTGAACTCATTCAGTGCTGTGGGTCAGTAGACTGTGATGATAAGACACTGAATGACCTACAGAAGGGTATGTGCCTAGCACCAAGTCCAAACTAAATAGGGAAATGATCTTGCCTTTCAACAATATAATAATAAGGGAAAAACAATAACTAGACATGTTCACATTAAGTTCAGGACAAGTGCTTGTGTCTAACAGGCAGCCTTACTTGTTGTTGCATTCACATTAGAATAAATTGTGTGCCTGTGGTACAATACACACGGGCACACACAGGCAGATCACTATACACGTTAAGTAAAATATAGAAAAATAATTAAAAACATATGAGACCATGAATCTGAAAGAAAGTGGGGAGGGCTATATAGAAGGCTTGAAGGAAGGAAAGGGAAGGGGAAATGTCATAATTATTTTATGAACTCGAAAATCAAAATAATTTTTAAAATTTATTAGATCCTATTAATCAAATCCATCTCCAAATGCAGAAATTTGGTCCCAGCACCAGAACAATTGTTTATTATCCCAGTTGTTTCTACGATTAGAAGAACTGACACACAGAATGTGAGAATCAGCAGGGTCACAGGTGAACACTCTAAGCATGTAGAAAGTTTTGAGTTACAGATGCAAAGAGCTGTGTTTCCTGAGCAAGGGCAAGAATCTGTTTTGTTTTACTTTATTAGATAGTTGCTGTTCATAGAGATATTGTTTGCTCAGGCTGAGTCCTTGAAGTTAAATGAATGCACACAGCATAACAGACGCATTTGCATGGTTTGAGGTAGTGAATACAAATTAATATATCGAAAGAAGCGAAAGCAATTAGTCAGGGAAGTTCGTCTCATTACAGCAAGAATGCAAACTCCTTCTGGACTTCCCAGTCAGACACGTGAATTGATGAGGAGAGAGTTGGCAGGGGCAATCATGATTTTTTTGTAAAGTTCAGAGGGGAGAGGCTGCTGATACTAAAACGGGAAAATATTTAAATGGCTAATTTAGGACAGAGTCTAAAGGAAACAAAAGAAACTACCAGAAGCAAAGAGGAAGGACAAGGAAGTGAATCAACTAGAGTTCGGTGACATGTTTCCATTTTGGATCGTTTTAGCCCCTGAGTCAGGTGGAGTTTATTGTAAGACTCTTCTTATAAGTGAGGCTCAGTAAACTTGCATTATTTGCTCAAGGGCAGAAGATTAGAAATGGGTGGCATTCCTGCTCAGGTCTACATCCTTCTGATCCAAATCTCTCATTGTATAGCATCCCTTCTCTCCTGAGCCCACTGCCTTACGAGGGACACCTTTGTAAAGGGGTCCCTGTTAATCAAGACCACTGAGCGAAGGCAGCCGAGGCAAACTGGTGTGGAGACAAATGATCATTCCTTGCTTTGCTGTTAATCTTTTGCCCACCGGAGCATAAGGTAAATAGTTTCCAAGAATAAAAGGATATCAATAACTCGAGCAGCGAGGATACAGGTGGAAGGAGAATGAACCGAGCTTCAGCACCGGCATCGCCATAGCCTTAGTAAAGTTGCTAAGATGTAGAATGGGTTGCGTTATTTGTAGACAGTTGTGTATGAGGGGGCTCACTTAAGAATCAAGTAATGGACCAAGAACGCCAGGGCAGAAAGCTGGAGGGTGCTTCTCTTCTGGCGTTCAGTGAGTTCCCACATCCGCCCCTCTGTTCCTTTCCCTCCTCTGGGAAGCTCCTCCTGGCCTTGATACACAGTCCAGGTCACTTGCTTACTTGTGCCATCATTGTTTCTGTAAACTCCCTGCGTTAAGACCCTGGCATAACACACTGCTTACACAGCAGACTTCCCTGTATTCTGATGCTCTTTAAGGCAGAAGCCTGCGTTAGCTCTTCTTGAATCGCTAAGCTGCGGGCACAGGACACATTTTTTTCCTTAAATTAACACTATCAACTTCAAATGAATGGATGGATGAATAGGTATGTTTTCCCCTTCCCTGCTGAATGTCATTCAGTGATCTGTGGTTGCAGCTACCCTGGTTACCTAAAGGTTATGTGATTTTTATTGTGTATGCAGATTGCGTTGAAGAATCTGGCCATATTTGCAAACTCACTTGCATGATTCAAATTGAGAAACCAGAACTAGGCTTTGTTGGCTTCTGCAAATGAGTCAGATTCCATATTGGAGAATACAGCTCTTTAATGGATCTATGATCCCAATTGCCTGGAAAGTAAAAAGCCAATAAGTCATCAAGTATTATACAAATTAATAATAATAATACAGTTATAATAACTTGACATATGTTATGAGCTGAGTTGTATCACCTTAAAATTCCCGTGTTGAGGCCCTAGCCTGTAAACATCTTACAATTCATAACCATGTTTAGAAATAGGTTCTTAAAGAATGATCTGATTTCAAATTAGGCTATTAAAGTGAATCCTCATGAAATCTGACTCATATCCTTGTAAAAATAAAGATGGGCACAGGACAAGGAAGGAGTCCTCAGGAGAACCCAATTCTGCCAACATTTCTTCTTTGACCTTGAACTTCTATTGCCCAGAACTGCCACAACCCAAATTTCTGTTCTATCACAGTTTGCAGCATTTAATCAAGGCAGACCAACTTAACTAAAGTACATACGTAGCCCAATACATACTTTATCATGTTTCAAGGATGCTGCATCTTTGGGGTCCTTTGCAATCTTTCAGGATTTTGAGTTTTTATATTTATAAGACCATTACATGATTATTACATGACCAATAAATATAAATATACAATGCCTAAGCATGTAGGCACACAGTATTAAAGATTCTGCTACTTGGGTTGGTGAGCATGCTAGCATAAATGTCTTAGTTCCATCCCCAGAACCTACACACAGATAAAAGGAAAGAATCAAATCTACAAATTTTTCTAACTGCCATACATATCATGTAGCCTTGTATCCCAGACATACATCATACACACATACATAAAAATTAATTTTGCCACATAAAGTTGGAAAATGCAATATCAAAGCAGTAACGAGTGAGAAAGTATATTATGCATGTTATATATGTACATATAATACATATTTTGTCTGTGTATATTGTATATTATATGCATGTATGATGCATGCTTATATATTTATATAATACATATCATATACATGCATATATTTTCATTAAAAATCCTTATTGGATGTACTGTGAAGAGTTTACTTGATCATGTAGGAGTCTTTATTTTTCCTTTTCAAATTGAAACAGTCAGAACATTTGAGGAGAAGTCTCTTTATAAAGCACCTATAAGTTATTGTCAAATCTTTATAAACTTCAAGTGGGAGCATTTTATAAGAAATTACTGAGCTGGCTTGGTGTGATGTACAGTAATACATTTAAACTGCATTTAAGTAGAGATGAGAGGAGCAGAAAAGGCTCCAGCTATAAACATTAATTTCCTCAGAAAGTGTTTAACATTCCTCTTGTGCAGTGTCTGCATTCGCTTTTACATTATGTCTTTTAATGAGATTATGTTCTAGTTAAGGGTTTGGTTGACTTATTCAGATGTTGTTCAGTGCTATTCGTGTGTTAGGTTTGGGGATGTCACGAACCTTTTGAATCTTTTATCTGTCTTTTATAGATTCTGAGGAGTTACTAGAAGAATTCTGTGTTGGTTGGATTTTTTGTTCGTTTACCTTATTTTGTTTTGTATAAACTAGAGTCATTTGTGAAGCGGGAACCTCAGTAGAGAAAATACCCATCAGATTGCCAAGTACGCAAGCCTGTGGGGTCTTTTTTCTTGATAAATAACTGATGTTGAAGGCCCCAGCCCACTGTGAGCAGCACCACCCCTGGAAGGTGATCTAGGGATGTATAAGAAAGCAGACTGAGCAAACTAGCAACTAGCATTCCTCTGTGGTCTGCTCTGGTTCTTGATCCTGAGTTCTTGCTTAAGTTCCTGTCCTCCTAACTTTCTATCATGGTGGTCCGCAAACTAGCAGATGGCAGAATCCCTTTGGATCACAAATTGCAAATTTTGGGTTATGGTGCTTATTATAGCAATAGAAAGCAAATTGCTACCAAAAGGAACTCTTAATCGTATTCTAGTGTTTCTTCCAAAATTCAGTTCTGTTGATTACAGGGATATTAACTGTTCCTTTATGAGTAGGTAGCATACTTTTGTAGAGAAAATAACTTTATTAACTACTTTTTTATCACGTTAATTATTTTAAGGCTTGTTCAGATGGAGCTTACCTAGCATGCATGAGATCTTAAGTTCAACCTCTAGTACTACAAAATAAATAAGTGAATAAACACAAATAACACATATAAATAAAAATACACATGTATCCGCTGCCATCAGAACCTGGAAAGCTCTTTAAAGTGCATACTCAATGATGCTCCATTATTTTAAAATACTTCTGTGGCAGCCAACACATCAGAGGTATCAGAGTGACCACAAGTAAGTACTGCTTTACTGAAGGAAGTAATGTTTACCCGAGAAACGAAGTTATAAGCTTGCTATGAGACATATTCTGAAGTTCAGTTTTTTGTCATAAGATTTGACATTGTGGGATAGACTGTTTAAAACCATGAGCCCAGTTTTGGCTGTGACTCTGCCTTACATGTACTCATATGCACATACACACATGTACATGTACAGATACATGTGTGTGTGCATAGACATTCAAGAATATGTCGTCTTGTGTCACTTTTTGTCAAAATACTGTCAGTGCTTCTACTGTGGTGACCATAGTTATGTCCATTCCATATAAGGGCCACACGCATTCTGAGGATAATAGTTAATAGTGAGTGAGATCCATATCTGTGGAGTGGATGGTTGGTGCAAGTTGGTCAATGTCACGTTAAATTGTTTGGGAAACAAGTAAACATTCCACAAATTTATATATTATTTTTCACTGTAATTATTATTTACTCAAAATGTATCTCATGGTACTTACTTGAGCACCTCCCTATTATTAGATTGTATAAAAAAATCTAATAATAAAATTCAGCCTTGTATTTACTGACTGCATACTCTGTGCCATATAAGAGAAAGAGGACCACTGTCCATGAATTTGGAGCTAGATAAGTCAATCATAGTCCCAAATCATATTAAAAGAGATATACTCTTGTAGAGACTATAGGAGCATTGTCCCATTTGTTTTATGAGGCCAAAGTTACCCTGATCCTCAAACCACAGAAAGACCCAACAAATAAAGAGACCAATTTCCCTTATGAACATTGATAAAAAAAAAACCTCAATAAAATACTTGGAAACTGAATCCAAGAACACATCAAAAAGATCATCCACCATTATCAAGTAAGCTTCATCCCAGAGATTCAGGGATGGTTCAATACATGAAAATCAATAAATGTAATCCACTATATGAGCAAACTGAAAGAAAACAGACATGTTATCATCTCATTACATGCAGATGCAGAAAAGGCCCTTAATAAAATCTAATAGCATTTCATGACAGAAGTCCTGGAGAGATGAGAGATTAAAATGGACATACTAAACACAATAAAGGCAGTGTACACTAAACCTATAGTCACATGAATTTAAATGGAGAGAGTTAAAAAAGACATCAGAAGATAAAAGATTGAGGGAGCCATTATGGAGTTAGCAAGAATCCCAGCTCTAGAAAAATGCCCAAGAACCCACAGGGATGACCCCAGCTAAGACCCTAAGCAATAGAGGAGAGGTTGCCTGAACTGTCCTTGCCCTGTAGTCAGACTGATGATTATATTAAATATCATCATAGAACCTTCATCCAACAACAGATGGGAACAGAGGCAGTGACCGACATCGGAGCACTGGACCGAGCTCCCAAAGTCCAGTTGAAGAGTGGAAGGAGTGAGAGTATGAGCAAGGAATGCAAGACCATGAGGGGTTCACCCACTGAGACAGTTTGCTTGAGCTAATGGTATCTCACCAACTCCAACTGGACGGGGAGTTAACAAGTATGGGAACAACCAAGCCCCTTTGAAGAGGGTTGACAGTTGGGCAGACTGTGGGACCACTGATGGTGACACTGAGATTTGTCTCTAATGAATGTATCAGCTTCTTGGGATCCTCTTCCCTATGGATGTAAACCTTGCTCAACCTAGATGCAATAGGGAGGGCCTGGGACTTTACACAGAGTGGGGTGCAGGGCTCTATAGGATTGGAGAGAGTGGGGTAGGAGGGTCTGTGGAAGGAGAGAGAGGGGAGTGGGAAGAGGGAAGGGAGTGGGAATTGGGGGGAAAAGTTTAAATAAATTTAAAAAAAATGTTTCTCTCTCAGGATCATTGGTGCATTGGCCCACGAGCATGAGGATAGGGTTCAAGTAGCCATGAATATTATTGAGATAGTCCTCAAAGAGAGGGCTTTGGTGAATCAGCTCAGCTTTATTCCAGAGTATAGAAACTATATAGGATTGGGGAGCCTAGGGACAAACCCTAATTTGTATTAACTGGCAGGCTCCTATCATAAGGCTTCAATTGTGGCAGTAGGGTCCTATAGCAAAACTCGAGGTGTAAGTCTTAGTTGTCATAAACACATCAGGGGAAAAGATTCTAGCAGAAACTGTGCAAGGGTTGTGCTAGAGATAAACCAGGCATCCTGGCTTAGAGACAGCTTTCAGATAAGGTCAGTCCTCTGGGCTCAGAGACATTCTCCCGATAAGGGCAGGTAGAGAGCAGGAAATCTCACTTGGAAAGGAGTTCCCCATGTTGCTGAGCTGAGAGTAAGGTGCCAGGCGATGGTAGACTGCAACCTCTGACCAGCAGGGCCTCTCAACAAAAAATGGTCAATCAACCGAAAGCAATCTACAGATTCCATGAAATCCCCATCAAAATTCCAACACAATTCTTCACACATCTTGAAAGGATAATCCTCAGCTTCATATGATAGATACTTTGATTTTGATGAAGATAGCCCCCACAGGCTCAGAGATTTGAATGTCTGATCACACACAAAAAAAGTGGGAACTATTTGAAAGGATTAGGAGGCATGGCCCTTTTGGAGGAAGTATGTTCCTGGAGGAGCTTTTTGAGGTCAGTGTTTCTCTTCCCACTGCTTGCAGATCCAGATCTATATCTCTCAGCTTCTCTTCAAGCCCTATGGCTGCTAGCATAGGCTGCCTTGCAGAAACAGCCCCAAGCAAGCAACCTCCATGCCAACAGGTCCAAAGGACCCCCGGCATGCCACCATGCTCCCTGTATTGATAGTTGATTAAACCTCTGAAACTCTAAACCAGCCTCAATCAAATCTTTTCTTTTCTAAGAGTTGCCATGGTCCTTGTGTCTCTTCACAGAAACAGAACACTGACTAAATTATATGGAAACACAAACCCAGGGTAGCTAAAACAATCATGAACAGTAAAACCATGCTGAAGGTGTTTCAAGTTATACTACAGACCTACCATAGTAAAGCCAGAATGGTATAGACAAAAACAAACACATTAATGAATGGAATTGAAGTTAAGAGCCAGACATAAAGCCACATATGTGTAGACACCTGATTTGTGAGGAAGAAGGCAGAAGCACACACTAGTAAAAGGACAATATCTTCAGAAAATGATGCTGCTCAGATTAAATGGCTGCATGTAGGAAACTCAAGTAGATCCACACTGATCACCCCATACTCAGGTTCACATGCAACAGCAATCTCAATACAAAGTCACATACACTGAATCTAGTGGAAAAAAAATGGGGAAAAGCCTGAACTCATTGGCACAGTAAAAGACCTCCTAAACAGAATACTGTTTGCACAGGCACTAAGGCAGCAATTAATAAATGGAAGCTAAAGCAACTGGAAAGTTTCTCAATGGCAAAGAACATTTTCATTCAGACAGAGGCTACAGGAGGGTAAAGAATTTTTACCTACTGCATCTACGATAGAGGGCTAATATCCAAAATATATGAAGAACTCAAGAAACTAAACATAAAGAAAACAAATAATCCAATTTAAAATGGAGTACAAATCTAAACAGAGAACTCTCGAATATCTGAGAAACACTTGAAGAAATGTTCAACATTAGTCATCAGGGAAATACAAATCAAAATTACTTTGAGATCTCATCTTATACCTATCAAAATGACTAAGACTAATAATGCAAATGACAAGTTATACTGATAAGGATGTAGAACAAGGGGAACACTCCACTATTACTGGTGGGAGTAAAAGCTTGTACAGCCACTATGGACATCATTGTGGTGGTTCCTTAAGAAGATGGGAATCCAGGGGAAGTAGCCCCAAGAAAGCAACCTCCGTGGGAGCATGGCCTTACAAGCCCAGTATTACAAAGAAAGGGAAAAACACACACAATAGCATCACCAATGATGAAAATTAAAGTAACAGGAACTAACAATCACTGGTCATAAATATCCCTTAATATAAATGGACTCGACTCACCTATAAAAAGACAGAGGCTAACAGATTGGATACGAAAACAGAATCCCTCCTTCTGCTACGTACAAGAAACACAGCTCAACCTCAAAGACAGACATCGCCTCAGAGTAAGGGTTTGGGGAAAAATTCCAAACAAATGGACCGAAGAAACAAGCTGGTATAGATATCCTAATATCTAACAAAATATATTTGAAACTAAAATCAATCAAAATAGGCAAAGAAGGACATTTTATATTAGTCATGGGAAAAATCAATCAAGAGGAAATCTCAATACTGAACATCTGTGCTGCAAATATAAGTGCACCCTCATTCGGATTCTCTGAATGTGGCTGGCCCGGAGTCTTTCTGAAAAGCCATCGACAATGACACTGAGACTTGTTTCCTCTGCATATACTGGATTTTTGGGATCCAGTCTGTTTGGATGCTCACCTTGCTGGACCTGGAGGGAGGGGGGAGGAGTTTGGACTGGCCACAGGGCGGGAGACCCTGACTGCTATTGGGGACGGAGAGGGAGGAGGGAAGGGAGTGGGGGGAGTAGGAGGGTGTTGGGAGGAGGGGCAGAAATGGAGACTTTTGTATTTTAATAAACTTTGAGGGAAAAAATAAAATAAAATAAAAAATGAATAAAAAAATTGTTGACAAAAAAAATAAATGCACCCTCATATGTAAAAGAAACACTACTGAAGCTTAAATCACATATTAAATCCTACACACTAATGGTGGAAGACTTCAGCACCACTCTCTCACCACTGGACAGGTCAGTCAAATAGCAAATTAACAGAGAAATAAAGGAACTAACAGATATTCTGACTAAAATTGACTTAACAGACATGTATAAAATATTTCATTCAAACATAAAAGAATATACCTTCTTCTCAGCACCTCATGCAACCATCTCAAAAACTGACCACATACTCGGTAACAAAGCAAGCCTCAACAAATATAAGAAAAAAACCTGGAATAATCCCATATATCTTACCAGATCACCATGGCTTAAAATTTAAATTCAACAGAAATACTAATTCCAGAGAGCCCACAAACACATGGAAATTAAATAATGCTCACCTGAATCATCAATTGGCCAAGGAAGAAATAAAGGGAGAAATTAAAGACTTCTGGAAGTTCAATGAAAATGACCACACAGCATACCCAAATTTATGGGATACAATGAAAGAAATGTTAAGAGAAAAGTTCATAGCATAAAATGCCTACATAAAGAAGCTGAAAAAATCCCAAACTAGTGAGTTAACAGAACATTTAAAAACTCTAGAACAAAAAAAAGAGGAAACTCACCCAGGATGAATTAATAGAGAAAATAATCAAATTGAGAGATGAAATAAACAAAATAGAAACAAAGAAAATAATACAAAGAATCAATGAGACAAAGAGTTGGTTCTTCAAGGAAATCAACAAAATAAACAAAGCTTTATCTAAACTAACCAATAGGCAGAGAGAGTATATCCAAATTAACAAAATCAGAAATGAAAAGGTGGACATAACAACAGACATGAAGGAAATCCAGAGAATCATTAGGTCATATTTCAAAAACCTGTGCTCCACAGAACTGGAAAACTTATAGGAAATGGACAACTTTCTGGGCAAATAGCACTTACCAAAATTAAATCAAGACCAGATAAACAAATTAAAGAGACCTATAATTACTAAAGAAATAGAAACAGACATCAAAAGTTTCCTAACCAAAAAGAGCCCAGGGCCAGATGGTTTCAGCAAAGAATTCTAAAGAAGATTTTTAAAGAAGAACTAATACCAATACTCCTCAAATTATTCCACACAATAAAAATAGAAGAAACATTATCAAACTGTTTTAATGAGGCTACAATTACCCTAATACCAAAACCACATAAAGAGATTACTAAGAAAGAGAATTACAGACCAATTTCACTCATGAACATTGATGCAAAAATACTGAATAAAATACTGGCAAACTGAAACCAAAAATATATCAGACAAATCATCCACAATGATCAAGTCACTTTATTCCAGAGATGCAGGGATGGTTCAATATACAAAAATTTGTCAATGTAATCTACATATAAACAAACTAAAAAAAATTGTCATCTCATTAGATACTGAAAAAGCCTTCAACAAAATACAACATTCCTTCATGGTAAAGGTCTTAGAGAGATCAGGGATACAAGGAACGTACCTAAGCATAATAAGGCAATATACAGCAAGCCAACAGCCAACATCAAACTAAATGGAGAGGAACTCAAAGTGATCCCACTGAAATCAGGAACAAGACAAGGATGTCCACACTCCCCATATCTATTCATTATAGATCTTGAGGTTCTAGCTAGAGCAATAAAACAGTAAAAAAAGGTCAAGGGGATACAAATCAGAAAAGAAGAAATCAGACTGTCACTATTTGCTGATGATATGATAGTTTAAATAAGCAATCCCAAAAATTCTACCAAGGAACTTCTACAACTCACAAACACCTTCATTAATATATAAGGATATAAGATTAACTAAAAAAAAAAAAAAACAAAAAAACAGTAGCCCTTCTTTATACAGATGATAAATGGGCTGAGAAACAAATCAGAGAAACATTACCCTTCACAATATCTACTAATAGCATAAAATATCTTGGAGTAACTTTAACCAAACAAGTGGAAGACCTGTATAACATGAACTTTAATTTTTGAAGAAAGAAATTGAAGAAGACACCAGAAAATGGAAAGATCTCGCATGCTCTTGGGTAGGCAGAATTAGCATAATAAATGGTAATCTTACCAAAAGCAATCTACAGATTCAATGCAATGCCCAGCTTAAACCCAGCAAAATTCTTCACAGACCTCAAAAGAACAATACTCAATTTCATATGGAAAAGCAAAAATCCCACAATAGCCAAAACAATACAGGAACTTCTGGAGGCATCACAATCCCTGACTCCAAACTCTACTATAAAACTACAGTGCTGAAAACAGCCTAGTAATGGCATAAAAACAGACAGGAAGACCAATGGAACTGAATTGAAGACCCAGATATTAAACCACACACCTACGAACACCTGATTTTTTACATAGACATGAAAAATATAAAATGAAAAAAAAGAAAGTATATTTAACAAATGGCGCTGACAAAGCTGGATATCAACACATTGAAAATGAAAATACATCCATATTTATCACCATGCACAAAACTGAAGTTCAAATAGATCAAAGACCTCAATATAAAGCCAATCACATTGAACCTCATAGAAGAGAAAGTGGGAAGCAAAACTGAATGCATTAGCACAGGAGATTACTTCCTTAATATAAGCCCAATAACATAAACAGTGAGAGAAAAAATAATAAATGGGACCAGCTGAAACTGAAAAGCTTCTGTAAAGCAAAGGACATGACAACAAGACAAAACAGCAGCCTACAGAATGGGAAAAGATCTCCACCAACTTCACATTGGATAGGAAGACTGACCTCCAAAATATACAAGAAACTCAAGAAATTGGTCATCAAATGAACAAATAATTCAGTAAAAATATAAATAAATGGAGTATGCACCTAAACAGAGAATTCAACAGAGGAATCTAAAATGACTGAAGGACACTTAGGGAAATGCTCAACAACCTTAGCCATCAAAGAAATGCAAATTAAAAGAACTCTGAGATTTCATCTTACACCTGTAAAAATGGCCAAGATCAAAAACACTGATGATCACTTATGCTGGAAACGATATGGGGTAAAGGGAACACTCCTGCATAGCTGGTGGGAATGCAATCTGGCACAGCCCCTTTGGATAGCAGTGTGGCAATTTCTCAGAAAATTAGAAAACAGCCTAGCTCAAGACCCAGCAATACCACTTTTGGGTATATGTCCAAAGGCTGCTCAATTGTGCCACAAGGACATGTGCTCAAATATGTTCATAGCAGCATTGTTTGTCATAGTCAGAACCTGGAAACAACCTAAATGCCTCTCAACTGAAGAATAGATAAGGAAAATGTGGTACATTTACACAATGAAGTAGAAAAAAATGACATCTTGAAATTTGTGGGCAAATGGATGAATTTAGAAACCATCATATTGACTGAGGCAACTCAGACCCAGAAAGACAAATATTACTTGTACTCCTTAGTCATAAGTGGCTTAAAGACATAAAGCAAAGAAAAGTCACCATACAATTCATAATCCCAGAGAACCTAGACAAAAATGTGGACCCTAAGAGAGAAATACATGAATCTAAACTATATGGGGTATAGAGAAAAACAGGAGCTCCTAAGTAAATTGGGAGCACTAGGACCATAGGAGAAGGTAAAGTGGGAGGGGAGATGAAGAAAGGGGAGTGAAGAAAAATTATAGCTCAATAAAAACAATAAAAATAAGATGATGATAATCAATCTATCTCAACATCTAGCAATTCTACTCTTGAATATATACCTAAAAGACACTTGTTCCTACCACACAGATACTTGTTCATATTCATTGTTGCTCTATTCATAATAGCCAGAAATCAAAAACAACCAAGATATTCCTCGGCAGGAAAATGGATGAGAAAATGTGATATATTTACACAATGTAGTATTGCTTAGTCATTAAAACATGTTACCCTGAAATTCATGAATAAATGGTTGGAACTAGAAAAAAAATCATCGTGAGTGAGGTAACCTAGACCCAAAAGGACAAAATACAATTTATATTCATTTATATATGTATATTAGCTGCTAAGTCAATGATAATCAAACAACATTCAATAGAACCACAAAGGTTAAATATAGTGTAAGGGACTCAGGGTGAAGATAGATTTCTTTTGACAAACAAAAGATGGTATGACCAGATGGGAGGAAGAGAATGGAGCAGGAGAATCAAATTAAAAAAGGGAGAGATTGGGAGGATGAGGGCGGGAATACACAAAGAGACAGCTAAAGTTAAGGGCCATTTGAGGGGTAGTGTGGAAGCCTAAAACAGTAGAAACTTCCTAAAATATATACATATGTGAAGATAATCTAAATGAAATAGTCAAATAATTGGAGGAAACAGAGCCTCTGTGTATTGCTGAATGAGACATAAAAACATCAGCCCAGCCAAAAATTCTTAGATCTACAATGGTGTCTTGACTACAACATATGTTAGTTCAACAGTAGCCCAAAGCTTGTGGGCATAACCAACAAATATCTGAATTGAATGAAGGCCCACGCCACAAGATGGAAGCCATGCCTGATATGGCTTGGGTGGCTAAGAATCTGAGTGTATATAACCTAATGACCTAGGAGAAAACTAAATATAATTGTTATAATAATAATAATAATAATAATAATAATAATAATAATAATGATAATGATAATGATAAAGTAGAAATAAAGTAACTCCTAATGACACTTTGCTATACTTATAGGTCAGAGTCTTTTCTGCAGCAGATGAAAACAAATAAACAGACCCACAGCCAAATATTATTCAGAGAGTGAGAGACCATAGAACACTCAGCCATAAACAGGAAGTCTCCATCATATCCTGTAGCATGAGGGGCCTGCTTATTGGGGTATCTGTCCCACCTAGTACCCCACAACCGGCAAGCCCCAAAGAAAATTACACACAGGACTCCATAAGATTATAAACTGATTGGCCCTTAGCTCTGGCTACTTATTAGCCCTTATAACATATATTTCCCCATTATCCTTATCTATGTTAGCCATATGGCTTGGTACCTTTTTCAGCTGTCAGCTCACATGTTGCTTCTTGGGTGGTCTGGGCAGGAATGGCGGAGGGAGCTTTTTCCTCCTTAGCCTTCTCCTATTCTCATTGCCCCGCCTCTACTTCCTGTCTGGTTGACCTGCCTATACTTCCTGCCTGGCCAATCAGCATTTTATTAAAATACATGATTAACAGAATACAGACAATTCTCCCGCACCAATATCCCTCCCCTCAGGACCCAGGACCTCCCACCCACAAACCCACCCTCCCACAGAAGAGGAGGCAGAAAGAGTGTAAGAGCCAGAGGGGTTGGAGAAGGAGGACACCAAGCAAACCAGTCCCTGTACATCAACATGAGCAAAGCTCGTATGAGTGCATGAAGACTCGGGAAGCATTCACAGGGGCTGTACAGGGATGTACTCCACTGGCTCCTAGATCTGAAAGGAGAAGTGGACACATGACCTCATTCCTAACCCAGAAGAAATCCCTAATTTATAACCACTTGTAAATGAAAATTTAGTTCCCTCCAAGAGAGTCTCAATTGTAGGCTGCATGCCCAGCAGTACATGGCCAACAGAAAAACAAACTCAGCGGCATCTTTGGAGGTTCCTTGTCCCATAATGTTATGTCAGGGCTCTTTTACTTTTCTTAATTTTATCTTATGATTAATTCAATTTAATTTATATTTTTTTCTCCTCTCTTCTTACCCTTTAGGTCGTTTGTGTATATATTATGGTTTCCACTTGAATGTTTTTATGGGATTCTGGGTGTATGAATGAGTAGATCTCTGTTCCTTATGATTTTTCTTGGGTCCCTTGCCTTCTGTTTTTTGTTTGTTCAGATATATTAGTTTTGTTTTATCTTATTATATTTTATTATTATCCCATAGAAGCCTTTTGTTTCTAATGAGAGACATAAAGGGAGAAGATATGGGAAGAGTAGAGGGAGGGAAACTGTAATCAGGAAATAGTATGTGCGAAAAAATGAAAAAAATATATTTTCAATACAAATAAAAATAGTCTTATTGTCATTCAAGCAGCTAAAGTAAAGTTGTTTTAGGGCAATAAATATAACTACAATATAGAGGACTTGCTTAGTATGCGAGAGGGTCCTGGGTTTAATCTCTAATACTGAAAAGGAAATAGTAAGGAAATAGTCAGAAAAGGTTAGTATTCATTTTATTAGTTATCTATAAATGTTACATTTTATCTAAAATTACATTGTTTTGGTATTGCTTCCCTATGATTCTTGTGAGTTTTCACCTTCTCTTGGTTGTGGACAACAGATGCCATAGTTAGTTTTGTTGTTCATGATGATAATGATGATGAATTTATTCTGTGATGAGTAAGTAAATATACTTTTTATAAAGTTTACTTTACCACCAACTTCAATAGTATAGGCTAAGGTCTCTGGTCAAATTCATGAGAAGAGTCCACAAGAAATACTTTACCACTGCTGGCAGGGTTAGAGGAAGCATACAAATTATTCAAAACCTAATTCGACTTCTCAAGATTTTCATCAGACTTGGTAATTGAAAATGTGCTCAAGAAAAATGATACGCAGAAAAACTTTAAAGCAAACTAAAATATGGTCTAGAGTGAGAGCAAGTGGCTTTCCCAATAGAGAGCACTGAAGGCCGATAAGGCAATTGTCCTGGAAGGCAGGCCTCATCTCTAACCCGGAATGTCCTTCAGTATACAAAGAATATCATTTTTATCCTGTTCATAAACTCCATTGCTTAGGGCAGCTCTTAGTCACTTATGAATATGAAGTATTTTGAACTGAGTAGTGAGCAAGTTTAATATGTTGGGAGGCTCTCAGAGTCTTGAGGAGAGCTCCAGGGACAAATCCAGCAGGGTAGAGTTGAGCTGGAGAACAGTGGATATGAAGTTATGGTCCAGTGGTCTAAATGTGAAGCCAGATCCTTCCCTTTACACCTAAACCTCAATTAAAATTCAAGGATAGGAATAGGAATGAGGTTCAGATCGGGTTAGTTGGTTCTGGACTCACAGCATCTGCTAAACTGAAACTCTTTATAATCTAATGCTAAACTGCTAAACTGTTTTACTCTTTATAATCTAATGTCTGTGCTGAACAACATGGTAGAGAAATGTCAGATGTGTCGTGTTTTTGAAAGCCTGAATTTGAGGAAGACTAGGCAGTCCTTTAAAAAATATACTGACTGCTCTTAGGGCTGGAGAGGGAGGAGGAGAGGGAGCAGGAGGAGTGGGAGAGTATTGGGAGGAGGGGCAGAAGTGGAAACTTTTATAAATTAATTAAAAAAAGAAAAAATTGTACTGATGACTATTAATGTACTTGGATTATTCAAGTGTGCATTCTGTGTCTCTATATTTTATGCTACTGTATTTTGAGTTCTTATTATAGTGATAGGTGATTGATAAATAGGTAGGTTGTGGTGGCATTTCATTTATATTTTAATAAATAAAGCCTGCATGAGGATCAAAAATGTAAAACAGCCACATTGGCCAGACTTACAGATCAGGCAGTAATGACACACACCTTTAATGCTAGCAGCCACACTATCTTGCCATAGAAACAAGGCAGTATTGGTGCAAACCCTTAATCCCAGGGCTAGAGAGAGGATTATAAAACGGGAGGAGACAGCTCTCAGACAAAGTGTCATTCTGAGGTTTCCTGGAGGCAGGATCACCATTTTCAGACTGAGGTTAAGGTAAGAACTGGTGGCTGGCTGCTTTGCTTTTCTGATCTCCAGGTTGAACCCCAATATCTGTCTCTGAGTTTTTATTAATCGTGCCTCAGTAGATAATATATAAAAAGTAAATTGATATGAACATAAAATACTTAACACTTCTTATATTATATATCATAACCTCTTTCCCCAACTTGAATGTGACACTATAAGTAAATAATTGTGGATCATGTACGCATTAGCCTGTGTATTACATATTCTGATATTTCATATGCAGGCTTATATATACTAATTCTATGTGTGATAGTCTCTACTAAGTACTGCACTATAAAATAACATAGTGTAACACATATGCCACAGTTTATATTTGTTTCTATTATTATATTAAGCTATAAAACTTATAAGATATATAACAGTAACAAATTATAAGTTTATAATTATATGGTGCAAAATGTAATGTGGCATAGTTAGTGTAGTGAAATATTATACACAAATATATGTAGGCCATCAAGTATAATTTTATGCAACAATAATGATTTGCTAATACTAAAGGCTATTTGAGACGTGCAACAGAGAGTACCTCTGTCCTTCCCAGTGTTCTCACAGCAAGCTCATATTGAAGCATGTCAAAGAAAACATTTGAAAATTTGATCTTGACCCTTAAAATATCAGTCATACTCATTGACATCAAAGGAGATCATGACAATCAGTGACGACCCAATGAAAATAGTCCCAGAGCCATGTCCTAGATGACCCAGATGGCAAAATCTTTAGCCACACCCCAACCATTCCCTGCCTCTCCCTTCCCCTTGAACCCTCCCTCGAAGTCCCCATGCTACCAATTTACTCAGAAGATTTTACCTTTTTCTACTACCCATGTAGAGGTCTTAGGGTCCTTGTTGTTGCCTAGGTTCTCTAGGATTGTGATTTGTGGGCTAGTTTTATTTGCTTTATGTTTAAAAACCACCTATGAGTGAGTACATGTAATAATTGTCTTTCTGGGCCTGGGTTACCTCACACAAAATGATGTTTTCTAGCTCCATTTTCCTGCAAAATTCAAGCTGTTGTTATTTTTTTCTGCTGTATAGTACTCCATTATGTAAATGTAGCACATTTACCTTATCCATTCTTTGGTCGAAGGGCATTCAGTTTTTTTTTTCCAGGTTCTGGCTATGACAAACAATGGTGCTATGAACATAGTTGAGAACATGTCCTTGTGGCATGACTGAGCATCCTTTGGATATATACACAAAAGTGGTATTACTGGATCTTGAGGATAGCTGTTTCCCAATTTTGTGAGAAATCACCACACTGACATCCAAAGAGGTTGTACCACCTTGCATTCTCACCAGCAACGCAGTAGTGTTCCCTTTACCCCACAACCTCTCCAACATAAGTTGTCAGCAATGTTTTTGATCTTGGTCGTTCTTTCTTTTTGCACTAGGTGTTGGTTAAGACAGAGAACCCAAACTGGTCTGTAGAGAATGAGTATCTGTGGAGTTTTCAGGTTTAAAAGAGACAACTCACCCCCCTCTTCCCACAAGGCTTGGGGATTATCTTGGAAGAGACAGTAAAATGATTATAAAAACGAGAGTGGATGTCTGTAGGAAAACAGTACTTCCCAGACATGACACTACTGTTCCAAACGTGAACATATAGAAGCTGTGACTGTGTGCAGAAGACCTGCACATCAAGCCAAAAAATTCCAGCATGGATTAGGGGAATGGCTCACAAAGTCCTATCCTAGCTCCGGGAGCTATTGCCAGTTGATGATGGCTGGAGGAGAGATAATCATTTTCTGTAGGGATGTGAACACTGAGGTGATTTCACTCCAATGCATGAACAGTAAATGTGGAATTGGTGGGCTTAAAAAATATGAAGCTGAGAGGGAAAAGTAGTGAGGATATAGTTAAAGAATCAGAGGAGAGGGAGTGGGTCTGGATTTGATCAAAACACATTGTATACATTATGGAATTTTCAATAATAAAGTAATTACAAAAAGAATATAAACTCATATAACTGTCTGTAGGATAGTATACAATAAATATATGAATCAAAGATCATACTTTGGATAGACAGTAAAGAGATGTGGACATTTTTACATAAATTTTCTTATGCACTTTGATAAAACTCAAACTAAACAGGCCAGATCAATTCTGAAAGTTAGCAAATCAAACTTCTCATGAAGATGTGCCCTGTGGATTTTTACCCCAAGCAAGATGATAAGGTTGGATAGTTAAATACCATTACCAAAGCCATCAAACTGGCAGATCACATGGTTCTGACTAAGCCTTGGCACAAGTGCTTTTGAAACATGCATCATTTTCTCTAGCTCTCACCCCCTCTGCAATAGTTTTTTACAGTCTTGCTTTAATTTACATTGTACTTGTACAATATATCAGTTTGGTAGGGCAGAAAATGCTCACAGATTCTCAATGACTTCACCAGTGGAAGGGGACCTATTAATTCAGGTATAATCATTGCAATGATTCTTTTAAAATATTTATCTACAACCGTAGTTTTCTAAAAGTAACCTTTATCTGTTGATGTTTTCTAGATGCTATAAAGCTTGCAAGAGGCCAGGAGGGAGGCTGAAGTCAAGATGATAGCCGCACTTACTCTCTGCTTTAATTTCTTAATCTTTGCAAACTAACTTTTGAGAAACGAGAGAAGCTGTTTTCAGATTTTAAATATTTCTTTTAAAAGAGAGTAAAGGCTATTTATCTGAATACAGGCCTCGGAAATTATGCATTCCTTAAATAGGTTTTTAGATTACACTGTGAGATAGACCTAGAAGTGCATAAAGACAGTGAAATTCTATTTGCAGTGTCAATGTTTCAATATTTTATGAAATTAACAAAGCTTTATTGTATTTTCTGCCTGAGTACTCAATTGAATAAAAGCCATAATAAATAAGAATTCAAAGGCAGGATTTTGTGAAGGGGGAAAGTAAATTAGAAACAGTAATATAATCACACTCATATATATTTTATGAACTTCATGCATTCTGTATTTGAAAGTTTGTCAAGATAGGCTGGGGTTTTAAAATATAGATTAACATTGAAAGTTTTAATATTTTCTCTGTTTACATACTTATTTCTTTACACACATAGTTATAAAAAATTCTGCCGAAAGCAGTTTGTAAGAAATTTTCTTCCATTATAACAGCTGAATAGTGCAGAGAATTGGAGAGTGTTTCTTAAGTTAGAAGAACAATATTGCTTTTTCTAACTTTGGGGCTTATTTTTTATTTTCAGACTCTTTTTCCATTTCCATTTATACATATCAGTTTTGAAGAATGAACCAAAATTATTTTTGACAGACTTGAGATTTTAGAAAAAGCAATAATGAGAAAAACGAAGCAGATTTCCCTTTACACTTTGTTAAAATTTCATAGGTATGAAATGATGGGAACTTCACTCGTAGCCTGGCAGCAAACTGCACACAATTGCTTCTGAGTTGGACACAGTGCCCCATGATGCCCAGATGTCCGGGGATGAGCTTGGCATGTCAGCAGGATCTTTGAGTTCGCTTAGCTTTGGCTGCATGCTCAAAATGGGTCACTGATTAAACTTTAATCGTTTGTGAAGTTTCAAAGGGAAAAATACAGTGTTCTAAGCTTAACTGAGATTTGCAACTAGCATAGGAAAGGCTCACCAGGCCAGACTGCCAACCTTAGGGTTCCAATTTTCTGGATATTCAGCATTCTCTCTTTGCTCCATCTTTCGACCATGAGCACTCCCTACTGGAACCTTCCCAGTACATTCCCAATGGTGTGAATTGAACACTTATGAAAGTTTTAATGTTTTCTGTCTTGACATTTTTGATTATTTAAATAAGAGTGCTTTCTGAAAATATGTCCTTTAGACATAGTCCTTCTGCCATCCAGGGTTTCCTTTCAGCATTAGTCCCTAAGAAATGTATATCGACGGAATATTAACACAGGCAAAATTAGAATCCTGGACCAGCAAAGCAAGCAGCCAAAGTCAGCACACAATCAAGAAAAATGGTGCTTCGGCGAGCTTTGCACATGCGCCTGCTATGTGCATCATTTTCAGCCTCAGTCCTTCTCCTCGATGTAAGAAGTATTTTCACAGTCGTGGTTGTAGTTACAATAAACTTATGCAAATCTAAAGGCTGTGGGGAAGTTTGGGGGACCTATCACCACCATTGCCATCATTATCGCCACCAATGCATGTGAAATTCTTGCTAATTAGTACTTTAATCTCTCTTCATTTAATCATCATATAACTCCAGTGACATAGTAATCATCCACCAACTTAAATGCTGAAGCCAGCATTTAGAAAAAGGGCATAACCTGTCCAAGACACACAATTAGTAAGGGCAATCTAAGGCCAGGCCTACCTGCCTTAAAACTATAGTTTTGTCAATGATTGCAGCACTTAGATATACTGATGTCAGATTTACTCAGTTAACGTTTTCTTGTCTGGACTTGTACTATGCATGTTCAAAGAGGTGCCTCAGATGCTAAATCATCTTTTTAGCTTGATCACACTGATTCTGATTTAGGCAGTTTTGGTTAAATACTTACCATGGGCCTGGTGCTGCTCTCAACAGTAGTGATTCAGAAGTTTATGTGATGCACTTTCTCTTCCGTCAAAGCGAGTGCTATAGAAATTTTACGTTATATGACTTTTATGTTTGCATCAGAAGTTTGCTCCAATTTAGAAAGTAAACACCTGTAAACAAATAATGAGGTAAGTACTAGTCTATAAATCTAGAGCGGTAGTTCTCAACCTTCTTAATGCTGCAACCCTTTAATACAGTTCCTCATGTTGCGGTGACTCCCCAACCATAAAATTACCTTATTACTACTTCATAACTATAATTTTGCTACTGTTATGAATCATAACGCAAATATATGATATGCAGCATATCTGATATGTGATCCCCAAAAGGGTTGCAACCCACATCTCGAGCAGAATTAGAAAATTACTCATTTAAGCCAGTGGGTAAGTTAGAATGAGATAAATGATCAGAGATGTCTAATGTTCCTAAATTTCCTCTAATGAAACCAGACCTTACAGGCAATAACTGTCAGCATACTTACTAATGTTATAACTAAGAATCTGACTTCTTAAGTAACACAGGCATCCGATAGAATAATATTTAACTCCTGAAATAAGAACAGGTTTCTTTTTTGTCTTGGTGCAGAGGGAAAAAAAAGAGTATGCAGGCTTCAAATGTGTATTCTTCATCTACCCTTCCTTCAAGCATGCCATCTGAACTAAATGTCACTGTTGTGAAATAGAGTCAGCAATGAGGGGATGAGTTATTCTGAAACACAATCTCCTTTTATTTTCAAATATCTCACCATGTATTTTATTTATACATTAAACTTAGTTTCTATTTTTCTGAATCATTTGACATTGGCTAGGATATTAATCACATCAAGTTGAGTGATTGTAATGATTAACTTTGGAAGATGGGCAAATGAGTTATTGCGATTTAGAATTCTTTCAATAGGAAATAGCATCATGACCAGTTTTAATATGATGCTGAAAAACCTATCCTACTTAAATCATTACAGGAGAAATTCCACCACGTGGAACCGATTGCAGGGTGAGAACATGTCTGCTTGTGCAGACAGTCGATTGTTACTGCTTGTGATATATGGTTTTGTAACTATATATTCAGTGTATATTCTTTGGCCATTTCACTTTTCAATTATTATCTGCTTAGTCTCTATTTTGTGTTGTTATTTTTGCATCTGTCTTATTTCATTAACAACTGAACCAAAGCTTTTCAAAGCATGACTTTCTGTACAATGTTTGAACCTGAGCTCCTACCGGCAGTGAAGCAGGCTGAGTGTTAGTATGGGTATGTGCCCTCTAGGCTATAATATTATGATCTATATCTGATATAATTTTACAATAAAACTGGAAAAGACAATATGCTTTCATTATTTTAGGGTCTTTACTGGGTTCCCAATATTTTCATAGGAGAGTTATTATCCTGCTTATCTTTAATTGACAAACTGGCAAACTCACCCAAAAAGAGAATTAAAAAAGAGATCGAATTGCCCCATGGCCATGTCTGTGGGAGATTGTCTTAATTATTAGTTGATTCAGATGAATCAACTGTGGGTGGCACCATTCCCTGAGCAGGTTGTTCCAGGCTAGCTAAGTGTGAGACTGCAAGGAAGCCAAAAAGCAACATTCCTTCATGATTTCTACTGTGTTTCCTCGACTGTGAGTGAGTTCCCTGTCACTGGACCCCTGCCACAGCCTACATAATTGAACAGGAGCCATTTAATAGCCAGTGGAATAAATATGGAAAATTTATCAGGAGTGCTTTTGAAAGAGGAACATGAAACATTATTGCTACCCAAGCGTTACAAAGTCAGTGAAATTGTCTGCTTTTGCTGCGCTATTGTGATAGTCTTCATAGGAAGAGCTCTTAGATTCTAATGAATTGTGCAATTCATTATTCATTCTGGATGTGTGGTATAGAAATCCATCATCTGTAAATAACATGATTTCTGGGGTAGTGGGCATGCAAGTGATTCATCCTGTTGAATAGATTTGACTTTGTTGTGTTTTTTTTTCTTCAAGTTAGTGAATTCTTATAGTAACCAAAGACCAAAGAGTATGCAATTATGGAGTAAGTATTCTTTTTTTTTTAATTTATTTATTTATTAAAAATTTTCACCTCTTCCCCGCCTCCCTTTTCCCTTCCCCTCCCCACCTCCCCCTCCCCACCTTCCCCTTCCCACCTCCCCCTCCCTCTCTAGTCTTAAGAGCAGTCAGGGTTCCCTGACCCTTGGGAAGTCCAGGGTCCTCCCCCATCCATACAGGTCTTTAAAGGTGAACATCCAAACAAACCAGGCTCCCACAAAATCAGACCATGCAGTAGAATTAAATCCCAATGCCATTGTCCTTGGCTTCTCAGTCAGCCTTCATCGCCAGCCACGTTCAGAGTGTCCATTTTGATCACATGCTCCATCGCTCCCAGTCCAGCTGGCCTTGGTGAGCTCCCATTAGATCAGTCCCACCATCTCAGTGGGTGGACACACCCCTTGTGATCCTGACTTCCTTGCTCAAGTTCTCCCTTCTTCTGCTCCTCATTTGGACCTAGGGAGCTAAGTTCAGTGCTCCAACGTGGGACTCTGTCTCTATCTCCATCCATCGCCAGATGAAGGTTCAAATTCCTCTTTTTGGGACTGCAGTCACTGTGGAAATCAGTGTGGCGATTTCTCAGAAGACTGGGAGTCAACCTACCTCAGGACCCAGCAATTCCACTCTTGGGAATATTCCCAAGAGATGCCCTATCATACTACAAAAACATTTGTTCAACTATGTTCATAGCAGCACTATTTGTATTACCCAGAACCTGGAAACAACCTAGGTGCCCCTCAATAGAAGAGTGGTTAAAGAAGGTGTGGAGCATATACACATTAGAGTTTTACTCAGTGGTAAAAAACAATGACATCTTGAATTTTGCAAGCAAGTGGATGGAAATAGAAAACGCTTTACTGAGTGAAGTAAGTATTCTTGCCTCAAAATTTTTCTGCAAAATAGTAATAATGATGATGGTGGTCGTGGTGGTGATCTGACTAACAACTCAAGAAAAAGCAACCCAATCTTGTTCTTCTTGAACTTTATTCGAAGACAATCATCTTGGAGGTCTAGAAATATAAATGCACCAGAATGAAAACATCCAATTACTTTGAGCATGTTGCCAGCAAGACTATATTTTAAATGATTATATTATTATGTTGTATCAAGCTTCCATCCTGTTTTTTTTTTACTTCAAATATTGGATCCTTATAGCAACCCAAGAGTATAAGATTGTGAAATAAATTCTCTTGTCTCAAAGTCTATCTGTAAAACCTATCTTTATGGACCAATAAGAATATTGAGACACAGAGAAGTTAAATAAAATCATCAAATAAGTGGCGGGTGGGGAGGACTTTCTGTCAGGAAATCTGACTCCAGAGTTACTGCAATATCCTACCTATCAGGTAGTTTGGGAATTAAAAACTTGGCCTGAAGGGAGATGGGATGAACACGATGCTTTAAAAGTACTAGAAACAGACAAATACATTTCCTTTCACTGCCTGTTTTCTGCTTTATCCAATGTTCGTTGAAACCCACTATGTAATTGACATTGCAGGTCTATTGTCAGAAGACAAATCCTTTATACAGGCATGGTACTCTACATTCAATGACTACTATACAGTGTCATTAACAACAGAAAGCAATTTTCATTTCATATTATTGCTGCCTTTATGATGCTGGACTCTTAGCTCTTATATGAGTAATTTTTGATCATGGGGAAAAAATTAGTTTTAGCAACACATGTAAAGGTCGGTGTTAGCTTCATACCCACACAATATGGAGAATACTTTCCAGATCAGATTATTAAATTCTAGTTCCTGATATATATATTTCAATACTTTTTTTAAAAAAGAACCAAATTTTACAGTGTTCTGGGAAGATGACTTGCTCCTTAAAGTTCTTTTCATGCAAACATCAGGATCTGAGTTCAGATCCCTGGAGCCTACATACAACTCTGAGCATGGTGGTGCACACCTATGATCTTCGCACTGTGGCGATGGTAACAGAAAGATGCAGAGAGGTTTTTTTGTCATCTAGACTTCTAAATCAGAAGTCTCTGGATTCAGTGAAAGACCCTGATTCAAAAAATGTTTAGAGTGATCAGGGCAGACACCCAGAGTCAACATTTGCCTCCTTACTCACTTAGACACATATGTACTCATACATTTGTATACATGAACACATACATATGGTATACACAACATATATTCAGTCTCTCTCCCTCTCTACACACACACATATCTTACTGTTTTGAAAATGTGTTTTTCCAAAATAGTCACACATCCTAGAAATTACCCAAATTTGAAGAAAAGTCTGATAAAACAGACACTTCAAGATAAAAACTTTATTTTATAGAAGATAATTATAATAAAATGAAAAGAAAAACCGTAGACTCATAATACATTTGAAAACCATTATTTAACAGAGGATGTCTATCTACAATGGATGGAGAACTTTTATAAAACAATAAAAACAAGCAGACAAATTAGAACTGTCAGTCAAATTGAAAGGTCGGTCCCTAAACTAGGTGTTCTGGTAGAAGAGGAATACAAACAAAGGTATCAAAGATTATCAGCCATTAGAGACATATAGTTTACAATTACAGTATAGTATACTGTTATCGTGTACCAACAACACAGCATCAGGCCAAATAGTAAGTCTGCTGTGGGCAAAGAACAAGTATGCTTCCCGCCCATCTCCTCATGGCAAGGCAAAGTGTCACAAGGCTTTGGAACAACTTACCAGTCCCTTAAAAATCAACACTCAGCATTTCCTTCTCTTAATTGTTTACCCAAAGAACACAAAATTTATATTCATGCCAAAACCTGTTCAGCAACTTTATTCATAATCTTAGAAACCTGAATCTAACCCAAATGTCTTCTAGGAGGGAAGCGGGTAAACAAAATACACTACAACCTCATAAAGCAGTCAGCACCACTCAGCAGCCAAAGGGATGAATTATTGATAGGGTGCATAGTGGGTGAACCCATGTGCACTTGGCTAAGCACAAGAAATAGACCCTCAAGGATGTAGGCTGCATAATTTTATTTGCATGACATTCTTGGGGCACTAGGAAAACGAAAGGGACAGAAAACAGATCAATTATCGCCAAGGGTTAGGAATGAGAAGCGAACAGAGCTTGTGTATGTGCAAGATGGAAGGAGGGAGAGAGAGAAAGAGGCAGAGATAGAGATGGAGAGACACACAGAGAGAGATAAACACACACACACACACACACAAAGAGAGAGAGAGAGAGAATACATGAGTGTGTGTGTGTGTGTGTGTGTGTGTGTGTGTGTGTTGACAGAATTGCTTATATCATGGTCCATGCCAGAAATGGTACACTTTCTAAAATATATTAGATTTGAACAATAAAAAAGTGAATTTATGTATGGCAATCTAAAAAATCATGGGTGATTATAAATAAAAGAGTAAAAGCAAATTTGCAATTCCTTTCTAGGATAGTGTTTATGAAATTCATATCCCTTGCCTATATTTCCCCATTTTTAGAATATTCATAGAAAAGCCATCAATGGTGTGGTCAGGAGCGCTCTTAGCCATTGGTGTTATTTAGAGAAATTGAAAACCTCTTAATTGTGCAATTAAATTGTGATCCATTCCCCATGTATGGGCACTTAATTATGTTCCTGAAGGTTAATTACAGAGGGATGGCTATTCATCACCGACATGCTATCAGTGTACTCTATTGACTTGTCCGGTCTAACTTAAAAGTATTGATTTTCCAGTATTAGGAAAGAAAATTCCAGGCAACTGGAGTGCTTTCCAAAGGTAAACCTGCTATGGAAGCTAGTCTAATTCTTTCCATACAGCTTACTAACTAGCTATTACTCATGCTTTCAAAATAATTGCAGTTCTCCTGGAGGTTTCCCACCTAGGATAAAATTATGATGAATATCTTGGCCCAGATCATTTTTGTTTTTGGAATGCCCATTTTTCTCATTTTCACTCATAATAAAAAGTCACATTAAATATCAATTGTACTTTGCAATTTTTCAGGAATTACTTCATATTAGCTTTTGATCTCTCACCGACCCAAGGAACATAACTGGGGATGACAGTCAGTCTCTCTCTGCATTTGCATAACTACACAACTTAAGGCCTGAAGAGATTTAAATTTTCAAGGTCACAGTTTGGTGGGTGTCAAAGACAATCTGACCAGATGTTCTTCCTGCTCATTAAACGGCATGTGTTTGCAATCCCAGAACTTGAGAGGTAGAGATAGGAGAATCAGAAGTTCAAAGTTATCCTCAGCTGCAAAATGCATTTGAAGTCTACTTGAGTTCCATGAGACCCTATCTCAAGAACTGAACTCAGACACTTACAGAAAATAATAACAAAATATGTACTTTTTACTTCATATTGTACTGTTTATTTTTAATTAACATTTTAATTAAAATAATAATAGCACCACTTCCTCTTTTTCTTCAAAATTATAGTTTGTTTCAATGCTTCCCTTTTTAAGACAGATACCGTGTTATAGAAGAAGGTTATTTGTTCTTACTCATGTGTCTTAAATTGTTGAGTTTAAAAATAAAACTCCTGAGAAACATGACTTCCTCATCAAGCACGTATTATGAGACCCTATTTTCTAGGTACTTTTCTGTACCCTTTGGACAACATAATCCCCATGTTAAACCATCCACTGTTTCTAGAAAAGGTAGGATATTTTTTGTTTTATTGAGAAAGAACATCACTATATAATCCACAAAAAAGCCTAGTGCTCCTTTTGAAACCCACACTGGCCTGGAAATCAAGATCTTTTGTGTACTAGAGCAATGGGGTTGTGCCACAATGCCTGGAGCAAGTTAACCGTTCTTATGCTTTAACTTCAAACAGGTTTCTAGACAGTGAACAAAAATGGAATCCTGACCCTCAGATACAAAATGCAGAATACACACACACGCACACACACACACACACACACACACACACACACACACACACACACACACACACATATATATATATATATATATATATATATATATGTGAAAATTGTTTAAATATCAAGAGAGAAGGCTGTAGCTCCTGGGATGTTAACATAAGCCAGTCTGGTTTCCTGTATCAACAGAGAGTAGCCGTGGGAAGATACAGAGAAAACACAAAGTGCTTCCTGCCATTCTGTATGTGGAACACATGGTAAGGATACCTGAGCATGAAGGTGGGAATGGCTAACATAAAAGCAAGGGCACAGAATTTAAGCACAAAACAGGCTTGGACTGACAGACAGCTGCTCTCTGCTCCCCATATGATGTGAGCCCCAAACCCCTTCAGGCTGACTGGTCAGGAAACAGGAACTTGTTTAGTGTTGGGTATAACTGCATATGAGGGTGTGGACCAGAAATCTGACTGTGACAAGAACCCAAGACAACAGCCATGGCTGCAGGTGCGCTTCCAGCCTAAACAAGGAAAATAGGTTTGATAAAAATTGCTCATTTGGAGGACCTATGAAATTCTCCAAAAAACCGAACATTAACACAATATGCATTTCTTTGATGCTACTAGAGATCAAAAGAGATAGGGATATTTTTTGCAATCTGCATTTTCTCCAAAAACGAGTTTGTTTGACCCATGGTGCTAAGTGATGCTGAGTGGGCAGCTGCTCACTTGGGTCCTGCTGGACCGCAATGGGAACTGGGAGCTCAATGGTACCACTATAATCTTCATAAAAGCTTTTTTCTTCTTCAGAATGAAGTCATAGTGTGAAACTTTCAACATTTTACACACACATACAAAAACAGTGTGTGTTTCCTCATAGAATCTGTGAGTAGACCCAAGGAAACAGAAGTTTCATCACTTGGGCATCATGTTATGTTTTGTGTGACTCTTTTGGAACAACTGCAGTTTACTCCTTAATCCTAGATTCTGTCCCCAGACTTTGGCAGTTCCTCTCACCTCAAGCCAGATTGATACGCGTCTATGTGACGGTGCTTACAGTGCACTGACTCCCACTAACCTTAGCTCATGGAGCCAGAAGACAGGTACGGACAGTGTCCAAGAGAAAAGAGACATTATGAATACCAAAGCTGAGAACACGGACTGTTGCAGGGAGGCCACTGTTGGTTCCCGGCTGCTCAGCCCCAAAATAATCACACAGGAACTATATTATTTAAATCACTACTTGGCCCATTAGCTCTTGCTTCTTATTGGCTAACTCTTACATCTTAATATAACCCATCTCCATTAATCTGTTCATCACCACGAGGTCATGGCCTGCCAGCAAAGTTTCAGCACGTCTGTCTCCGGCAGCAGCTCCATGGCTTCTCCTTGACTCTGCCTGCTTTCTCCCAGCATTCAGCTTAGTTTTCCCCGCCTAGCTCTGGTTCCTCTATAGCTCTGCTAGAGGCCCAGAGAAGTTTCTTTATTCATTAATGGTAATCACAGCATACAGAGGGGAATCCCACATAATGAAAGACAGTAGAATGTCCTGACTCAGCCTTGAACTCCAGAGCTTGGTTTCTCAGATTCCAACCCCGCTCTATTATTGAACTTCCATTTCCTCTTGTACAGTTTTTCAACTTGTCCAAAAATAGAAGTTATCATCTGCAAAGTGAGCATAACAAAGGTAGAACTCTTGTGAACCCTGATGATCTATTGTTGTTACCTTTATCTGTACAGGCATGGCGTGGGTGGGTGATGGGTGGATATAGGCGGGTGTGTGAACATGACTGCATTGTCAAAAGACACTCCCCTGAAGGTGGAGTTACAGGTGGTTGTGAGTCATCTAGTTCGGATACTAGAAACTACGAACAGTTCCGCACCTCTGCAAGAGCTGTTCAGGCCTGTAGCAGCTCCTATTCTGTTTAAATGCATGTGATAAATGCAGCTCACTGGCATCTACTAAGCTCCATGCTTGTATTTACTTTTATTAAGTCCTCAGGGGACATCTGATTATTCTATAGTGCTTGGGGTTTCTACATGATCAAAGTGTTGGCTGCTTCCTTGATAGTAAGCATCAGGACTGGGAACTGCTCAGGTAGAAGGGCTTCTGAAGGGCATCTTGCCTGCTTCAGTGTTAAGCTTTAGCCACTCCTGGCTTTCATGAATACACTCACCTTGAAAATACCTTTTCTTCATCTACTACCATTTCTTACCTGCAGTGCTATTATTTTAACATGTCTTTTGGGGTATCTTCTGTATTCATTTCAAACTTAATTCTCTCTTTCTCCTTTTACTCTCAGTGATTAGAGTTTCATTGTTTTTCAGTTTGCAAAAAACACTTACATCCTCATATATTTCCCACAGCTTTTGTATTACCTTTTGCATCATACATTGTAATGTTTTGTTGACTCTCTGTATTTTCCCAGTGGGCTCTGCTTTACCCTTCTATCTCTCAGTTTTGCTTTCTTTTTTATTGGCTTACCTTTCCTACTTTTGAAATCATTGACCTGTCCATCCAATGTCACTTGGACCAGGTAATCAAAGCATCTCCTTTGTTGGGCCAAGTCTCCCTGTATTCCTTTAACTAGTGGCCTGACAAAAAATTCTCCAGACTCTCTTCCCCGTGGCTTGTTGTAAGCTAAAAAAAAAATGTAAAGAAAAAGACACTGGCAGAAGGTGAACCAGTAGACAACACATCAGAATGGATAATGCTATAGCCTGTAACGTCTGACAGATCTGATTACAGGCTTAACTTAGACACTACGTGCAAAATTTTAAAAATCAAGTTTTTAAACTTCTTGTGCTTTAGGTATAGCTATAGTGTTAACCAAACAAATGATGCTAATGTGGTCAGTCAATAAAGGTCTACTGGTAATAAGAATGACTAGTTTAGCCCACAACTTCCGCAAATGTTAGATCTATTGTTATCTCCACACAACTATTGACACTGCCATCATTATTACTATTATTATTAGCATAACACCTTGAAATTGCTTTGTTTCTCTCTGTGCACACATAAATTGGTATACATGTATATGTTTATTTCTGAAATAAGCAAGCAGAAGCAGCAATTCTATTGCTGATGATATTAGAAAACCTCAAATAAGATCTACTTACCCCTTGAGCTTTGGCTCCATATTTTATTGCATTGAAATATAAACATTTCTTTATCTGATTAGAATCGTGGTTTAGAAGTGGCCAGAAGCAGCTTGGCTTTTGGGAGACAACATTTAGTTTTAAAATATGGGATTAAATACAGATGTATTCCACTTAATTTATTCTAGAAAGTCTGCTGATAGAGTGCTCCAATGTTGGCAAGCATTTAGTCAGCATTTATTGGCATTCTTTTCTGAGATTTAGATAGGTCATAAAATTTTTATGACATGTAAAGCATTTTTGATAATGACTTCAATATTTTCTATAGATGGTACAGTAGTATACAAGTAGAAACATCAATAAAATAGCTAGTGAGCATCATTTCTGGGATAGTAAAGTAGCTCAAAGTTGACATGATAACCAAGTGCCTGACTGTGTTTCAAATCATACTGCTTATTTTATGTGAATATTTTATGTTTTTCTTCTCTTTTATTGCTTTGAACACTTGTAATATCAGTTGCAAAACTAAGAATTTTATGCTGTGTTGTTTACTTGTTTATTATTATAAAAAGGTGGTAATATAACCATGACACATGTATTTGAATAGAAGATATGTGCATGTTAAATCTATCCATCTGATAGAAAAATAAGCTATCTCTGGTAACTAGTCTAGTATTTAGTTTAGAGTAGTTTCTTGCTTGGTGGCCACAAAGAACCTTCAGTAAACTATTTGCAGTGTGTCCTTAGGTAGTATAGACACTGGAACTGGAAAAATAAAAATTCGTAACCAATAGTTAATGCTGAATTCAGGCGTGGCTGTGGATATCTATAACACAAGCTACTCAGGAAACTGAGACAGGGGGATCCCAAGTTAGAATCTAGCCTGGGGAATTTAGCAACAATCTGTGCCCAAATAATAAAAACCAAAATAGGTCAGCAGCACCATTCAATGGCACTGTGCTGATAAACAGATAAGTGTTATAATAGGCTGCCTATTGGTTCCCAGCTGTTCAGCCACAAAATAATCACACAGAAACTATATTAATTAAATCACTGCCTGGCCAATTGCTTAAGCATATTGCCAGCTAGCTCTTACATTTATAATTAAACCATCTCCATTATTTTATATTTTACCATGAGGTTTGTGGCCTACCGGCAAGGTTCCAACATCTGTCTCCAGTGGGGTTACATGGCTTCTCTTTTGCTCTGCTTCCTTTCTCCCAGAATTCAGTTTAGTTTTCTCTGCCTACCTCTATTCCTTGTGCAGGCCCAAGACAGTTTCTTTATTAATAATCACAGCATACAGAGGGAAATCCCACATCACCTTCCCTTTCCTGTTTAAAAAAGGAAGGTTTTAACTTTGACATAGTAAAATTACATATAACAAAACAGGTATTAAGCAAGAATTACAGTTACAATATTTATATCTACTTTATCTTTTATTATTTCTAAGGAAAACTATAACTATATTCTTCAACTTCATCAAAGACTCCAGAAGGATACAATATTACCAGGTAAACATGAAGTACATTGCAAGCAACTTCTAAAACTCTAGAATTGACAAAGACACCTCACTATCTGGGCAGTCACCCAAAGTTCTTCTGTATTGCTTGAGTATCCATCTTTGGCCTACAGGCCCATAGTATCCAGCAGACTTTTCCATGAAGCAGGAAGTTTCAAAGACAGTTCTACTTATATTGGCAGTTTGTCAGTAACTTTTTTCTGTGTTCTGAAGAATGTCTGGCAGACTCATGAAGCTGGAACCCTGAAGGACCATCTCACCTTTAGACAAGTTCAGCAGTCATTTTTCTGTGGGTCCTAAGTTATTAAAACATTTTAAATGCCATATTCTGTAGTCTTGGAAAGATTTTGAAGAATCCCTATCTATCTGAAATACATCTCTGTACATCTAGAAAATCTAACATAACTATAAGCTTGACTATCATATATGACTATCTATTTACCTATATTTCTTAATTATACATTACATTTTAAAATGAGTTGCACAAATGCAATGCCTTAATCAAGAGCAGATATACATATAATAAAATTTACCTTAAATTTATATCAATAAACCAGTAACCATACCAATTCAAATTTCCATAACATATCCCCTTTAAATGTAAACAAACATTTATAGACAATATTTGGGAATTTGGGCATAGTTCTCTAAACTACTTCCTGCTGATTGGTGTGCTGTTGATCATGTCTTTCATGATGTATCCTGTGTACTAAGTTCATCTCAGTCAGCAGTTGGGCAAAGTAACTTTTTGGGAGTGTTCATGGCAACCTTTCAAGGAATCTTGGTGCATCAAACTACATTATCCTGGAATGAATTCACAGGTTCTCATCCTCTGTGTAAACAAAAGAAGAACCTTTTTTCCAAAGCAACATATCATTGGACCCAAGTTTGAAGACAAAATGCCTTTAAAGTATATATGTTGGTTTAGCTTAGAAGCCCATACAATGAAATATCTCTCTGAACTTAGCTCCTTCACAGTCAAAAAATAAAGAAAACACAATGATAGACATAATCCAGACTCTCTGAGTATATTCCATCTTTACGTGGTGAGGTGCGAGTCCCCTCTGTGTGCTGTGATTACCATTAATGAATAAAGAAACTACTTTGGACCTATAGCAAGGCAGAACTTAGGTAGGCAGGGAAAGCTAGACTGAATGCTGGGATGAAGGAGGGCAGAGTCAGGGAGATGCTACAGAACTACAGTCAGAGTCAGAAATGCCAAAACTTTGCCAGTAAGCAACTGCCATGCGACAATACACATATTAATGGAGATGGGTTAAATTAAGATGTAAAAGCTAGCCAATAAGAAGCTAGAGCTAATGGACCAAGCAATGTTTTAAATGATATAGTTTCTGTGTGATTATATCAGGGCTGAGAAGCCGGGAACCAACAAGCCTCCTCTTACAACAGATTAGTAAGTCTGCTCAGAAACACCAGGATAGTCTTGTTTCGCATTGATTCCAGGGATTTTGGTGAAGGCTGGGATGAATGTTATATACTCCTTGGAAGATAAATTTAATTTTACTCTTACATACCTCTGTTTTATTTTGACATTAAATTATCAGATCTTATGAATACTTACCATTAATGGGTTAGCTTCTCTCCCATAAGTTCCTGTGTTTTCCACACATGCTTGGAGTCAGTTGAACTTACCAATCCATCTGACAGACAATAAACAAGAAAGCCTGTATGCTTCTCCCTCTATGGCTTAATATGCATAATTGGATCATGAGCTCACAGACCTATGTGGGGGTGAGGTTTTCAGACTGAGATGCTGTAATGAGATTTTGAAGGGTTTATTGGTTTATTATATCAACAAAATGGGTTAAATGATTATAAATATCTCTGTCATTCATGTGAGCCTACAGAGACACTGATTTGTACCCAGTAGAAAGGGGAAGCTAGTATATTCCATAGTTACAATGTAAAAGTTGAGATCTAACAAATAAAAAGAGCCTTAATCTATTGCTGTATATGTGTGTAAATGCATGCCTCTCTCTCTCTCTCTCTCTCTCTCTCTCTCTCTCTCTCTCTCTCTCTCTGTGTGTGTGTGTGTGTGTGTGTGTGTGTGTGTGTGTGTTAAGCATTTTTCAAATAACAGCTTGTAAGGGTCTTCTTTTAGAAAAACTTTCCTTGGGTTATACTACATTTTAGTTATGTTATCTAAGTAATCCATCATCCTTGGGCTCTCCTCAAGAAGTGATGTTCTTATTTCATTATTTCAATGAGATAACAGAAAGTAAAGGAGTTAAGTGGTCCTCTTGAGAACAGAATTGTTGCTGGTAGCTACAGTTCTTTTTCCAATACTCACCTGATTGGGACACGTTGCTGCGAGAATGCCCTGTGCAACTTTTCTTTAGTGAGATTTCTTATACGAAAAGACACTGAGATTTGCAGGGACTGCTTATGCCTATCTGTTTGGTTTTCTTAAAGCCACTCTGATATGTTTGTCCATAGCCCTTCATTAGCTGACAAGGGCAATCTACCAGAATGTTGTTCGGTCTATTGTCTTTGCATGGCATCAGTAATAGCTATATCAGTTCACAAGACAATTTTGTTTTGGAAAGTGTTTGAGATCCTGAAGTGAATGCTGAGAGTCATGCGTGTGTGATGCCTAGAGAGGAGATAAAAATCTGGGTCCTGAGAAGGCAGGACACCTGGGAGCATAAAGACGGTAGGTAAGTAAGAAGATGTTCACACATTTTCATTATTCATTAGAACACTATGACAAGTCACTGTCCCAGTGTATGGGTTATCATCTCAGGGGTGATTAGCATTGTCTACTTTCTACATAACTATATGCTTTAAAGGGTGCTCCCCTTTCCTGAGGCATCCTCCCTTCATTGTCAATAATCTTGACCTACCTCTGCTTCATGCTACAGACTTATCATGACACTGACTAATTCCAACAGGTTCTCTGTCATGAATCCGGACAGTGTTTTCTTTCTGCATCATTTTTTCTCTGCTTGCTTTTGGACACAGTTTAATTTTGCATGTCTGTAGCTCACCTGCATCATGAACGTGAGCTCTGGGGAGGTTCGTTACTCCGAGCCTGTGTTTCTATTTCATTGAAGTCACTGTGCATAGTTTCCACACCTTTAATTATAGCCAATTTCATAATTCTTTAATATTAGGTTTTCTTAAAGCATAGTTTAAAAAAAGATGTTATTTGTTTTAGAGAGACTTTTTAAAAGGAGATTGTGTGGCCACTGATGTGTTGTTGTGGTCAAGCACTACATCCCATTTATTTCCTGGGAAATGTCTGATGTTTGCTCTCATTGTCAGCATCCTGTATTGTCGTCAGTTCTAACCACACTGCCCATGTTTTAACCCAGTAGCTCTCAATGCACCATGCGCCCCTTCCACTTTTCACAAGATTTCTGTATCTCTCCTTCCTGGAAACGCTCTTTGCAGACCGTTGCTTTAGAATTCTTTGTGTTAAGATTATGCTAATCATATTCACAAGAGTGGGAATTAAATTTTGATTAGATGTGGTTTGGGTCCCCCCCACTCGGCCTGCTGGCTTCCGCCTGTGGGAATGAGGTGCCCCTAGATGACTTCCTGTGTGAGCGTGGAGGGGGTGGGTTCACTCTGTGGACTCAACCTGAAAATAGATTGAGACTGAAAGGAGAATGATTGGAGCTGAGCTTTCAGCTTGATTATCTGCTGGAATCTCTATTACTTCTCATAATATGCTTGAAAAATTTTATTTGTACCTCAAGGGCAATGAGCCTGGCCTCATTTACAAATATGAATGCAGATATTCACCACACACTGTCTTCTCGAGACAGGCTTCCTGTCAGGGTGTTTTATTTACTTCCTCGGAAGAGAATATCCATCTCCAGGGGATTAGACATAGCATATATAATGTGATAATGGAAGCTCGGGAATTAGGGGTTTAGCTCTGATTCCCATTGTCCCAGGGGTAACCATGAGCTAGGTTTCAACTCTGACACTCTGACTCCTTCTCTGTGAACTGAGATAGAGCATTCTGACACAGCCCCATGAGCTTCTCCTAAGGGTTCTCGGACAGATGCATGATATATGTAAAATGCGCAGCCTGCACCAAGGCAGCATTTGGTCAATATTCATGTTCTTGGTGATTATTTTTGTCTCACAACAGGAAACTTCCAAACTGTGAAGTCATTCAGACAAAACTGTTTGTCTCCTATGCTTTCGTCCCACGTTTTACGTTGTTATTTCAAATCATAAATGGCGTCTCTCCTCTTAGTGTCCTCTGATTATGAGGAGACTGTGAATGGATGGAGGGGAAGAGAGAATTACTATATCTTAGGAATTTGTCATAATGATAAATAAAGAGCCTGAAAGTGATTTTTTTTTCCCCTCAGAAAACCATTGTTATCTTTTGAGACAGGAAAAGTAACTGAGAATGATCCCATTATTCTGATCACCGGCTTGGTGTTAAGCACTGTCCTGCCTTTTTTTATTTTCCTTATTTAATTATTTAAAGAATTTCCACTTCCTCCCCTCCTCCCAATACCCTCACGCTCCCCCACTCCCTCTCCTCCTCCCTCACCATTCCCAAGAGCAGTCAGGGTTTCCTGCCCTGTGGGAAATCCAAGTTCCTCCCCCCTCCCTCCAGGCCCAGGAAGGTGAGCATCCAAACAGGCCAGGATCCCAAAAAGCCAGTCCATGCAGATGAAACAAGACCCAGTGCCATTGTCAATGGCTTCTCAGTCAGCCCCCATGTCAGCCTCATTCAGAGAATCCGGTTTGATCACATGCTCATTCAGTCCCAGTCCAGCTGGCCTTGGTGAGCTCTCATTCCATCAGTCCCCTTGTATCAGTGGGTGAACGCACCCTTCGCGGTCCTGACTTCCTTTTTCATGTTCTCCTTCCTTCTGCTCTTCATTTGGACCTTGCAGGCTCAGTCCAGTGCTTCAATGTGGGTCTCCATCTCTATCTCCATCCATCGTCGGATGAAGGCTCCCTCTGGCTCTGCTTTCCTTGCTCACGAGCTCCCTCCCTCTGCTTCTCATTTGGACCTAGGGAGTTAAGTCCAGTGTTCCAATATGTGTCTCTGTCTCTATCTCCATCCTTCGCCATATGAAGGTTCTGTGGTGACACGCAAAATATTCATCAGTATGGTTATGGGCCAAGGCAAGTTCAGGCACCCTCTCCTCTGCTGCCCAGGGAACAATCTGGGGACCTCTCCTTGGGCCTGGGAACCCCTCCAGAATCAAGTCTCTTGCAAACCCTAAAATGGCTCCCTTAGTTGAGATATAAACTTCCCTGCTCCCATAACCATCCTTCCTCCCTCCCCCCCTCCTATTCCCCCAAGCCATCCCCAATCCTCTCCCTCTCCCCTCTCCCTAACCATCTGCCCTTACTTCCACCCCCCACCCCCTGTGCGCCCAAGTTTGCCTGGCAATCTTGTCTACTTCTAATATCCAGGAGGATAACTATATGATTTTCTTCAGGTTCACCTTCTTATTTAGCTTCTCTAGAATCACGAATTATAGACTCAAAGACCTTTAACTATGGCTAGAATCCACTTATGAGTGAGTACATACCATATTCCTCTTTTTGGATCTGGGTTACCTCGCTCAGTAAAGCGTTTTCTATTTCCATCCATTTGCATGCAAAATTCAAGATGTCATTGTTTTTTACCGCTGAGTAGAACTCTAGTGTGTATATGTTCCTCACCTTTTTTAACCATTCTTCTATTGAGGGGCACCTAGGTTGTTTCCATGTTCTGGCTATTACAAATAGTGCAGCTATGAACATAGTTGAACAAATAGTTTGGAGTATGGTAGGGCATCTCTTAGGTATAATCCCGAGTGGAATTGCTGGGTCCTGAGGGAGGTTGACTCCCAGTTTCATGAGAAAACACCACACTGATTTCCACAGTGGCTACACAAGTTTGCATTCCCACCAACAATGGATGAGTGTTCCCCTCACTCCATATCCTCTCCAGCATAGGCTATCATTGGTGTTTTTGAGTTTAGCTATTCTGACAGGTGTAAGATGGTATCTCAAAGTGGTTTTGATTTGCATTTCCCTGATCACTAAGGAGGTTGAGCATGACCTTAAGTGTCTTTTGGCCATTCGAAGTTCATCTGTTGTGAATTCTCTGTTCAGTTCAGTACCCCATTTTTTAATTAAGTTAATTAGAGTTTTAATGTCTAGTTTCTTGAGTTCTTTGTATATTTTGGAGATCAGACCTTTGTTTGATGAGGGGTTGGTGAAGATCTTCTCCCAGTCCGAAGGTAGCCTTTTGGTCTTACTGACAGTGTCCTTTGCTTTACAGAAGCTTCTCAGTTTCAGTAGGTCCCATTTATTCATTGTTTCTCTTATTGTCTGTGCTACTGGGGTTCTACTTAGGAAGTGGTCTCCTGTGCCTATATCTTGTAGACTACTTCCCACTTTCTCTTCTATCAGATTCAAAGTGGACAGATTAATGTTGATGTCTTTAATCCATTTGGACTTGAGTTTTGTGCATGGTGATAGATATGGATCTACTTTCATTCTTCTACAGGTTGACCTCCAGTTATGCCAGCACCATTTGTTAAAGATGCTTTCCTTCTTCCATTGTATACCTTTAGCTCCCTTGTCAAAAATTAGGTGGTCATAGGTTTGTGGGTTAATATCCGGGTCTTCTATTTGATTCCATAGGTCGACTTCTCTGTTCTTATGCCAATACCAAGCTGTTTTCAATACTGTAGCTCTGTAATAGAGTTTGAAGTCAGGGATGGTAATGCCTCCAGAAGTTCCTTTATTGTATAAGATTGTTTTGGCTATCCTGGGTTTTATGTTTTGCCATATAAACTTGATTATTGTTCTCTCAAGGTCTGTGAAGAAGTTTGATGGGATTTTGATGGGGATTGCATTGAATCTATAGATTGCTTTTGGTAGAATTGCCATTTTTACTATGTTGATTCTCCCAATCCAAGAGCAGGGGAGGTCTTTCCATTTTCTGGTATCCTCCTCAATTTCTTTCTTCAAAGACTTAAAGTTCTTGTCAAATAGGTCTTTCACTTCCTTGGGTAGATTAACCCTAAGATATTTTATACTATTTGTGGCTATCGTGAAAGGTGATGTTTCTTTGATTTCCCTCTCTGCTTCTTTATCCTTTGTGTATAGGAGGGCAACCGATCTTTTGGAGTTGATCTTGTATCCTGCCACATTACCAAAGGTGTTTATCAGCTGTAGGAGTTCTTTGGTAGAGTTTTTGGGGTCGCTTACGTACACTATCATATCATCAGCAAATAACGAAAGTTTAATTTCATCCTTTCCAATTCGAATTCCCTTGATCCCCTTATGTTTTCTTATTGCTATTGCTAGAACTTCAAGCACTATATTGATGAGGTATGGAGAGAGTGGACAGCCTTGTCGTGTTCCTGATTTTAGTGGAAAGACTTTGAGTTTCTCTCCATTCAATTTGATGTTAGCTGTCGGCTTGCTGTATATTGTTTTTATTATATTTAGGTATGATCCTTGTATCCCCAGTCTCTCCAACACCTTTATCATAAATGGGTGTTGAATTTTGTCAAATGCTTTTTCAGCATCCAATGAAATGATCATATGGTTTTTTTCTTTCAGTTTATTTATATGATGGATTACATTGATAGATTTGCATATGTTGAACCAGCCCTGCATCTCTGGGATGAAGCCTACTTGATCATAATGGATAATTTTTCTAATGTATTCTTGGATTCGGTTTGCCAGTACTTTACTGAGAATTTTCGCGTCGATGTTCATGAGTGATATTGGCCTGTAATTCTCTTTCTTGGTTGTGTCTTTGTGTGGTTTTGGTATCAGAGTAACTGCAGCTTCATAAAAGGAGTTTGGCAATGATTCTTCTGTTTCTATATTGTGGAATACATTAAGGAGTATAGGTATTAGCTCTTCCTGGAAGTTCTGGTAGAATTCTGCGTTGAAACCATCTGGTTCTGGGCTTTTTTTTTTTGGTAGGGAGATTTTTGATAACAGCTTCTAATTCTTCGCAACTAACAGGTCCATTTAGATTGTTCACCTGATCTTGGTTCAACTTTGGTATATGGTACTTATCTAAAAAAAAATGTCCATTTCTTTTACATTTTCCAACTTTGTGGCATATAAACTTTCGTAGTAAGATCTAATGATTCTCTGAATTTCCTGTATCTGTGTTTATGTCCCCCTTTTCATTTCTGATCTTATTAATTTGCATGTTCTCTCTCTGCCGTTTGATTAGTTTGGATAGGGGTTTGTCGATCTTGTTGATTTTCTCCAAGAACCAGCTTTTTGATTCATTGATTCTTTGGATTGTTTTCTGTGTTCCTATTTTGTTGATTTCAGCCCTCAGTTTGATTATTTCCAGTCTTCTACTCCTCCTGTGTGAATCAGCTTCTTTTTTTTTCTAGAGATTTCAAGTGTGCTGTTCAGTCTGCAATGTGTGCTTTCTCCGTTTTCTTTAATTGGGCACTTAGTGCTATGAACTTTCCTCTTAGCACTGCTTTCATAGTGTCCCATAGGTTTGAGCATGTTGTATCTTTATTTTCATTAAATACAAGGAAGACTTTAATTTCCTTCTTTATTTCTTCCTTGACTCAGGGGTGATTTAGTAGTTGACAGTTCAACTTCCATGAGTTTGTTGGATTCCTGGGGTTAGCATTGTTGTTGAATTCTAGCTTTAATCCATGGTGATCTGACAAGACACAGGTGATTACTAATATTTTTTTGTATCTATGGAAGTTTGCTTTGTTGCCGAGTATGTGGTCATTTTCAAGAAGGTTCCATGAGCTGCAGAGAAGAAGGAATATTCTTTCCTATTTGGGTGGAGTGTTCTATAGATGTCTGTTAAGTCCATTTGATTCAATACCTTCAATAATTCTCTTATTTCTCTGTTAGGTTTCTGTCTGATTGACCTGTCCATTGGTGAGAGAGGTGTGTTGAAGTCTCCTACTATTAGTGTGTGTGGTTTGATGACTGCCTTGAGTTCTAGAAGAGTTTCTTTTACATATGTGGGTGCCTTTATATTAGGGGCATAGATATTCAGGATTGAGACTTCTTCCTGATGAATTGTTCCTGTTAGGAGTATGAAATGTCCATCTCCATCTCTACTGATTGATTTTAGTTTGAAGTCGATTTTGTTAGATATTAGAATGGCCACACCCGCTTGTTTCTTAGGTTCATTTGCTTGGAAAACCTTTTCCAAATCCTTTACTCTGAGTAGGTGTCTGTCTTTGTGGTTGAGGTATGTTTCTTGTAAACAGCAGAATGTTGGATCCTGTTTTTCTATCCAATCTCTAAGTCTGTGCCTTTTTATAGGTGAATTGAGTCCATTGATATTAAGTGATATTAATGACCAGTGGTTGTTGATTCCGGTCATTTTTTTGGGGGGGGATAGTAGAGTGTATGTGTTTTCCTTCTTTGAGTTGTGCTTGTGAAGGGTCTCTAGATGTCTGAGTTATTGTAGGCAGTGTTGGGAATGTTGGATTACTTGGGTTGTGATTTTCCTTCTAATATTCTCTGTAAGGCTGGATTTGTAGCTATGTATTGTTTAAATTTGTTTTTATCCTGGAATATTTTGTTTTATCCATTGATAGTGAATGTTAGCTTGGCTAGGTAGAGTAGTCTGGGTTTGCATCCATGGTCTCTTAGTTTCTGCAGTACCTCTATTCAGGACCTTCTGGCTTTCATGGTTTCCATAGAGAAGTCTGTTGTAAGTCTGATAGGTTTACCTTTATAAGTTACTTGATCTTTTTCCTTTGCAGCTCTTAGTATTCTTTCTTTAATCTGTATGCTTTGTGTTTTGATTATTATATGGCAAGGGGATTTTTTTTTATCAAGTCTATTCAGTTTTCTGTATGCTTCTTGAACCTTCATAGGAATATCGTTCTTTAGGTTGGGAAAGTTTTCTTCTATAATTTTGTTGAATATATTTTCTGGGCCTTTGATCTGCAGTTCTTCTCCTTCTTCAATCCCTGTTATTCTTAGATTTGGTTTTTTTATTGTGTCCCAGATTTCTTGAGTGTTTTGTGGTGAGAATTTGTTGGATTTGCTGTTTTCTTTGATCAGAGCATTTATTTTCTCTATGGTATCTTCAGAATCTGAGATTCGTTCTTCTATCTCTTGTATCCTATTTGTTATGCTTGATTCTGTAGTCTCTGTTCGTTTACCTAGATTTTCCATATCCAGCCGGCCCTCGGTTTGTGAGTTATTCATACCCTGTTTAAGAGACTCTATTGCTTTCATAATGACACTGTTTTTCACTTCTTTTGGAATAGGGTGTTCAAGTCCTTCTGTAGTAAGATCACTGGGATCTGGTGTTTTCATGTTGTTTTTCAGATTGTTGGAGGAATTCTTGCCTTGGCACCTGCCCATCTCCTCCTTCAGATGCTCTCCAATGGCTCTTCCCTCCACTGGGTCTTCTGCTACAGGATTAGTGCCCCTTGCTGGCCAGGAATCACTTTGCCTGCAGTCCTACCTTGCTGCAGGCAGGCTATTAAAACAAAGGAACTCCCTCCCATTTGCACTCACCTCCCTGTCCCGGCGGCGCCCACACAGGCTGAGTTGGAGGATTTTATGCCCTGAAAAAGGGAGAGAGGAAGGGAAGGGGTTGCTGGCTGAAAGCAGGGATGGGGTAGGAGGAGAGAGGGTTTAGCTGGGGGAAGCCGCCCCTTTGGAATACCCAGGGAGATAAGGATGGCGGGAAAATTGTGTGTTCCCTTACCTGGCTTGTGTGGCGGGTCAGGAACACACTTACCCCTCCATTGTATCTTCTGCTACAGGATCAGTGCCACTTGCTGGTCAGAAATCTCCCTGCCTGCAGTCTTACCTTGCTGCAGGCAGGCTATTAAAACAAAGGAGCTCCCTCCCCTTTGCACTCACTGCCCCATCCTGGAGGCGCCCACACAGGCTGAGTTGGAGGATTTTATGCCCCGAAAAAGGGAGAGAGGAAGGGAAGGGATCCCTGCCTTGTTTTAAAACTTACAAAAATTATAGTAGGATATGATAGGAAAGGATTGTAAATGCTATTAAGAAATGGATACTAAAGACCTTGTGTCAATAGCAAAATTGGTAATCTTTGATATTTAGCATGTTTTATACTGTGACTTTAAGTACAACTATTATTTATTTGAAAGTCTATTGGACTATCATCAAATGTGTTGAAATGGATTTCAACTTTTGTCACCATAGTGTGTAATTTCAGCCACGGGCCTTTCCACTATAATTAGATTGTTTATTCCTTGACACAAAGAAGAAAAATCATTTGATAATCTTACTAGATATTAGGTATTTAGAGGCAAAAGCACCGGAACAAGAATAGGATGATGAGATTGCCCTTTATGGGGTAGTTTATGATGGTTGGTGGTGTCAATTGTGATGTTCAGAGCACCCTGGCCTCCACTGTGAAGATGAATGAAGGCTTGTTCCATAGAGCTGCCATTAACATGTCAGTCATACTCAGCTCTAGTCATCCGTGGCTAAATTGTTCTTAGAAGAAGCCAACATTGTCCCCGTGAAGAATGACAAATGAGAATTTGGCCATATGCTACCTTTTGAAATACCATGTTACTTCTTGGCAGATTTTCCTTGACAGAAACATTATAGATAGCTGAAGGTACATTCATATTTCTACTTCATGGTTTGGACACCTGCTGAAGTCTTCCAAGACAAAGTAGGATACTAGAGAAAGCAATGGACCAATGAATTCCTTGGATTGACCTAGCTTTCATCACTAAGCAATTGTCTCTGTTTGGTTGCAGGAGAAGAAGTATCAGGGAGTCTCTGCCCAGTGCCTCCTCCTCCTGAACGTATGGCTTGTGATATCCCCTGCCGAATGGACTGCGTAGTGAGTGAGTGGACGGCTTGGTCATCTTGCTCCCAATCCTGTTCCAATAAAAACACAGACGGCAAACAAACCAGGTCACGATCTCTCCTGGCTTTGGCTGGAGAAGGTAAGTGGCAGATTCAGTACCTCTACTGGAAGTTATGGAATAAGTACCTGCGACATTCTTGTCATGCACATAGATAAACTTAGATGATGTCTCTGCTTTTTAAATGAGCATTAACCATTTCATTTCCAGACCTGCATTCTTTTCTGTGAGCCCTCTATTTTTTCTATGCTGGGCTGACCTTTCCACAGAAATTGCTTCAGTCCAAACTCTCAGATCCCAGTCTGACGATTTAGTTGATCTTTTTATTCCACTGTTTAGAGAAGGTAGCAAAGTATAGTCACACATTCAGGCTTGGGTATCTTATACAACTGGGAACACAATTGGATCCATCTGGTATAAAGAGTTCCAAAGGAGGAATTAGGAGACCTGGCTTTCCCATAAAGAACTGCCAATAACACCTGTAAGGCACTTACCAGTGCCCTGGTTTCCTTTTCTAGAGTATCTAGTGCCAGGGGCCAAGGAGAGAACATGAAAGAATGAAAATAGCTTTGAAGAAAGTAAAAGGTGATATGGGAACGTGAACAGTAGCTGCAGAACAAATTAAAGGAGCACTCGTTCCCATCATTCCCAGCAATGAACTCTGCCCCCAGACACACATGCCATTCCTTTCATGTCCTACCTCTGCCTCCTCAGTCTTTGGTGCCATTAGAGCAGCAGCAGAACAGTGGGACCCCAGCTGTGAGGAATATCTTAAACAAGATTTCAGTGCTGTGATCACGAGAACTAGGGCAAGGGTAATAGTAAAGAGAAATTTGTAATCTCCAAGTGCAACTGCTTTTATATATTCTGGCTTTGATATTTCTAGAATGAAGGGTGGAAGTTTAGTATTAGAGTAAAAATAACAAAAATTGAGGCTGTGCATCTGAGCCATTTGTCCCACTGAATAAAACATTGTGGTGTGGACGAGCAGGGAGAGATCAATACTTCAGAGACACACTGCTCTTTACACCGGAATTAAAATGTAAAAGAATAGATAGTAATGAAGTTGGGTTATCTGATTCAGCCAAGGGTTTAAAGGTGAACATCTGCCTGGTCTCCCTGCCAGGGCATAGTGGGTTGTCAGAACGATTTCAGGGTTTAAGATGAGCTTTCTCTTGCCAGATTTTAATACATGCCTCTGGATTTCTCAACTTGCAGTAAAATGCTTCGTGGAGGATGGGTACTTCCCAAGAGGCACTCTGAGAAACATAGCATCTTCCTTAAGAAAGGGAATTATGTATAATGTGTGTCTGACATAATATCACTCCAAGGTCACAGCCTAGTCTGTGTCACCAATTCACAAGCAGACAACGTACATGACATAGTGTCACCCCAAGCTTGTTGGCTAGTCTATCTCATTGATTAACTTGGGCAAACAAAATAATATCCAAGAAAAGCTGGTTTCTTAGTAGTTCATTTCACAGATGTGGGCACCACAGGTGGATAGCAGACCAAACTAATTTTATATCCTGCTGAACACGGACCTGCTGCCTGTAAATTGGGGGACAAGAATGTACCATTATCCTTTGGTTATGGTTCAGAACATAGATTCCTGACCATAGAATTGAAATGATCCAGTAGGTTAGATCTTTAGATCACAGGAAAAACAAAAGCATAAATGGTATCATCATAATTAATGTTTTCTTTCTCATTTCCAATTTTTCCAGGTGGAAAGCCCTGTCCTAATAGTCAGGAACTGCAAGAGCATCGCCTATGCAATGACCATTCCTGTACCCAGCTCTACTGGGAGACATCTGCCTGGGCTCCCTGCTCTGAAAACACTCTTGTGACGACTCTCAATGTGACCATTGGCTGGAATGGAGAAGCAACATGTGGGGTGGGCATCCAGACACGGAGAGTCTTCTGTATCAAGAGTCATGTGGGCCAAGTCATGACCAAAAGGTATCTCCAGGTTTCTGCTGAAAATGCATGTGATCATTTTATAATTGAGTACTTTTAGTAGAAAGTGATTATCAAACATATGATAGGCCTAGGTTTTTGCTAAAGTAACAAGAACTTTTGTTTTTCTTTGAAAAATCTTTTTGCTTATTTTGTTCATGTGTACATGTGCGCACACACACATGTACAGGTGTCTACAAGGGCCCAAAGAAGGCATCAGATCTCCTGGAGCAGGGGTTATGGTGGCTGTGGGCATCCTACTTGAGTTCTGGGAAGCAAACCCTGGTTCTCTGGAAGAGCAGCACATGCTCTTATCCATTGAACCATCTTTCCAGACCCCGTTCTTCTTGTTACTGGACCATCCAAGATTAACTTCAAAGTTAAGCATATTCAGTAAAATATACCAGAAGTGCGCTTACAGTGCATGTATTCATTAGTGAAAAGCCAAGTCATCTCCACATACTTGAAATAAATTGGAGTAATTAAACACATTTTCTAGGACTGACCTCTGTGTCTTTGGCTCTTCTCAAATCTTACAGAGATTAGGTCAGTCTGGAACCAGGTCTGTACTTTGAAGGGTAGCATTTATCATTGTTCAGACTCCCGGGTTTCTCCTCTCACAGAAATTTTGGTCTGCCTAATCTTTGCTTCTAAAAAGAATATAGTTTTGAGATTTCTGCATTCTCTGTAGAGAAGGTATACATTTTCCTAAGGTAAGAGGGATATATTGACATGGGAACTGGGACACGGATTTTTAAAACCATGTCAAAAAATATTTCAAGGGATGATAAGAAAGAAGAAATTGGCTAGAGAGATCCAGTGGGAGAGTTTCATCTCTGTCTCTAGCTCTCTCTCTCTCTCTCTGGTGATGAAGAGAGAACTTAAGGTCCTTTGCTATGTTCAGAGATGTGGTAGGCGACCTATCCTCAAACATTCCCTTGTAACAGTGTTCAAAGACCCTACTCTGACCATAGGAACGTTGAGTCACCAAAGTGTGCTGGCAGAAGCTTTGGTATATTGACATCAGTTTGGTAATTTGGTGTTCCCCTGGGAAATAGGAATTTTCAGTCTAGCAAGAAGAAGCTCCTTTCTCAATTCTCTAAGAGCATGGACTTAAGTGCTTTAGGCAAGTGGGGAAAGCAGTGGGAGAAAACGAAGTTGACACTCAGAGAAATGCGGGAACATTTGCAGCACAAATGTAAGCAGTGTGCCCCCCAGCCCTCCTCTCTGGCTACTAATGTAGGCAAATTTATTTGCCCATCTGACAGGTTCAGGGCGGTATATGCCCAGCGTGGCAACTCAAACACTTGAGGAGCGAGACCTAGCTTTACTCTCAGCATCACAGTGAAGGGCTGTGCCAATCCACACTGTCGCCGAAGGTGTGTGAGGAAACTACAGAAGCTCAAGCTAAGGGAACAAAACTGTCTAGAAGGGTCCTGACAGGCTAGGTGTGGCCCACCACTGGCACTCATGAAACATTAGAATAAACATAAAATTAAGAATAGAGCTAAAGAATAGGATGACCCCAACACAGCCTACGGTAAATTTTTGCTTGGTATTCTGAAGAGGAATTTGAATAGGCTTGTAGTCGTCGCTCTCTTCTATAAGTTTTCAGCTCTAAACTCCAGCTGGAAAAATCTACTTGATGTTGAGGTAATTTTTTCCTACTTCTTGGCAAAAGGACAATAGAAAAGAGACTCACATATACTAAGTAATTTATTACCACATACTAAGTAAAGTATTACAGAACAAGGAAAGTTGAGCTTACATTAAACAGCCTTCATTGTCCTCTCATATCTCATCATCACTCTGGAGAGCAGCTTATTATAAATATGTCTGAACACACTACTGTATTAAAATGCTAACAGTTCTAGTTAGCACTGCTGTCAGCTAGACACAATATAAAGTTGCTTGAGCAGGGAATCTTGATTCAGGGGTTTTCTAGATCAGATTGGCCTGTGGGCATGTCTATTTGGGGTTTTCTTAATTGATATAGGTGACCCACCCACTGTGGGCAGCGCCATTCCCCAAGACGACGGTCTTGAGCTGTATAAGAAACCAGCTAAACATCAGTCTGAGAGTGATCCATCAAAGAGTGATCTTCCATGGTTTCATCAAATGTTTCCTTGGGTTCCTGCCTGATTCCCCTCAGTGATGGGCATGGAAGTGAGAAGCTGACAAACCTTTTCCTCCCCTAAGTTGCTTTGGGTCCAGTGTTTCATCACAGCGACAGAGATGATGAAACACTAACATAAAGATGCTTTGTGGTTAAAATAAATTATAGCACTAAAATAATTCATAAAGTAGTACGTATCTTTAAAAATTTTCGTATATGACACTACAAAAAACATTAGTTCAACAAACAATCTCCAGTTTTGCTACAGTTTTTCAGGCCAAAAGTCACTTTGATGTATGTCTCACATAACAAGCAGATACAGAGAGTGGGAGAGTTGTTAATGCTAATTACTCTAATGTACTGTAACAAAGCTGGGAAACTAACCATGACATTTTCATCCTTACTATATGTCTCTAAACCATCCTGCTACACACAAGCAGCCTACATTGCCTTTAGTAAGTTTACTTCATTAAAATTCTTAAGGTCAATCACATTAAGTGAAATAAGAAGATGATGCCCCAGTGGAATGCCCTGTGAGATTGCCACCAGTAGAAAGTGTGCTTTGCTCTGCCCTTTCCAAACACACACACACACACACACTAGTTCTTTTTAATGTGGTAGCCCATGTCAGCACAGACAGATCCCCGGTTCCCTTGCAAACTCCTTAGCATGGAATGGGAATTAGAGGCAAAAAGGAGGAATGATCTTCCCCAAGAAAAATTGTGGGCTAGAGAATGAACGCACTAAAGTGATATATGTGTTTTGTTCCTAACTCCCTCCACTAACAGACAAAAAGTTTCTCTCCTCACATTGCTGAGTCTGAGTTTGGTTTGCATGTGATTGTATAGGTGAGAATGTTCCCATTGTATGAGTAATAAAACTGATCATATCAGAAAATGAGAACCAGCTGGAAGCAGAAGTCATAGCTCACATGGGTATTTCTGGGGTTTTGTTTCATTATTCAATGCTTTCCAGTTGTAACGTTTAAAAAAAATAACAACAAAGATAAACACACAGTTCAAGCCTTCCAACGTTTCTGATAAGCATTTCCTGCTTTTGCTGTGAAAATACCTGGCATTTGTGTGAGATATAGTAAAAGGCATAGCTGTGCTTAGACATCTCGTGCAGAAAACGTTAGCAGATAGGCCCATCCAGCTGAGGGAGATGAATGCCGCCGCTGCCGAGTCGGGTGAGTGATTAGGGAGGTGGGCACAGAGCGTGCACCATAAAGAGAGAGACATTGTGAAAACTGGCATGGCTTCGCAGCTCCTACTGATGTTCTTCATGTCAGTATAGAGCTACAACCTACAGGCTCAGAGGAAAAGACAATGTGAGCAGAACCTCCCAGAATAAGTCTAAGGGAATGGATGTATAAAATGAAATTCATGTGCCTAATATCAAGAGCACTGCCATTCAGAGCACCATCTATACTCACAGGTGGGAAGTGTAAGTCATCCCCAATGGCAAGGAGTCATGCTTTTTCTGCTAACTGAGCAGTGAGTTCATGTCTTCCTGGTTTTTGAGACTGTGCTTTCAACTTGGAAATGGCTAGATAAAACAGTAAATGACTCACTGACAGTTACTATTTATATTGAGCTAGGACCTAGCATTATAAATATGTAAGAAAGAATTCTGTCACCAAGACAATCAGAGCTAATGCTATGAATCACATTTTATATGTAGAACATACATTTGTAAGTGACAACAAAAACAAGATTAGCTCTTGGTGTCACTGAGATGATGATGTTACTGAGATGATGCGGTCCCTTGGTGTCACTGAGATGATGATGCAGTCAGTCCCTTGGTGTCACTGAGATGGTGATGCAGTCAGTCCCTTGGTGTCACTGAGATGATGATGCAGTCAGTCCCTTGGTGTCACTGAGATGGTGATGCAGTCAGTCTCTTGGTGTCACTGAGATGATGATGCGGTCCCTTGGTGTCACTGAGATGATGATGTCACTGAGATGATGATGCGGTCCCTTGGTGTCACTGAGATGATGATGTGGTCCGTTGGAGTCACTGAGATGATGATGCTGTCCCTTGGTGTCACTGTGATGATACATAAAGGGAACATTAGAGTTTTTTCAGGCAGAGGACACCTGAGCTATTTGTAGAAAATGATGATATTTTGAAACTCTAACAGGAAATTTATAGAAATTGGAAATATGATCAAGTGTGAAGTCTACACAACATGATTGTAAATAGAAGGCAGCTGAGCCCGGGAGGAAAAGGTAAACTTGCTGGAAGAATAAAATAACACAACACCACTTCCTAGAAAAGAGAATAGTTGACTCTGTTCAGATCAGACAGCATATGCCGTTTCAGGGCAGGTCTTAGCTTCTTGTTTCCATAAAGCACTGCACCTAGGTCTAGCCTTCTTGGGAAGAGGATGCCAGTGTTGCTTTTCCTCCCTAAGAGCAGAGCTTAGGACGTGTGTCACCTTAGAGAGGGCCAGCAAACTCTCCAAAAACTGCATTATGACAGATACTTCCAGAGTCAGTATGATGGACGCTACTGCTTCCCGAGGAGAGATGAGCACTGACTGCTGTCTGAGTGGCCAGAGCCCCTGCAGGACAGGCACCCTGTGCCGGAAACTTAAAGTTCAGTACCACAGACACTATTCTTTGAATCCCCAAAGGAATTGTCCCGAGGTGTGTCTGAGCCCTACGTCTATGTTCCACAGAACTCAGAAAAAGAGATCTTATTGGATACATTCCAGCCATGTTTAGACCGTACTCTCTGCCAGCTCTGGGACCCAAGAGGCAGCAGAGGGGCTAGGATAAATGGCAGTTCACTTTATTTTTATTAGACCTCAGAGTATGAATAAAAGTCCTGGGAATGATTTCAGTGTTTTTTACTGTCTGACTAAGGTAGGATATAAATTTTCCTTCCTGGAGTGGGTTGTTTCAATGACACTATATCCTTATAAAGAGCCTCTTTCTCCTCCTGCTTTGCTCATTGAGCAAATCCACTTGATAACGGTTTGTTTGAATTAACGACGGTGAATAACAATGCACTAATAAGAATCCATTTATTATTCATTACTCACTTATTGCTTTCTGCATGCATGTACATTTTTCACTCTAATTTATTGTACCAGAATATTCCATACTGCACAGAGTTGAGCGACACATGAGGATCATGGGTGGGATGCAGCCAATCCCCAACCATTCCCTATTCTACACCCCATTTCCCATAAGACAACCTCATTTTCAACTGGTGTCTCATGTCTGTCTCTTGACTGTGTAGTAATGTACCTAGCTCATGAACAGAAATGTGAGGGACACCTGGAGAGTGTTCAGCTTTTCTCTTCTCCTTCTGTGCCCCTGACTGCATCTTGTCAGTTTGTCTGTCTGTGCTGTGTCTTCACGTCCACACGAACAAACCCATGCATTCACTCTCAGTCCTCTTCTCATTCTGACACTTCCCTCTTAGTTTTAAATGAAAGGAACTTTTATGTATCATTCAGGTGATGTTTTTGTTTATAATTTAAAACCCATCTCTTGATTAGAGCCCATCAAAACAACAATCCTTAGATTCTCTCACAGAACCTTCAATGGCGTCCTTCCTGTTGGAGCATTCTGCCAGTAACCTACGTTTATGCTTTTGATTAATTATTTTAGAACCTTTGTCTTAGTCAGTTTGAGCTGCTATAATAAAAAAAATGCCATTGAGCAGTGACCAAAACAAATGGACCACTCTTTCTCGCAGTCTTGGAGGGTAGACTCTCAAGATAACAGTCTCTTTGGTACAATAAGGGATTCTTCCCCATTTATAGTGGACTACTCTCTGGGTCTTCACATGGGGATGAGCAAGAAGAGAGGACACGCCTCTTCATACCAGGAGGCTGATCCTCTGACACTGCTCACATACACTGCTCACAGCCTAAAGGCGGCACTCAGGTTCTGTCCCTTTGAAAGTCACGGGCTTAACATGTGAGTTGAGGGAGACTCACACTCGCCTTCCAGCATGCATTAGTTATTTGTCTCATCACCAGGACAACATACTTCACAGGACATAGGGACAGAAGGATGTGTGGAGTGATCTGTGGAGTATGTGGAGTGATAGCTCCAAGGAGCGATGTCCGCTGTGGCACTGGAGGCTCGGAGCCAGCGCTGGAGGCCACTGTTCACGTCACACCCACAGTCAGAAAGCAGATAGTGGGAAGTGCGTGTGCAAACTCACTTTCTCCTTTTTATTCAGTCTGAACTCCCAGTCCACCGACCATAGTCAGGGTAGCGCTTCCTATGTCAATTAATGTAGAAACTCCCTCAGCAGCATGACTAAAGATTTATTTCCCTCGTGATTATAGATCTCATCAGGTTGACAGTCAAGACTAGCCATCACACACCACATCCTCCTCCCCTGTTTTATTTAGACTCTCTGAGCCCTTGCTATAGAGCATAAAGGCCTTGGACCCCTGCTTGCCTTCTTCACTTCTGATGCTGAAACACACCCACTGCATCCACGTCTTGCTGTAGCCAGACCAGCATTGTAGAGCACTCCTTCCCCAAACACGACTGCCTCTTCCACTCTTCGCACTGCTTCTAAAGTTTTTTTAAGTTACAAAAATGATTTTGTGCTAATAGTTCTATCATTTGAGGCCCAGTGTGAGCAGAGTTTCCTTCTTAGAAGACATCTCTTTTTCCCTTCCTTTGTTTCTAACATTATTAGTTCCTGACATGAGTCTTTACATTTGAAGTATTCTTGTGTTTGCATGTTGGTCATTTTGTCACGCCTGGAGAATCTCCACTCTGAATACTATCCCATGGTATTGTGAAGTTCTGTGACGGTCTGGCCAAATATCTCCCCATTAATCTTATCTCTTTTGTTTTTCATTTTCTCCTTCTGAAAGTCTGATAATTGTTAGGCTTGTGTTGTGATATTTTTTGCTACCACCATAGTTTTCAAGTGTTTGGTTTTCCTGTAGTTTGGGGTTGACTCTCTATTGTCGAGGGCCTTCAGTTGAGCATTCCTCTGAACCAAGGTCAGAAATAAGTGCAAGAATACAGGCAAGGCAGTTAACCACACATGGCTCTAACACTCTGATCCCTTCTTTAATCTATGTGACATGTCTGGGCTTTGTGGAACCTTCTAGATTGAAACCTTACACATGCTCAATGAAGTGCCTCTCTGGCTCCCATGTTGTTTTATTTCCATTGTAGAAGACAAATGTGCCATTTAGCTCTTAATATTCATAAGCAACAAAGCAAGTTAAAACAAAAGATAACTTTTTTTGGTTGTTTACAAGAACTTTGTTTCTTCCAAGTGGTTGGTTCTCTAAGTCCATTCCCAGTTGTATGCATTAACTTAATTGTCAACGGAATAAGAGCGCTGATGTTTTCCTATGTTTCATGTTAGTTAACAAGTCTGTTATCTATGGCTTGCAGTAGCATGTGTTCCCTGTCTCATCAGCCTGGATGCTCTATGGAAAGCAGAACAATTTAAATATTCCAAAATGTTTAATTATCAGAGACATACAACATCCTAACTGAGCTCTACTGTCTCTTCCTTCTTGTATTCCATGTTCTACATCTTCTTCACCTTCTGGAGCAATCGGTAATTTGATGCATCACCTGAAAGTATGTTTTTGACTTGTTTATTCTGAAAAAAATATCAAATATTACTTGAACTGACCCCGGTGGTATGACAGTTGACATTTTCTTAATTTTAAGAACGGCATCTTTTTTCCTTGCTGTAGGGAATAGTACTTTGGTGTCAGAATCAAGTGAGCTGGAGCTGGCTTGAGTTTGCCTCTGGCCATGACCTCCTGTGCAGGGGTCATCATCTCCTGAATCTTTCTTCTATCACCTAAAAGAAAAAGTCTTTTGCTTGAAACCCTACAGTTCTAATCCAGATCTATTCTCTGAAAGACTGACATAGTCTCTTTGCTTTCACAGATGTCCAGAGTCTACAAGGCCTGAAACTGTAAGACCGTGTTTCCTCCCATGCAAGAAAGACTGCCTTGTGACTGCTTTTAGCGAGTGGACACCCTGCCCACGTCTGTGTCAGCCAGGTAGGTCGTGGGTGCTCTCAGCCTGCTATCTTTCCTAGCCATTTGAACCAGGTCTCACTGCTGAACACATGGGAGACTGGGGGATGTGAACTTTTTCTCATCCGTCTGTGTGTTAGGCTGACAATGAAGTGAGTAAAGGGATATACACAGTCCCACATAAGCAGCTCTTTAGATTTTGGAAAAGAAAATGTACTCAGATACGATATGTCGTGATTTGATTGGTATACATTCTAGGAATACATATGTGTTATGGTTTAAAAAGAGGCGGCACAGTTCCTCGAGGAACATCAGTGGGCCATGAGGGGCAGCGGGTCCCAGGCGGGGGTGACAGGGTGGGGAGGGGGAGAATACATGCCATGCTGAGAGTGTGGGTATAGAGTTTGCTTAGAAGGGGGAGAGGGAGAGACAGACAGACAGTCAGACTGACTGATTGACTGGGTGGGGGCAAGAGAGCCAACAGCCACTTCTTCAAAAGAGGGATGAGGAGAGAGGCTTGAGGAAGATCCACTTGCCACAGCACAAGGGGGATAGTAAGCAGGGCTTGTCTCTTAAAGAGACAGGATACCCAGGTGATGGTGGGGCAGACCACTACAATATGTCCTACTAACCTATGTCTGGAAGACCTCTTCAAGTAATAACAACTTGCTAACTATCATTATCAATGTCTTATTTGGAACATTATTCCTGTGGGATTCCTTCTGAAGCTTAATTACAACCCCAGAGCTGCTGTGTGCACTCGACTTAGTATAACACACTTAATTAACGTATAGAGCTTAATCACTGTGTTTAAACTGGTAATAAGCATAACTGCACGAAGAAAAAACAGAGCAACTGTGTCAATAATCCTTAAACAAGTACAAACACTGGAAATATAAGATTTCTCTTTTTTGTATTTATTTTGGGTGGTGATTTATGTGCCTGGGTGTTATGCAGGACACGGAGGAGCCAAGTCTAAGCTGAGCATAGTAGACTAAGTCCTCCAGACTAAGCTAAGCTTCCAGATGAGCTAATTTATAGCTGCGATGTTCTGTCTCAGTCTGAGGTTTGGAGTGAACCCCTAGTCCTGGTCCCTAATATTTTACCCCTGCTGCAGTAAGGAAAGAAAATTCTAGCAAAAGTAAAAGCGCTAACCATGGTCCCCAGACATGATTGTCTCCCAGACACGCATGATCATGGAGGTGGCACTTTACAAGCAATGTGTGACTTTCTCTGCCGTCGCACTAGCTCAATGGAGAAAAGGAAGCGTTCAGCCATGCGTAGAAAACTTGTCAGACACTGAGGACGTCCTGCTTCCCCCTAGAATCACAGCCATGTTTGTCTGGGTTTCCTCATTCTTTCATCTGTAGCGCCACTTGATCAGGTAGGGCCAACATCGCCACAGATCCAAAGGATGAAGAAATCGGGTCAGCTGTTGAAGACCTCTTCAGGACTCTGAACATGCTGGCTATTACCTCCAGTGTCTTAGGCTACAAAGATGACACCTGCATATGGAGTTTTATATCTGTGCCTTCTGAACATTTCCACAGAGTTAAGATAATAGCTCAGCTTAAGGGCAGAATTGCGAATAAATATATTGAATCAGAAGGAATTTAGAGGATTATCTGTCTGATCTTTGGGAGAAGAGAATGCTAATCTCTTCTAGGAACTCTACGTTCACTTTGTGGAATAGAGAGCCAAAGTAGGTGAGTTGGATAAGTGGGGTTTGGTACAGCCTGGAAAGACAGCGGAACAGAAAAGCAGCCTCTGTTCTGATCCGTGTTGAAGACAGTGTTGAACAGGGCGGTGGTGGCGCACACCTTTAATCCCAGTACTCACGAGGCATAGACAGGCAAATCTCTATGATTTTGAGTCAAGCCTGAACTACAGAGCGAGTTCCAGGAAGGCTCCAAAATTATAGAGAAATCCTGTCATGGAAAAAAAAAAAAAAGAGTTGAAGGAACTGACTTGAAGTTTTAATAGTGATATAGACTAAATATTGGAAAAATGCTGGCGAATGGTGGGAGAGTCCCTTATTTTTTTAGCTTCTGACTCATCAGGGCTTAGCATAATCTCTTTGTTCAATAGTTACAAAGTGGAAAAATTGGGATAAAAGTATAGCCCCCTGAAAGCCGAAATTTAGTGTGGTGCCATTTAAGTCCCCTATCACTTTGAAAACCAGATTAGTTTAGTTGAGCCGGGGCACCCTGGCAAGCAGAAACTACTCCAGCCACTGTCTGACTGTGTAGCCTGAATGCAATAAAATTTGCCTTGCGTTTTAAGACTTTTTCTCACCTTGGCTGAGGGTTTGAGAGTCGCAGCTTGTAATATAACTGGTTTTGGAGCAGCTTTAAATTTTACTTCAATTTCCAGAGATTCGATTAGTTGTTTACATGGTAGACAATGCAGCGATAATTTCTAAGTCTCAGTGGTGTCTCTTTGCCTCTAACTCTTCAAACCTAGATAAGCCTTTTCACAGTTGTGCAGTCAGAGACCCGAAGAGGTAAAGATTCAATTTTTAGACTTCTTCCAGCGTTCTGCTTGTTCTTGTGTTTAGTCACATGCCTGGAACATGTTCTTAAATAAGCTTGGGTTAATCAGAGGATGCTAAGAGATGGGGGTTTTTGGTTTTTTGCTTTGCAAAGAAATGGTCATTTTAAGCCTGTTGTTCTCAAATGCTCATGCCCTTAGATCACCTGGAAGCTCAGTGAAATACAGATTACGGTCCTTATGCATAGGAATTTGCAACCAGTAGCTGTGGGATAGATGCCAGGTATTTGCAATTATATGAGGCCTAAAAGGGCAAACTCTCATCCTGCCTTCCAACCACTGGTCTGCAGGGCCTCAAAACCCCCTGCTTCTTATCCCCTCTACAACTTCTTTCATTTTAAAAATCTGGGGACTGTGAACATTTAACACAGGGGTTGCGCGCAAAGAGGGAAACAGACACCAAAGTCTATTAGACCAGAAGCAAACTTTATTCCAATAAAAAATAAAAATAAAAATAAACAAATCTCCACAGGGCATAAAAAGCTATCAGCTAGCTGAGACCACAGTCAGAGATGGACTTGAAAGGCTGTGGCAAAGGACAGTTTCTGAACTCCCTCTTTTTATAGCAAGAAGCAACAAGCATTAGGCATTGTTATGGATTTGCTGCAGGTCCCCACAAACCAAGGTGGCTGGTTCCCTGGGTGTCCCCGGCAGCTAGCCATGTGGGCGACAGGTGGGCAAGGGGCAGACAGATAGGCACACCATGCAGATGGGTTTGATACAAGCTGCTGGGGTCCCAAGCAGGGATGGTGCACAAGACTGAACAACAGGCTCCATGTGACTGCAGCGGGCGGGTGAGAGAGATGGATAAACATACCACACAGAGTAAAGTTAAGTTAAATATTTATTAGATGGGTTATGGAGGGGAAGGAAAAAGGGGAGAAGGGGAGGAGAGAGAGAAAGAGAGAAATGGAGAGGAGAAGAGGAGAGAGAGACTGGGGGGTAGAAGAAGGGAGAGAGGCTAAAGCTGCCTCTTTGAGAGAGGGGACAGGAAGAAGGAAGAGTCAGAATCTGAGGCTGCAGGCAGGAAGGGAGTGGGCATGGTTTGTGTCTTAAAGAGACAAAACAATCATAACAGGCATGAACAAAGAAATTTTTTACATTTGCAAGGTAAAACTCAGATACAAATTATTCTTCTTTACAACTTCCATCAACAGAGATTTTTAGTTGAACTAGAATTTTTATTTAAACCTTTGTTTCTCTCTGGCCCTTTCTGACAGTGTTTACCAAAGCTCTACAGTCCCCTGATATTGCCAGTTTCACATAGCAAGGAAGGGTATGGGAAAATGAACAGCCAAAAAGTCAGGTACATTCTATCATTTAAAAGTTAACTTAGCTCACATCAGCTGGTCATGAGTGGCCAGGGGGTTCTTTAAAAGCTGACCCTTAGTTTGCAGAGGGCTGCTTCAGCCTTGCAGACAGAGCTATAGGTTGTAAAGCAAAGTAACCCACTGTTAATAGTTAATTCTTAAGTTTCTGAGAAAGATGCTGACAGCCTGCTCTCATTATCCTGGGCCTACAACATTATCTTCCTTTGTTTCTACATTCTTATTTTTGGAATCTACATTTTTCTATTCTTATTCTTAGACTCTTCAGAGACTACATTGTGGATAGATTGTATTTACAGTTTGGCATCACAGATATCCTGCTAGTCTTTTCTGCCTCAGTTTTTTCACATGGGAAATGGGTTTAGTAGTTGCACACATCATAGGGAAATAAACCCAGACTGCTGCCTCACACACAGTAGACATTCGACGGGTGACCAAGACTGTTGGCCCCTATGTGGTGGGAGGCTGACATTGTAAGGAGATGCTAAAGCATAGGTTCTCTGTCCCTGAGACCCCTGAGACTGTTCTTCCAGGACTGCTTTGAGGAGTGGGACTTCAGAATATTGCATGTCAGACCTGAAACTGAAAGCAGACCTCCCCCTCCAGGAGCTTGTGAAAGGCAGATTCTAATACAATAGACCTGGGTCCTGGGTCTCTTTCTAAGACCTGGGTCTCTTTTTAAGTCCTGGGTCTCTTTTTTTCCAAGTTGTTCCCTATACTTTGGGTGCAGAACTCTAGTAGAGGGAAATTTATTACTGATTTCTTAGTAAGAAAATGTCAGCTTCAAAGTTAAAAGTGAGTTCATAGATTTGGGTCACACCCTCAGGAGTTAACATAAATGCCATGCAGCAAGGTTGAGAAAAATGTTTGGTCCCTACCAAAAACTCAGGAGTTAGGGCAGAGTGGAGTAACTTGTACTTTCAACTCATCTGGGCAGATAAATTTATGGCTGTAGGTTGGGTCAAAGTTGAAGGACAGTGATGTGATGTATGTATTCCTGAAAGTTGTCTTTGTGACAGAATCATTGGGAATCTGTTAAAAAAAAATGACAGTTCCTAGATTCTATTGTCAGACATTCTGACTTAATTCGTCTGTGGTGTGATAGGGAAATCGCTAGATTATGTGAATCTCCAACCTAATCCATCCTAAACCCCCAGAAAAGCCAGGGTGGTTCAGAGGCCTAGTACATTAGCAATGATTTGTATCTTAGCAGTGAGTGAGCTGTGTCAGGTTTTATTTTGTCCTGCTTGTGATTATGAGCTAAATCCCTTAGACTAAAAGGCATTTTCAAGCCAGGAACAATCTCTGGCTCGTAGCCAAACAGATTTCTTTTTCTCATTCTTCCTTATCTACGTCTGCCTCGAAAGCATTAATAATCATTCCACATCCTTTTCTACGCAAATCAAAGTTCTATCAGAGCTCAGCCCTGTGTGGCCTCTCTCATTTTTAAGTCCCTGTCATAAGTTAATCGGATGCTTAATAAGCTTTTCATGGCTCTTCCTTCCCTATTTTCTCCAAGCCTTCTTCAGCCTATAAAGCAAATGCCTGCCCGAAAAGCCCTAAGGTTGGCTCGGTAATGACAAGTACAAGATGCCCTTTGCAGCTTTCTTCACCCCCCTCCCCATGGAATTTCCTTGGTGTACTCTTGACTGAGGATCACTGCAGACCACCCTGGGCTCAGTCTCCAAAGGTTGAAGGGCATTTACAGCACTGAAGCTCCCCATAGGTAAATCTTCTAGGTAGTGAGGATAAGAAATACTCCTTTACAGCTTAATATTTCTTAGTTTATCTTTGCATACATTTTAGTCTACTAGAAGAGAGCATTGCTAATTTCTTATTGCCAATTAATTATCCTACTCAATGCTGTCATTACTATCAGACTTCATGGGAATCCTCCTGTCTCAGCTCTGGAGTGCTGGACTTACAGATATGAGTCACTGCACTTGGCATGGTTTTTCTTTAAAGCCAATGATATTATTCCTAGAAGATCTCTATCAGGCTGACTTGCATAGGATTTATTTTGTATTTTCAATATTTAATTAGTATATGAAAATTCAGATCCTCACACATATAACTTAATAAAATGTTAAATATCATGTATTAATAATTAATACAAAATACCCCATGAGTGCACAGAACGGGAATCACACCGCGGGGCGTTCTTGCTTTGTCTATACTCTCCTATTTCATTTTCTCCTGAATTCACTAATCAAAATTTTTCTCAGATGTATCGATGACTTTATGGGAGAACAAATATAGAGGAGGTAAAGGGAGGTAAAATGATTAGTCTGAAGAATGAAACGAAACCTATACAAAACATATCTTCTATAACTTCCAGGAAACCTTGGGGTTTTTAATTAATTGTTTGCCAATCTCCTAATTAAAGACCAAGGGAGTGCCTCCTGCTTTCATCTCCAGGAGTGAGCTGCATGGTAGAGCCATGGTAACAGGAAGGCCTGCAGCAGGCAGGCTGTGCTGGGAGTCAGCAGGAAACCTCATTTGATGGTATCCATTTCCTCCTGTGTGAGCCCTGGGAGTTAGGTCTTGAGTTTCCAGATTCAAAGACAGTGATTAAAAACAAACAAACAAACAAAAACCACCTAGGTCACATGTCATAACAGTTAGGATTATGAATTTTTTCATGAATTTTGTTTTGTTCTGTTTTTAATTCAAGTCAATCCCCCATTCCCTTGCTCTAATTCCTTTATTATTCCCTCCCAACTTCAAGTGCTCATCTTTTGTATTTTAGATTTTTTTTAACCCACTAAGTCCACTTAATGCTACCTTTATGTGTATAGGTGTAAGGTCCATCTGAGCACGGGGATTGGGATTTTATGAACACCTCCCCACACCATGATGAGATTTGTGCCTGGTTTGGTCTTGCGCTATGAGGTCACACAAGCAACTTTTTGGCAGTATCCAAAACACACTGTCTCCTTGTCGTCATCTACCACCTCTGGCTCTTAGACTCTTGCTACTTCCTCTTTAGTGATTATCCTTGAGCCTTTGGAGAAGGGTTGGGATAGAGACGACCCATTCAGTCCTCAGCAATGCATAGTCTATATTGACCAGTTGTGGGTCTCCATGTTAATCTCCATCTGCTACTGAAAGAAACATCTCTAATGAGATCTGAGATGCACTAATATATAGCTAAAACAAGAAGTCATTAGGAGTTGACTTAATCAAGTTTATTTGGAAGAATAATGTAGGTTCTCCCCCAGGACCTATGACCTACTAGCAACTAGTAATTGGCCAAGATCATAGTCAAGGTATGTGGTCTATCTTGTGGAAAAGAACCTAAATCCAATCAGAAAGTGACTATTACATCCATTACATTCCTGCCACTATTGTACCAATTGGCATCTCTACCAGGTAGGTTGCTGTTGTAGCTTTCAGGGTTCACAGAGAGATAAGACTGATGTTTGTTTTCTTCTTTGGCTTGCCAGCACAATGAAAGCTAGCTATTGAGCATAAAGTTTCCAGGCTGATACCAGCTTGATTCTTCATGTTTAATGACTTGGTAGGGGACGGCTTCAGCAATAGGATACTAGTATGAAGTTCTGAAGGATAGCAAAGAAGAAGACAATAGCCAGTACTCTTTGAGTGTCTATAAAACCCCATACCAACAACTCCAAAGAGAGATCCTACTGCTACCATTCTACCATTGACCTTTAGGCTACGGTGTCTGAGGGGGTTGTCCTCCATTTTTCTGTAAGTTCACCTAAATTCTTTCTCGGTATGCGTGCCCGTGTGTATTTTATGGAGATTTTACAGTAGTAGATATTCATATGACATTTCCAAAGTTCATCAGTGTGGGTTATTCCTTCCCACACTCTCTTTTCTACCTGTTCTTCCATACCCACCCCACCCCATCCTCCACTCCCTCTTCACACAAGATATGTTCCATTGCCTTTCTCTTGGAATGTCCCCTCTTCTGATCTCCAAAAATCCTCTGATGAACACACATTCCAAGAGTCAAAGCTCCTGCCGTAGATTCTTGTGTCACACTTCCGTGTCACACTTTTTATACTGCTTCTTCCCTTTTATATCTTGAGTGGAAATTATAAGTTACTTGACACTGCATTTCCGTTTCCTCCTTAAGTTGCGATAACCTCAAGCTTATTCCATAAATGTGCTATAAGGAGGTCGAGACATATAGAAATGTGCCAATCTCATGGCCATATATTAGAGTCCTTATCATTATTATTGGGTGGTGGTGATGCTGGTGATCATGACAGTGACAATAGGGGTTCCTGAAAGTCAGGGAACTTTGTTGCCGGTATATCCTGCAGTATTAAATCTTCTCCATGCTGAGGTTATGACATTTGTTTCCATGCCTGCTTTCCTTGGATAAACCAATGAACAGCAGAAAATAAGAATTTTCAATTCTCCTGAATTTTAATACCTGGCACATGATAGGTATTAAGATTCAGTTAGTAACTATCCCTTCTTCAAATCCTCTTGTTTTGAAAGAGTTCCCCCTATAGATACGGTTATCTTGGGAGGTTGTAGAAACTCTAGGAGTAGACCTCGCTGGAGGAAGTCATTCACTGAGTGTATTTTCGTTTGGAGTATCTCTTGAACAGCTTCATTCCTCCCAACCTTCCCTGCTATGGTGCTCAGCCCCATCATGGCCTAAAACAACAGAGCTCACACTGTAGGCAGGAACCTCTGAACCCTGTGATCGAAAATAGATCCTTTCTTTTTCCAAGCTGCTATGTCAGGTGTTTGTCCCAGTGATACAAAGCTTAACAGAGTGACCCCTAAGTAGTGCGAATAAATTCCAGGTCTCTTCTCCAATCATTCCTAGCTCCAGGATAGCCAGAGCTGTTACACAGAAAAACTCTGTCTTGGAAAATCAAAAAACATAATGCAAAGCAAAAATTCTTTCACAGATTATTTGGCAGGTTCAGTACAGTTAGGACTGATCATTTTGAATGTCCAAGATAAAAATGTTCCAGATTGGACTTCCACATTCCTACCACTCAGTGCATGGAGACACAAACTCCTCTTTGATTTTCCATTTTCAGGCCCATCGTTTCCCCTCCTCCTCCCTCTTCCCTACAGGTACATCCAAACCTCTGTCCATATGAGCAGTGGATAAGAAAATGCTAATTCATTCCCAAATAATGATGGCTCTGATGTGCTTTAGTGCTCAAGTTCTTGAGCCCTGAACTCTGGCCTCAAGATAAGGTTGAAGACAACAGTTTCCTTTTTCAATAAAGACGCAAAATATGCTGCTGAGTTTACAGGTAGTGAATTATGGGTAAGGTTTTTTTCTTCCAGAGTGGTTTTCTCTAAGAAATCAATTGAGATGTGTACCCCACGTATGCCTCTCAACTCAGCCCTGATATACAGAGAGCCTTTGTCTCTGTGGGTGCCCCTGGGTGTAAGTTTCTCTCTTTAGTGTGTAATTTAAACTTCACAGATCACTGGCTGGCCCCAGTGTTTGATAAATATTCCTGGTAATTTAGTAGGAAGAATGACAAACTCTTGTGAAGAATCCAGATATCAATCACCCTCTACCAAACCATGGAGTTCTGCATAGAAATTTTAAAGTCATCCTCTCTCAACATATACTGGGCACCTTTTAGGGAATGAGGTTATCTTGATTAAAATTTGTTTAAATCATTTTCTTACTATGAGGTTTTTCTAAAGTTATGACTTCTTTGCCTGCCCCTGTTAAAATTCATCACAGCATCAAATCTGTATGTATCTATGTGTGTATATGTATGTATGTATATGAACATTCTGTCAGATTCTCCTGACTCATTTTGTCTGAACAAGCAGGAACATGGTTTACGATGGGAATTTCTGCTCATGGCTCAGACCTCTCACTCCTGCAGAGTTACTGTCCACCCAGGAAGTAGTTCACAAGGACGTCCCTGTACCTACTTGTTTTTCCTCTTGACATAGACATAGATAATTATGGATATAGGGAGTCCAGAGTTATCAGCAAAATTCTTCTTGCCTTCCTTCCATAGTCCCAGGAGGTAAACAAGCTTTATCAACAGGTGAGAGACTCAGTAAGATGAAGGAATTTGTTGCACGTTTTTCAGTGTTCTAGGTCAAACAGAACAGGCATCTTTGACTCTACGGTCAGCTTTCACCACATAGCTCACCTTGTTTGTATATTCTGAGGTGGAGAATTTGAGTTCTGGTACTTGTGAAGTGGATGTTGCACCTTATAGATTGCCCATGACTTTGTGTGTGTGTGTGTGTGTGTGTGTGTGCATGTGAGAGAGAGAGAGAGGGAGAGAGAGAGAGAGAGAGAGAGAGAGAGAGAGAGAGAGAGAGAAGGGTGGGGAAGAGAGTATGTGTGTGTACAGATATGCATGTGAATGCAGATGTCAATGTGTATATACATATGTGTGTATGCAGGTATACATGTGAATATAGATGTGGATGTGCATGTACATGTGTGTATGTGTGTATACAGGTAGATATACATGTGAGTACAGATGTGGGTATGGTGTGGGGGGACATTTCTCAGACCCATCCATCTTGTGTTTGTGAGACAAGGTCTCTTATCGAGTTTTATATTGGGGTTAGGCCCCACTAAACATCTCAGGATTCAGAAGGATGGCTATCACAGGCAAAAATCTGACTAATAAGGTCTGAGGGTAAATGAAAAAAATTAGCTCACGTAAGTCTTTTTTATCATGTCCCATTTATTTTTTTCTGTGCTCTCTCTAATGCTGTCTTGATGTTCCCCTTTCAATGTTTCTCTTGATATTCCTTGCTGTTCTACCCATCCCACAAGGTTTCCAGTTTGTATGCCCACACAGACATAGTTAACAATTTTCTCCTAAATAACAATGGTACCAAGCATGCATTTCTTAGGGCTAACAGGGTGGATAAAAGACTGACAGGTTGGCACCTTATGTCTCAGAGTGGGCGTGGCTGTGAAGTTCCCCAGCAGATACTGGGAGAATTAGAATGGAGCTTGGCCCCCCCCTACCCTGGGATTAGCATCAGAATGCTGTATCCCCTGGCACCAAGATGAGAAGGAATCTCTTTCTATGGGGCTGGTTTAGCGACCCAAGCTTTTTCCCTGTATATTTTAGGGGTAAAGGTACAAACAGTTAATTTCCTAGACTAGGACCTTGTGTCAAGTGAAAAGTAAAGTAAGTACAGAATGGTAGTAACTTGTTAGGTAAATCAAAGGCCAGTAGGTTATTCTCTCCTAAGTGGGCAGTTAGAGAATTCAGGGGCACCCAGACCTGTTTGTCAGTAAGAACAAACATACCTTTTCTCCCTCTGAGTACCTCCTGTTCAGGGGTTCTTTCTTGTCAATAAGTTCTGTCGATAAGGATAATTGTGAGGGTACAGCTTTATGTAGATTTGACTATAAGAACAAAGGTTTGGCTGAGTGAACGCTTTCACACCCGGGCCTGCAGTGTGGAAGAGGTCATCCAATTACCCATACAGGAATAAGTTATCTCAACGAATGATTTATACACTGTTGGGATATTCTGGGATGAATCCCATTACGGAAGGGAGAAGAGCCATGACTCACAAGATTTCTACAGAATTGACCGTGACTATCCAAAAGGCAGGTGTTTCCAAAACTCTGCAGGTTGGGTGCCCCAGTACTCCAGTTAGTTTGCCTAGTGATCTGTCAGATAAACTTGTGCCCCACAGCAGTCTCTCCTTGACCTGGAGCTCTCTAAGTAGGTTAGGATGGACGGCCAGAGAGGCCCAGTGATTCTCTGGCCTCTACCTCCCCAGCACTGGACTTACAAATGCCACACCACCACATCTGGGGAGGTTTTGTTTTGTTTTGTTTTTACAAATATTCTGGGGGTCAAACATAGTTTCCATGGGAGCCAAACACGTTGCTTTCGTATATTGTCCCATAGATGTGTGATGTCCAGTCTCAAAGAAAGTCATTTGTCACTCTGTATGAGCAAACATTCTTCTCAAGGTTTCCCTCATGGACACAGAGTCTCCATAGGGGTAAATGCCAACTCAGGAGCCTCAGTGATTTGCCCTTGGTTTAGGATGGAATACTAGATACACTTAACTCTTAGGGAATTATGGAGTTTTGCTTCATCTCACTGCTTATCATATTTACAAAAGCTATAATTTATTGATATGAAAGAGCCTGTGCAATTCTTTTGGTTTTCTTTAAAATTGTATTTTTATATATTCCTAGGCTACAATGTGACATTTTGACAAATGATGTCTATATGGTATAATGTTTCAATACACTAATCAACATATCTATCACCTTACCTGACTATAATTAATAATGCATATTTCAAAATGATATGAAAATAGTTTTAAGTGTTTTCATTAACCTATTTAATTCTTATCTCAACCTTATGTTGAACACTATGATTTTTTCATTTTATGTCTGAGTAAACAGAAGCTGAAACATAGAGCCCCCATTGGCAAAGCTTAGGTGTGTCAGAAGCATTTGAAGCCCTAGGACCCTAAGCGTTTATACAGCTGCAAAAACTGAGCCTGTAGGCTTCAGGGCTGTTGATTCTGCATGGAGTGCTGAGGTAAACAGTCCCGGAATGATGGCCAGCACAGTTTCCTTAGGGACAACCACAGAAGGCACGAGAAGGGGAGGGTGGTCTTCAGAAGTCAACAGTAATGTAACAGAAAACACCAGGAAGAGCCTGCTCCCCTCTGCTTAGAATATCTTTTTCTCTTCACCACCACAATCATATCAGGCTGTGCCCTCCTCTCCGTGGAGCTCACCCTGACCCTTCTACTCCAAACAGCCATCCTCTTTCCCTAACTCCCATGAGTCACCTCTCTGGAAAGTTACTTTGTGACCCACTGAA